>NC_031994.1:61914780-61933108 GCF_001879085.1 Nicotiana attenuata
TGTGTTGAGGGTTTGAAACCCCGAATTTGCACAATGTAGTGCTATGTGAGGTGACTTGCACGCCGGATAACGGGCGTGGGGTAGAGCACCGTCGGGGATTCTGACTTGGTCTGTCCCGCTTAATAAAATTATTGCCTAATTGATTGTAGTTTTGCGATATCCTTATAAAAATGGATTAATTGTTATAATTGGGCTTCGTTCCAACTACTTGAATCCTTCAGGGATTATTTTTACTAGTTTCTTACCATATTTCTAGATATTGAACTCAGTCCTGGTATTTAACACTGTTTCTGTAAACTCAGTCATTTTTTTTCTAAAAGTAGAAACTAAAGTAATATTTTTAAATGAAGTTTGGGCTGAATATTTCTATAATATTGTGCCGAAAGGCCTATGTGATTTTGGACTGTGTATGGGATCGGACTGCACGCCGCAGTGGTATGATGTTGATATTTATATGAGGCCGAGGGCCTGTTTGATGCCATGATATGGCTTATTATTGCATTTGGGCCGTAAGGGGCCCCTCCCGGAGTCTGCACACCCCCAGTGAGCGCCGTCGACGTTAAATAAATGGAGCGGGCTGCATGCCGCAGCGGGGTACTGGAGAGTACCGGTTTATGTGTTGCATTACATGTTTTAATTGTCATTCATTATTATCTGTTGTGGTATTATGAAAATTGTCTTTACTGGTTTATTGTATTTATAGCTTTACCTTGTGTTATTTAGGATTTCTTATCCTCAGACATTATTTATATTTATTACTTTCTGAGTTGGAAGTACTCACAATACTCCCTGCACCTTGTGTGCAGATCCGGGTACACCACAGGGTGAGTGAGGATTTGTCTAGCTGAGCAGCAGTATTCGGGAGTATCGAGGTAGCTGCATAGCATTCGCAGCCTTGATCTCTCCCATCTATCTTTATCCTTTTAATTGTATTTTCTTTCCTAGACAGACTTGTGATTAGGTGAATATTTTGTATTAGAGGCTCATGTTCGTGACACCAGATCTGTGGGCTATTTAGTATTTTATTTTGGGGTTTTCGGATGTTAGAAATTATTTCAGAGATTCCGCATTTAAATTGTTATTTTTGCTTGTGAATATTTATTTATCCATCTAGGTTATTTGGTTAGGGTTGTGTAAATGGTCGGGCTTGCCTAGCAGTATGTTGGGCGCCATCACGACCGGGGTTTGGGACGTGACAAAAGGCATAACCTCAATATAAACGCCGAAGCTACTGCACTCGGGGACTAAAAGGCTACGGCCAAATATGATGACTACGGTCACAAGGCTATACCAGCCAAACTAACGCGACTCGGGGATGCCCGACCGTCGCCAATTAACTCACAGGCCTTCAAATTACTTCAAAAATACTTTGAAAAGAATCAGTTAGCCAGGCAACCCTCGGAATAATCAAAGGAGCTTCGATCACATCAGCTCCAAACAATAAAAAGGCTTCGAAACAATTCAGCCACCGAGCGAAAGCTCCCAAGGTGCTCGCCTATTGTCACATAGTGGCTCGCAATCGAGGTTCTTACCGAACCGTCGAAGAGTCGGATGAACACAAAAAACTTCAACGAGGGAAAAATAAGCCTATACTAGAGGTCCTACCGACCCTACACATATGAGCCACTGTTGCCAGCTTAGATTAATGGTCATACCGACCCAACGCGTAAGAGCCATTGTCGCCAGCCTGTATTAGAGGTTGTACCGACCCAACGCGTAAGAGCCCAGACGCCAGCTTAAATTCGAAAAATTAAGAGTCAATGAGCCTGAGTCGAGATCCGACTCGAAGACTAAGCCCGAAATAGTTAACTAAAAAATGCCTAAGGGCAATTGCGTAAGAGCCTACGAGCCAACCAAACAAGCCTCAGAGCCAATTTACAAACCTAAGGGTTTTTACCTCGAAGTCCAATTCACCTCGCCAAACATCGACAGACATATGAATTCAAAACAAAAAGAGACGTACACAAGCAAAGGGAAATGCATGAAAGGTGAAACCAAAAGGCTTCCTTTTATACGTATATACAAATCTCCATTTACAAAGTTCTCTAAGAACATTGTATAAAGAATCAGAAAAGCAAAGCCAAGCCTACGCTCCCCTCGGGGACTGTGGCCCGTCGGCCTCTTCCTCATTATCCTCGACATCGGACAAGAGGAACTTAGCGTCGTATTCATCCGCCTTCGCATGCTGTATCTCCTCTGAGAGATCGAAGCCCCTGGTATGGATCTCTTCGAGAGTTTCCCTCCGAGATTTACACCGAGCATACTCATTACCTTTGCTCTCCCGATCAGAAGCCCCTCTCAGCTCAGCCCGAACATCGGCAGCGTCTTTTAAATAGACAGCTTAAGTTCGGGCGTCCACAACCTCGGCCTTCATCTTCAAAAGCTCATACTCGAGCCTCGCAATCATTCTCATTTGGACCGAGCTGTTTTCACGAGCATTCCGGAGTTGAACCTCGAGGGCAGAAGCCTTGGCCAAAGCATTCTTCTTGGTCACAACTTAGGCATCTGCCTGAGCCTTTAGCTCAGTACACTCATGCTTGGCCTGACCAACTTCATCCCAAAGGAGTTCCAGGTTTTCCATCTTCCTCTGCAACTGAAGTATCAAAATGTTAATCTCCGAAGAAAGGAGAAGAAACGTGCATCCCCTCGAAACAAAGGTTACTTGTCTTTTGAGGTAGCTTTCGTAATTCCGACTTTGACTCGCCTCGTACCACAGGTATACCAACTCCCTTGCCCTTTTATCGCAAAGGAACCTGAGGGATTCCTGCTCGTCCAAGGCTTTTCACAACCAGGCTTCACGGCGGAGCAACTCAGACTTTAGCTTGTCAAAAGCCTATGAAAAAGGAGCTCGATAAGAAAATGAAAGTGCAAAGCTGAAAAGCCAATACAGTCGACCAAAACTCACCGCAGAACAGAGCCGTTGAGCCTCATCAAAGGCTGAGCCCGCACCTACTGGCCCGGTCTCATCGGCCCCAGTAGAACCACTCCCGATAGGAATACTGTCGCTCGATGCCCCGCTCGACTTGGGCGGCCCCTGGCCTCGAATTTCCCTCGAAGTACCTTCAGCGGGAGAAGAGGAAGGCGGCGGAAAATCTTTATCCCTCGAAGTACCTTCGACGGGAAAGGAAGATGGCGGCAGAGGAGGAACCATTTTTCCAAGGCTAGAAGCCTCAGATGCCGAAGGCTCAGCTCATACATCTTCTTTAAACCTCCGAGCGGGTCTTGCCTCTCTATGAACACCCTCATCCGTCAAGGACCCCTTCCGTTTGTTATCAGCCCTCGTCCCCGAAGCCGACGATCCTTCCTCCTCCCGAGGGGGCAAGGTCTCATCTTGGAAAGTTCGCTAATGCCTGCGGTGACGAAGTTAGTACACACAAAAGAAAGTACATTTCTAAGAAAACAAGCCATACAGCACGTACCGTGATGTTTTAGCTCCCATCTATCCTTGGACAGGTCTCGCCACTTACGCTCATTGTAAGTCGAGCAAGCTGTAATTTTTCGAGAGCAATCCGCCTGGCCGGGAACCTCGCATGGAAGCTACGGGATTACTGAAGAAAAGAAAAAGGAAATGTCTTTACGGAGCCCGCCTCCACCATGGACATAAATAGTAATAACACGAGTCTACCACTTACGTGTGAAATTCCATTTCTTAGGAAATGGTAAGAACTCTGCGGGGATAATATCTACAGTCCGCACTCGGACGAATCGACTCATCCACCCTCGCTCCCCATCCTCTTCATTACTAGCAGCAGAGGACCGGGTGGACCAATGTCGCAGGGTAATCAGGCCCTGGTAATGCAAGGGCGATACAATCTAAGAAGATGGCTGAGGGTGAACTCGAGCACGACTTTATCTGCAAAGTACCTTATCATCGCACTATCCTCCAAAGAGACGGGTGAACCTGTGCTAGGGTAACTTGATATCTTCTACAAAACTCAAGCACGACCCAATCGAGAGGGCCCAATGTAAAGGGGTACGTGTATACGTTCAAAAACCCCTCTACATAGCCACGATGCTCTCTTCCGGGGAAGGTACCTGCAGTACCACCTTTTCTCCCCATCCCCTATCTTTTCTAACCGCCTCGAGGTGTTCCTCCCCTATTGAGGAGATAAACCTCGATGCATGCTCTCGATGGCCCTGAACATTGGGAGGTCTCTCTAACGTAAAATCCCTCATCGAGACAAAGCACCTCGAGTTTAACCCACTGGACACCGGCGGTGTACCACCGACCGAGCGCGAAGCAGAGGCAGAACTCTCCTCTCCTTGGCAAATGGATTTGGGCGTAGCAGCCATAACTATGGTAAAACATGAAAGGAAAGATGAAGGCTTGGGCGAAAGCTTTGAATTGAAAACTGGCGCAAGGAAGAAGAGCTCTATAAAGGGGATAGTCACTCAAAGTAGCGGAATCCCCATATAAAGGGAAAGCAAATACATATATAGAGCAAGCGGCGACTGTTCGCCTATTCGGAAGGCCAATTAATTCTGACCAAGTCAGTGCCACTTTTTGGGGAAGTGTACTGGTGCCCCCTGGTCACTTTGCAACCATATCACATTAATGACACTGCCATACAATGCTCGAGAGCCATCAAGGTCTCGAGGTTTCGAGGATCCCGGTACTACAAGCTTGGACTTTAAAAAGAACTGTCAACCTAGTCTCACGATGGTGCCCGATCTCGGGGGTCCCGATTACTCCAAGTATGGGCTCTGAAGAGCCAACATCAAAATTCAAAGGTTAACTTCGCATGAGCGCTGAAATAAAAAAAATTCAAAAAAATCGAAGTTTTGAAGCAGAAGAATCTCTTTACATTTCCAAAAATATATTTACAAGGGGTGTCTCTTCAAAGCCTCCCCCGAGAAATTCATATACAAAAACGAAAAGGAGAAGACGACATGAGTCTATTCCTCACCCTCACTACTCTCTGGATCATCTCTGGAACCCTCGTCCGAAGTGGTTGAAAATGCCGATTCTTCCTCCAAGGTTCGGGATTCCTCGATCTCAGCTGAGAGATTGGTGCCTTTAGCACTTTCTTCCTCGAGAGCTTGCCTCTTGGCTTGCGAACGAGCATAAGCAAAGGCCCGAGTCAGCTTCTGCACGGCCTTCTCGGATATTTCTCTGGTTCGTTCATTTGCAGTAGCGGCATCTTTCATGTATGAAGACGCATTTTCTTCAGCCTCAGACTTGGCCGCGGATAGTACAGCAGCCTCCTTCTAAGCAATTCGAAGAAGATCCTGGGTCGATGCCAACTCCGCCCGCAAAAGGTCCCTTTCTGAGGTCACGGCATCATTCCACCCCTTAAGCTTGAGGATATCTGCATCCTTGGCTGCAGCCTCTTCCCGGAGCTGCCCCACCAGGGCATCCTTTTGCCCAATCTGCAAAGGCAAAACAAGTTGGTAAGCATCAAGTTATAAGAATAAAAGACGAGTTCGTGGGTGCCGTGTTACTTGCTCAGCAAGGTCAGCCTTTTCCTGGCGCACTCCCTCCAAACTCGCCCGAAGCCTGCTCAACTCCTCCTCCTTTCGGGCAGAAGAGGCCTCCGACTCCTTCAGCTCCGAGGTGAGCTTCTCAAGCTCCTCCCCACAGCTCGAAAGCTCATCTTGAAGCCTAGAGAAGGCATGGTCATACATTTTCTTAGCCTGTAATAAAGCAGAGAAGTTCGAAAGTCAAGGGCAAAGATTTGAAGCGCAAAAGTTATGTCAAAGAATATCACCTGCTGCTGAAGCCTCTCCGCCTCCTCGCGAGCGACGGGAGCATTGATATCAATGTCCTCGTCGACACCGTCGAAGAGGTCTCCAGGCACATCTTCCCCTCCCCTCCATGAGAGGCCTTCACACCGGCAGTATCAGGGTCCTGTGCATCCCTAATTTCCCCCGGTGAGTACGAAGGGCCCAAATTAAGGCCACCCAGGGCATTAATTTCTCTAAGGTCTCATCTTGCCCCCGAGAAGCTTCGGGTTCAGGCCCTCCAGAATCACCAGCAGCGAGTTCATCGGCACGGACTGTACCATGTCCGACTTGAAACTCGGGGACCGTGCCCGCACCCTCCTCGAGGGTCTCCTCAGCACGGGTTTGGTCCATATCGACCACCCCCGATTCGGCGGCCTTCCGCCTAGCAACTTGTGGAACATCCACACCCCGTCTCGCCCTTTATACCAAAGGGCGACCAGCATCATCATCATCTTCATCCTCGGTACGAGGACTTGTCACAGCAGCCGAAGTCGATACCGTGGCGTCGGTCCGAGGCCTGCGAACTTTAGGTTTCTCCGATTTGGGAGACCAGGCTGACGCCTCCTTCTTCCTCTTCCTGCCCTTGCCGGGTTTCTAGGTACCTTCCTCACCATCAGGTGACAATCTCATCGACACTCCATCCCCGAGGCCTAAAGCGTAATGCTTTATGGTGACAATCTTACCACCATAAAAGATACTCAAAAGGAAACGTGGTAAAGATAACAATAAGAACCATACTGTGGCTCTTGGCCTGCCACCGCATCCTGGCCAAGTCACGCCAAGAACGCTCGATATAAGGGAAAGCGGAATCCAACTGTCCGATCCATCCCGATAGGTTCTGAACCGCGCCGGGATACCAAGCGGTAGCTGCATAAACAAAAGAAGATCATTTTTCAGAGGGAAAAGAAGGGGCAATAAAACGTGCTCGAGGCACGGACACTTACGTTCCATATTCCATTCCTCAGGGAATGGCATCCTGTTAGCCGAAATTATGTCTGAGGTCCTCACTCTAACAAACCGGCTCATCCACCCCCGGTACTTGTCCTCATCGATACTCAAAAAGAATGGCTTGTTGGAAAAATATCGGAGCATGTAAACGATCCTCTAGAAAGAAGGATAGATTTGGCCGAGCATCACCCGCTACTTACGACAAAAATCGAGAATCACCGGATCTATCAACGGGGAAGAAGGGTCCAAAGAATCTACAGGACTCAAAGTAAAGGGGTATGTATACACGCTGAGGAAGCCAGCTTTATGGTCCACTATGCTTTCCTCATGATTGGGGATCTCGACTAACACTGCCTCCCCCCATCGGCAGTCTTCCTTCACTCTATGCGTATCGGTCACCACGCTGATATCCCGAGACACATGCTCACATCGGCCCGGTGTAGAAGGGGGATTTTTCGATGGAAAAATTGGAGACCGTATTGAATTGACTGTGAGTACATTGCTCGACAGTTGGCGGTACTTTTGGTTTACCCCTGGATGGGCGAGGCAAAGAAGCAGTGCCCTCTTTCTGAGATACCTTTCTAGAGGTTCTAGCCATGACTATAAAAAAGGTTTCTGAGAAAGAAAGTGAGGAGGCAAGGCAGAAGGGAGAAGAATGTAGAAGATGATGAACTTCGCTCTAGAAAATTGAAGATGTTGTAAAAGTGCGAATGAAAAAACCATTGAGGTATTTATAGAAGCCATGTGAGCACCTAATTTTTGCCCCGCATGAAAATAACTCCTAAAAATAGAGCAAAATAATTTTAGTGGATTTTAGGAGTTTTTCTTTATTTAGTTGCATTTCATGCATGTTTAATATCATAAAATCATAGAAAAATTATAAAAAAAAATTATCACATTTTAATTTCATGCCATATTAGGTTTAATTTGCATTTTTTAGGAATTAGTCACTCTTTAATTTTTAGAATTAATACATGAAAATCAAACAAAATTTTTTTTAGATTTGACATGCATTTGTTAATAGATAAATAGAACTAATTTTGCTAATAAGATTTAAGTTAGGTTTTAATTTAGGAATTAATTTATTAGAATTTAAAATCAAAAGAAAAACAAAGAAAAAGCAAAGAAGTATATTTGATCTTCTAATTTCGTCTGGGCCAGCTTAATTTGAAGCCCAAAATCTAATTATCTTTAAACATCCGTCCAAACCCAATACCATGCCCAATACCTGGCCCATTAACCCTTCCCCTAATTAAAACCTAATCCCTAATTCTTCTTATAAGGATGAGATCTCCTAACCTAAAAGAAAAAAAAAATCAGATGAGAAAAGAGGACTCATCTCTTGAAGAAACGGCGCCATTTTTCCATCCAAAAGAAGAAAAACACAGACCCTCACCCCTCACATCTTCAACCTTCTTTCACTGGACGCCTCTCATAATTTTCAGACAAAAGCTTGTATTTTTTTATTAATTATTGAATTGAAGCAAAATCAACAATTTCTCGTTTTAGGACTTATCGTTGATTGTGGCCAAGATATAGACCAGTACTGCATTGTATCCAACACTTATTGCTTCCAGATGTCAAGGATTGCACAATATTAAAAATAAATGTGGCTTGTGAAGCTTTGCAATTAATTGCATTTTAGAGTGGCATAAGGATTTTATAGTAATTCAATCAGTAATACTGACCAAAGTTGCAAGTTTCAGAACAACCAGTGTAGAGAAGAGAGTTGGTGTATTTCTTGGTCGATTTAAACTCAGATTGATGTTTGATTCTACTGAATGTTGCTGAATTTATGGGATGTTTGTTCGGCAGAGCACCAGCTTTCATCACTTAGCTTCTCTTTGGTTTTTCCGAGCTAATTCCTGCACAGTCAGGTACCCATCTAAACATGTACTTTCGAATTTGTTCTTATAATGAAATTGAAGATGCGTTCGCTAGCTTTTTAGTTTCTGATTTTTCTATTTCGTTTGTATTGTGATTGCTCTATTCTAATAAGATGACTTAATAGTTAATAGTTCAGGCTTCGCAACTTGTTTTCAGATTACCACTGCCAAGTAAGAATTGTTTAATGAGCCTATGTTAATTTGATTCTAGTCAGTTGTTGCTCTTCGGTGTTAGTCCGTCTTTGTTCATCGTCTCAATTTATTCATCTGTTTTCTTGGAGATATGTATTCCCTTTATGAGTTTCAAATAAAAGCGATTAATAATAAATCATCGTGGCTATGGGTACGGTTCCCGTGGCATAGTTGCGATACGTAAGTCCAAATTCGGGTGTGCATTTCATGTGACCCGACCACAACTTCGAAGAATAATAATAAAAATAAACATGTCGCAAATCGCAGGTGCATTCATGTAGCGCGGTTTGCAATGTGTACCAAAACGGCACGTGAACGACCATCGTAATTTGTTCAAGAAATAATTTCATAAATCCTAAAAAGCGATTAAAATAATTAAAAGTGGTTTTAAAGGGTTAAAATGCACAATAGGTTTAAAACATGTAATAAATCAGATAATTAGGCCAATTATTAATAGTTGATAGACCGTTCTAAAACCACGGAACTCGGGAGTGCCTAACACATTCTCTCGGGTTAACAAAATTCCTTACCCGGTCTTCTGTGTTCGCAGACCAAAAATAGAGTCAAAATTCCTCGATTTGGGATTTAAAATAAACCGGTGACTTGGGGCACCATAAATTATTCCAACCGGCGACTCTGAAATAATTAAATAATCCCATTTCGATTAATGTCACTTAAATTGGAAAAACTACCTTATATTCCCTCTCGGGTAAAAAGGAGGTGTGACAGCTCTGGCGACTCTGCTGGGGAAAAGAACCCAGAAAATTTTGTTCAGGGTTCAGAATTCGAGCTTAGAATAACTGTTATACTTGGCTTTTATCTATTATCTGATTTTTGCGTGTTTGAGCCTAATGTGCTAAATGCCGCTTTTTACCGCTTTGATATTGTTTGAACTGTATATAAACTGTTACGAAACCCTCTTTTCTCTGAGTCTTCTAAATCATTTGGGGAGTGTGCGCTTCGCGTGACTTCTTTTCTGTTAGAGTCGTATCCTAATTTTAGAACGAGGTTCAGACAAGTTGCAAAGCTGGTGATGCTTCTGTACTCCTGGTACGATGCCCCCCTCAGCTCGAGCTGTCTGCTCGTGTAAGCCAGGTCTAGAACACATACACCCAGGTTTTAAACCTAGAATAACATAGCCTCATGTCGGATCCCTAGTAGGAAAGCTTGTTTGCATCACGTGCATTTGACTTTGGGGACTCAACACAAGCATTGGGTCCGTCTGGGACAGGTGTACCCCAAATTTAAAGACCACCCTGATGCATTTTACGTGCTACTCGTACATTTATTTGCATCGGCTTGCATGTTGACCGGCTTCTAGAATAGGGAAAGAAAATTTTAAAAAAAAAGAAAAAAAAAGTGTGAGGTAGGTATTTGAAAATCCTGAAACTCTCCGAAATTCTGAAAAAAAAAAGGAAAAGAAAATTCATTTCAAAATGAGCCAAAATTTTCAAGTGCGATGTTTCCCTGTTCTGTCAAAGCTGACTGAACTATGCGGGTCTGATTCTCAGCGGATGTGAGATACGTAGGCAAACCTCATCGGTTCCGGCCCCAATTTTTAAAAATCCAAAAATATTTTCTTTTAATTCATTCTTTAGAAGCATTTCTTTAGAAAATAAAAAAAAAAGGATACTTTAAACTCAAAAAATAGTTTCCTCCTTTCTAATGTCTTTCATACGGAAAAAAAAAGAAATAAAAAGAAAAATCAATAAAAATAAGAATCCAAAATACGATTTTCCTTTATTTTGAAGTATTTTTCCCAAAAATTTAAAAAAAAAATCACAAAAAAAGAAGAAAAACAAAAAAAATCCTTGTTTAAAAGTCTTTCTTTCGTAAATGTCAAAAAAAATTGAAAAATTGAAGTCCAAAAAAATATTTACGTTTTTCTTTAGAAGTACATTGGTAAATATAAAAAAAAAAAAAACCCATAAATTCAAAATATTTTTCTTAAAAGCCCCACTTTTGATAATTAAGAGGCAACATACAAAATTCAAAAATATTTTCTTTCTTCTTTAGAAAAAGAGAAATCAAATGAAAAAAAAAGTTCTTTTTTTTTTTGAAATTCCCAAAGTTCAAATCAAAAGAAAAGGAATTTCAAGAAGTCTTTCTTTCAAAAAATAAAAGAAAAATCAAAATCAAAAAGCCAAAAAAATATTTCCTTTCTTCTTTTAAAGCATTTTTTTCGAAAATTCCAAAAGGAATAAAAAAAACAAAAAAAATCAAAAATGTTTTTCTTTTGTCCTAAAGCTTTCATGGTCTGAGTTTTATAAAAAAATAGAAAAAAAAGAGTTAGTTCATTTACTCCATTCTCGATCTTCCCGAACTACGCAAGATCTGATTCATGAGGCGTCATGATACGTAGGCAATCCCCATCGGATTCGATCATAGCCATAATATTAACAGAGTGAAAAATAATTTGAATAATAAGAGAGAAGGAAAAAATTGAGTGAAAAATAAAGAAAAGAGCGACAAAAAAAGGAAAAAAAAGGACCTACAAAAAAATAAAAATAAAAGAGCGACAAACAAAAAGAGAAAAAGATAGTGCCAAAAATAAAAGAGCGGCAGAAACAAAATGAGAAGATCAAGAGTAATTAAAGCGAGGCAGAAATGAAAGAAAAGTGGTATAGAGTGAAAAAAGGTAGTTAAGGCCGGAATGAAACATGCAACTCGTTCAAAC
Source organism: Nicotiana attenuata (assembly GCF_001879085.1). Taxonomy (NCBI): domain Eukaryota; kingdom Viridiplantae; phylum Streptophyta; class Magnoliopsida; order Solanales; family Solanaceae; genus Nicotiana; species Nicotiana attenuata. The sequence goes on from NC_031994.1 coordinate 61,926,208, forward strand.
ACATAGTAGAAACGTTTAACGGTTTAGGTACATTGCATCCCAATATGCGATTTCCTATCTGTTAAGCGTCTCAAAACTGACAAGGTTGTTGGGTGTGCAAACTAGCCAGGTTCTGTTCAGGTGGTTGGTTTTGTTGGTAATCTGGCTTCCCATCCTTACTTCACAACAAAGGAAAGGTTCCCATGGCCTCCGAAAGCCATCTACAAATCATCGATCCTGAGGATAGCCCAGCGCGGCTATTCCAAAACTAGAATCAGCAGCTGCTGAAGAGAATAGGATGTTGCGTCTCCGCATATCGGAAATGTGGGACGCCTGGTCTAATGTTAGGGAACCGCCAAGTGCAATCTCTGGGTTCCCTGAGTTGATCCCCAGGCCAGGTGAGGCTACCAACGCCCCTGTGCCCAACCCGCTCATCCGATGCGGGCCCCCTCCAATGCCGTTCAATGATCCTGGCATGCCTTCTGTGGTTCGCCCCCAGGCGCCAGTTTCCAGGGCACCTCCAATATTGTTCTCTGTAGCACCAATCTGCACCAAAGCACAACCAACTTTAGCACGGCCGTATATTCAGCCTCCAATGTTCACCTTTCAGGGTCCACAGCTTCAATCAGAAATAATATTTGTGACATTGTACTCTTTCACTCAACCTCCGTAATATGATCTCTCAGTGGAGCAAGAAAATGTTGCTAAAAATCCCGAGCAAGAGGAAATGGCTCTGAAGATGAAGAGCCCGGAACAAAGCCTGAAAAACATACAAGGTCTAAGTGGCCAAAAGAGTGTCTCATACTCTGACCTCTGTATGTTTCCCCATGTCTACTTCCCAGCTAGCTTCAAGATGCCAAAATTTTAAAAGTACGACGCGCACGGAGACCCGGTCGCTCACCTGAAATGATACTGTAACCAGTTGAGAGGCGCTGGTGGAAAAGAGGAGCTGCTAATGGCCTATTTTGGGGAAATCCTCACCGGAGTCGCTTCTGAGTGGTATACGGATCAAGAAATTACCCATTGGCACGTATGGGACGATATGGCCTGAGATTTTGTCAGCCAGTTCCAGTATAATGTGGACATCGCTCCCGACAGAAACTCTTTGTCCAATTTGAAAAAGAAAATGGCGGAAAGCTTCCGCGAATATGCTGTCAAATGGCGTGAGCAAGCCCGCAGGGTAAAGCCTCCAATGGATGAAATTGAAATGGTTACGGTCTTTCTACAGGCCCAAGAGGCGGACTACTTCCAGAAACATGATGTCCGCTATGGGTAAGCAGTTTGCTGAGGCTATCAAAATTGGGGAAATGGTTGAAAACGGTTTAAAAACATGTTGAATCTTGAGTCATGCTGCTTTTAAGGCCACATTACAGGCTGCTCAGAATGGTTCGGAGGCTTTGATGAACAACAATGGGAGTGAAGATGGAGCCATGATGGTTTCAAGCTCGAGGGGGGCCCGCGGGTCATTCAACCAAGCATATGTGCCTCCTATGGTCCCACCACAGTATTATCCCCTTCAAGATGATGCTTATGCCGCGGCACCGCCTCCCTAATGCGGTGATGAAAATGCAACCTTACACGCAGCCACAATATTATACACAAAACCGAGCTCCACCTCCTAGAAATGCCCATCCTTACCAAGCTCCAAATAATCCTCAACCAAATGATCTCTAATAGAATCCTCGTCCAAGAGAGACTTTCAGAAAGAATCAGTTCACTCCTATTAGTGAATCGTATTCAAGTTGGTTCCAAAAGTTAATCGGACTAAATCTATTGCAGCCAGTGGCCCCGAACCGGCCGAACCCTTAGTCCCCCTCGCACCGAGCGGATGCTATATGTGAATACTACTCTGGAGCAGTGGGACACAATACGGAGGACTGTTGGACCCTCAAAAGGGCAGTTGAAGACTTGATAAAAGCTAAAAGAATCATTCTCCGGGATGAAGAGGCCCATAATATGATGAACAATCCTCTGCCTACTCTCACAAATGGGCCAGTAGTCGAAATGATTTGTGAAGATGAAGAATTTGATCCGGCGCTGAAGGCCATTCCAGCCATTGTCAAGACAGAAGAAAAACCAAAAAACGGTCGCCAAGCATGAAAGTTCCCCATCAGACGGGAGTCTTAGTAGCCAGTCTTGCTATCCTTTCTGCATCTGGATTATCTCAGTTTATTGTCTTACTTTCTGATGTAAACCCTTCTATCTTTAAAAAATTGAAAAAAAAAAAGAAAAACAAAATCAAAAATCAAAAAAAATCAAATGAAATTAATATTTCATTGTCCAGGAATGTCTTTATTCTTAATCTTGTCATTTTCTTATTCTCTTTTCAGTCCTGTTAATGCAGATGTTAATGACATGACATGCTTGCGGACTTCGTGCCCAGATCCTGAAACGCTGTCAGATCTCGAAATAAAGAATCAAGAATTAGATTACAATGAAGATAAGTTTAAGGAAATAAAACAAAGAGTTGGAATAGCTAAAGAAAATTGGTTCCAGATTGGAAAGGTCCATACATTGCAACAAGAGTACCGTCAAAAGAGTGCGTTGTACTTGGGACACATCGAAGGAAATGTCCTAGAAACAACTGTCAATGCAATGCAGTCAAAAGGTACTATGTTGTATCCTCTACATAGCATTAATACTCTCCGGTTGGGATGAAGAAGGCTTTCTTTTTCACTATCCAAATATTCAACCCTTCGCAAACCCTTTGAGCTGGCTCCCATTCTTTGATTACCCTCTTTGGAACTTGGAAGTTATTATTGAGAAAAATGAAATGAGTAAAAAATAAAAATAAAAAAAAGGAAAAAGAGGAGAAGGAAAAGAACGAGAAAACAAAACAGAAAAACAACAGAAAAATAAAAAACAAAGTTCCCTAAACTACGTTCGACTTGATTCTAAAAGGATACGTAGGCAGCCTCTCTCTGGGGTTCAGTCACACCAAAATAAAAATCCAAATTCCCCCCAAAAGTGAAACTTGGGCAGGTGTTATAATGGTTCGGCGATGGTTTCACCAGAAAGGTTCCAAAGTTGTAACTCAATCCAAATCCTTTTTACCCAAACCCTGTTGAGGTCCTTTCGATCAATCGGCAAAGAGGTTCAAGGATCAGAGAATACAACTACTTGGATCCGATGCAATCAAAGTGAGAGAAATAAAATGAGAGAGTCTTATTAGTGAAAACCCACACGGACACCGTGAGGCGACAGTAAGTGGAGAAACTAAAATGAGAGAGTCTTGTTAGTGAAAACTCACAAAGAGCATTACAAGGCGATGGTGAGAAGCGAAATGAGAGAGGTAAGCTCGTGAAAACACGCAGAGGGCACCCCCGATCGAAAAGAGGATCCTCACAGCCATTGACATCGACAGTATTCTGGAAAGGTTTCTCGATTTTGAGGCAAAAGTTGTGATGAATTTCTGAGAGTCGGACGGTTTACACGGATCAGGCATCCAGTCCAAAAGGCAAGTCATGTTCATTAAATTCCGCATGCACTCCAGATAAGTCCTTCTTTCCTTTCCCCGAAAGGGACACTTTTTGTTTACACTCATTCTCTATTCTATTGTTTGTTTTCTTGGAATCCCTTTCGGTCTAACTCTATTCCAAAACTGAGGCAAAGAAGAGATAGCAAGACTGATTTACAAGGGCTTTGTCTGATACAAGCTAATACACAAGAAGGCACCCAGCCTCGGCAAGGGCATCAAGTCGACTTCGACCTGCTATGGTGGCTGATGTTTTGAAACTGAAAACTCTTGGAAGGAGAAAATCAAATTGAAGTGCCTAAAAACGCAAAGGAAGTTGAAAAGGTCAAGTCCCACGTGGCTAACCGTCTTGGTAAAGGTTTGAAAAGCCAAGGTACCCCAAATGGTCAGAGATTGAAGTCGGAAGAAAGAAACCAGAAATGAAAGGCCTACGAGGGCAAAACAAAGTTGGAAATGATTAAGTCCCACGTGACTAGATGTTGCGCCAAAGTTTGAGGAGTCAAAAGCTCCCCAATGCTCCAAAGTTAAAAAAAGGAAAAAAAAAAGAAAAAAAACAAGTCAGAAGGGAAAGGCCTACAGAAGCAAATAAAGTCGAAAAGGTTGAGTCCCACCGACCAACCGTCATAGCAAAGTCTGGAAAAACCAGAGGTTCTTCAGGGTCAGAAATGCAATCGGTATTCAGGATACAACCAGTTGCACTTGAAAGGCCGAGATCAAGTGGCTGAAATAATCAAGGCCACAAAACCAATCACCATTTCAAACTGACAAGTTGTTCTTTGTTTGAATGATAGGAAATAGGTGTAATTCAAAGCAACCTTGCAAGAAGCAGGTGCAACAAAAGAAACCGCGCAGAGACTAAAATAGCTCTGCAGCAATAATCAATCCAAATAGGAAGTCTCCTCCAAATTCTTTCCTGCATTTTACTCATTTTCTTAAACTAAAAAATGCTAAAAAAATGAAATGAAAAGAAAGAAGAAGAAAAATTCAAAATCATGGTAGAATAGGGTCTCCAATCCCTAGTTGTGTCTTTTCCAACATAGGGTCCCACTTGCTAGTTGATGCCGGCATAACCCGATGACTTTTAAAACATAGGGTCCCACTCCCTAGTTGATGCTGGCATAACTCGATGACTTTTCCAACATAGGGTCCCACTCCCTACTTGATGCCGGCATAATCCGATGACTTTTCCAACATAGGGTCCCACTCCCTAGTTGATGCCGGCATAACCCGATGACTTTTCCAACATAGGGTCCACACCCTAGTTGATGCCGGCATAGCCCGATGACTTTTCCAACATAAGGTACCACTCCCTAGTTGATGCCGGCATAACCCGATGACTTTTCCAACATAGGGTCCCATATCCTAGTTGATGCCGGCATAACTCGATGACTTTTCCAACATAGGATCTCACTCCCTAGTTGATGCCGGCATAACCCGATGACTTTTCCAACATAGGGTCCCACTTCCTTAGTTGATACCGGCATAACCCAATGACTTTTCCAACATAGGGTCCCAATCCCTAGTTGATGCCGGCAAAACCGAATGACTTTTCCAATATAGGGTCCCACTCCCTAGTTGATGCCGGCATAACCCGATGATTTTCCAACATAGGGTCCCACTCCCTAGTTGATGCCAGCATAATCTGATGCCAACATAGGGTCTCCACGCCCTAGTTGATGCCAGCATAACCCGGTGATTTTTCCAACCTAGGGTCTCCAATCCCTAGTTGATTTTGTTTTAGATATAGGTTCTCCACTCCTTAATCTCTTTTTCTCAGGGATACACAATCCTGACTTTTCTTGCTTTCAATAAAGAAGTAGTTTAGAATTTTGTTGCATAACTCACGAAATTTTCCTAGTGAAAACTGGGCCAGAAGAATTTCGTTCGTTTGTTTGTTTTGGTGTATGAGCAGGTTTTACCTCGAGGCACAGGGTACGAGACGACCAAAAGAATGAGTCTCAATCCAGAGTAAAAGAAAAAAAAGGTAAAGAAGTGAACTCAAAGTGCAGAAGAGGAGAAAAAATGTGGACTGCTCAAGACGTGATTGAAGTCACAAGCTTTGCATGTCCCGCCTTGATCCGAAAAGCTGAAGAAGAATGAACCAGTACTTGCAGCTAACAAGCATCAAGATTCAGATCAGAGTCTGCAGGAAGAACCAGCCAAGACCCAAGATGTAATGCCCGAAAACTTTCGCTAAGTAATTTTGGATTTTGTGGTGCCAGGTAGGCTAATTATAATATTTTACGTGCTATTTTCATGATGGACATCAATTGGATTTGGTAAATAAGTGTATAAGTCTTATAATATGTAATTTGGGGTCCAAGGAAAGGCCCAAGTCTAAGTCAAATTGGAAAATTTCATAATAGGCTAAAATTCCAAATGAGTTCGCACAAGTCCACACTTTGGACGAGCATATCTAAATATATATAAGGTTTTATGTGATGAACAACCTATCATGAAAGGTCTTCGAGTCTAGTTTCTAACGCTTCAAACCGTTCGTCATTTGGACATTCCTACACAAAGTTATGATCAAATTACCAAAGGCTGGCAAAATGCGATCCTTTGGCAGATTCTGTGATCGCAAAATCATTATGCGGTCCGCATAATTGATCTGCGACCGCAAAAATGGTTGCAAAATGGACTAGTGTAGCCCAGTTCTGGGCACCAGTTTTGCGGTGCATTATGCGACCCGCTTACCAATTGTGCGGTCCATTATGCGACCGCAGACCCGAGTTCGGAGGGTTAATTTTCTTTTTTTCATAACCCGACCCCATTTTGATATATAGGCTTTGGGGCTTCATTTGAGGCGATATTCTGATGATTTTAGAGAGAGGTAAGAGAATTTTAGAGAGAGATGGAGGGAGTCTAACATTCTAACCATTCAATCTTTTATCAATCTTCAAGAATCAAGGAAATCAATCACAAGACCTTCATCTAAGAGGTAAGGTTCTATACACTAGACTTTAATTTCGAGTTTGGGCTATAAGATGGGTTATTGAGGTATGATTCTTGGGTGTAATAGTATTATGTATACATGCATGTACAAATAAGATTTGTGGGAAGATTGTTGAAAACAAATAAGTAAAGATTGGGTTGGGTAATGAAGGAAATCTCGTAGAAGAGCTTTGAAATCAAGATGCACAACTAGTGTTTGATAAAATGCTCAAATGAGCTGAAACCATGAACATCTCCCTAATTTGTGTTCAATTTTGTTATATCTCAAAGTATATTGGGATTGCTAGAATTTTCGGAATGTTGTAGTAACTTAAGGAAAGCTTAAACAAGGTATGTTGGCTAAACTTTCTCTCTTAGAATCGAATTCCATAGGTGTTTTCATAAGTTCAAGTATGTTTGGCTCAAAGTTGATAAATCTTATATTCCCGGTTATTACTCATAAACTTGACTATTCTGAAATGAGCCTTATGAATAAAGATATATATATATATA
>NC_031994.1:61933123-61968561 GCF_001879085.1 Nicotiana attenuata
ATATATATATATATATATATATATTCTAAGTATGACTTGCGTATTAAAATGTTACGGCTTTGAGTCGTGTTTCAAGTAAGGCTAGTATGCCAAATTGTGTGAGAAAACTCGATATGGTTGATACTCCTAATAGCTCTTATGTGTACCAAATGTATTTGATTGATTGTGTCTAGTTGTTTGTAATCTATAAAGATGTTTGAAATGAATTAAATGAATTTGTGTTGCAAGAATATATGTGCAAGATGTGTCTCAATGCTTTTAATATGCTATTTTGTCAAATGAGAATCTGTGAAGAATGTGAAACATGTGCTAAAATGCCTAGACTTCAAGTCGAGTTTGATTTGAGATGGTTATGCCGAAATGTGTGAAATCCTCTTTATGCTTACGACCTATAATTGCTCTCGTATGTGCCTATTATCTTGAATTGAAAGGTTTAATGTTGAAAGTGAAAATGATGTGAGTTGAGGGGGAAAAGAGCTTGAGTTACGAAATGTGGCCTAGTGCAAGTATGATGTGATAATTGTGGCCCCAAGTGCCGATGAACTGATATATGTGAAATAAATTTAAAATGAGATGATTGATGAAATATGAAAATGTCTTGGTGAAACGGCTTAGCCGATCGGGCCGTGATCGGACGCCATGCCGCACACATGGTGGTACTGTGCTTATATTGAAACCGGAAAGTGAGAATGAAATTGTGATTGAGATACATGTCTCAAATGAGGCAACCTAGCCGATCGGGTCGTGATCGGACTCCGTGCAAGAAGGAGGTGGTATTGTGGATGATGATGTAACAGTATTAAATGTCTCCAGGGGAGATGACCTAGCCGATCGGGTCGTGATCGGACTCTGTGCTAAGATTCACGGTGGAATATGTATATGTATTATATTGGCACAGAAATTGTGATTGAAATTGGAAGTTGGTTGTGATGTGCATATTGTGAACAATGGTATTGTGAACAGTGGTATTGTGAATTGTGGTGAATCGGTATTAAATATCTTCTATCCAATAATAGTATTGTCTTCATATCCCGAGTTTCATTTTGACCATATGAACTTTTGTATATTGAAAATTTTTTATGTTTAACTTGGCCTTTGGATATCATTGATTGTTACTTGTAGTTTACATGTTTGTCTTTTCTTATATTGGCATTCTATTTTGAAAGAGGACTTTTAGCTATTCATACTAGTACAATTCAACAGTACTAACGTCCCTTTTGCCGGGGGCGCTACATCTTTAAATGGATGTAGGTGGTTGCATAGCAGACAATGTTGGTCGCAGCTAGTGGCTTATCCTATTTTCAGCCGACATGGTGAACCCCACTTCATTTCGGGGTCCTGTATCATCTATTCATCATGTACTTGTATATTGAGGTATAGCCGGAGCCTTGTTGCCGCCATTTTTCATATTTCTCTTCAGTTGTATTTAGAGGCTCTGTAGACAAGTTGTGGGTGGTGTCGAGTATTGGAATTAAAATAGAAATATTGATGTTTGGCAAAGATGTATAAAACTTCTAATATTTTGAAAATTATGAACGAAGTTGCTAATGGAAATGAAATGGAAGTCGCTAATGATATATTTATAGAATTTGATTAATGGTGTACATTTCCTGTTTATTCAAAGACGAGTTTGGGTAGAATGAAATCTAGCAGGCTTGCTTAGTCGGGTTTACTCGATTGAGCGCCGGTCGCGCTCCTCGGTTTTGGGGCGTGACACAAGATCAAGCTTCAGAAGGTTTATAGATAGGAATCTTGTAACTCGTAGCTGATAGGCTTAGTTAGTTTAGTTTTTCATTTTGATTTCGGTGTAATAAGGAGCTCAGCAAGCAGAAACAGCAGCAACAACGGTGAAATCACAGCTTCTCGGTAGTTCCAGCTACCAAAACTTTCAGGACTACATCGACCTGATTCCTTTATAGCCAAGGATATGTAGGCAACCTCCGAAGCAAGGTTCGGTCAAATGTTTTAAAAAATTGCTTCCCGTGGAGTTTCAAACGGGCAAAAATTGCTTGTAATTGCTCACTTTATCTTTGCCCAAAAACTCTTCATGTTTCCGAGCAAAGAGCGGCAGCTGTGAGCACCTAATTTTTGCCCCGCATGGAAATAACTCCTAAAAATAGACCAAAAATAATTTTAGTGGATTTTAGGATTTTTTTTTTCTTTATTTAGTTGCATTTCATGCATGTTTAATATCTTAAAATCATAGAAAAATCATAAAAAAAATTGTTACATTTTAATTTCATGCCATATTGGGTTTAATTTGCATTTTTTAGGAATTAGTCACTCTTTAATTGTTAGAATTAATACATGAAAATCAAACAAAATATTTTTTAGATTTTACATGAATTTGTTAATAGATAAATAGAATTAATTTTGCTAATAAAATTTAAGTTAGATTTTAATTTAGGAATTAGTTTGTTGGAATTTAAAATCAAAAGAGAAACAAAGAAAAAGCAAAGAAGTAGATTTGCTCTTCTAATTTCATCTGGGCCAGCTTAATTTGAAGCCCAAAATCTAATTTGCTTTAAACATCCGCCCCAACCCAATACCGTGCCCAAAACCTGGCCCATATACCCTTTCCCTAATTAAAACCTAATCCCTAATTTTCCTTATAAGGATGAGATCCCTTAACCTAAAAGAAAAAAAATCAGATAAGAAGAGAGGACTCCTCTCTTGAAGAAACGGCGCACCATTTTTCCATCCAAAAGAAGAAAAACATGGACCCTCACCCCTCACATCTTCAACCTTCTTTCACTGGACACCTCTCATAATTTTCAGACAAAAGCTTGTATTTTTTTTTATTAGTTATTGAATTGAAGCAAAATCAACAATCAATCTCGTTTTAGGACTCATCGCTGATTGTGGCCAAGATATAGACTAGTACTGCATTGTATCCAACACTTATTGCTTCCAGATGTCTAGGATTGCACAACGTTAAAAATAAATGCGGCTTGTGAAGCTTTGCAATTAAATTGCATTCTAGAGTGGCATAAGGATTTTATAGTAATTCAATCAGTAATACTGACCAAAGTTGCAAGTTTCAGAAGAAAAAGTGTAGAGAAGAGAGTTGGTGTATTTCTTGGGCGATTTAAACTCAGATTGCTATTTGATTCTATTGAATGTTGTTGAATTTGTGGGTTGCTTGTTTGGCTGAGCTCCAGCTTTCATCACTTAGCTTCTCTTTGGTTTTTCTGAGCTAATTCCTGCACAGTCAGGTACCCATCTAAACTTGTACTTCCGAATTTGTTCTTATAATGAAATTGCAGATGCGTGCGCTAGCTTTTTAGTTTCTGATTTGTCTGTTTCGTTTATCTTGTGATTGCACTATTCTGATAATATGACTTAATAGTTAATAGTTCAGGCTCGCAACTTGTTTTCAGATTACCACTGCCAAGTATGAATTGTTTAATGAGCCTATGTTAATTTGATTCTAGTCAGTTGTTGCTCTTCGGTGTTAGTCCGTCTTTGTTCATCGTCTCAATTTATTCATCTATTTTCCTGGAGATATGTATTCCCTTTAAGAGATTCAAAAAAAAGCGATTAATAATAAATCATCGTGGCTATCGGTACGGTTCCCGTGGCATAGTTGCGATACGTAAATCCAAATTCGAGTGTGCATTTCATGTGACCCGACCACAACTTCGAACAATAATAATAAAAATAAACATGCGCAAATCGCAGGTGCATTTCATAGAGCAGAGTTTGCAATGTGTACCAAAACGGCAAGTGAACGACAATCGTAACTTGTTCAAGAATTAATTCCATAAATCCTAAAAAGCAATTAAAATAATTAAGCGGTTTAAATGGTTAAAATGCACAATAGGTTTAAAACATGTAATAAATCAGATAATTAGGCCAATTATTAATAGTTCAACGACCGTGCTAAAATCACGGAGCTCCAGAGTTTCTAACACCTTCTCTAGGGTTAACAGAATTCCTTTCCCGATCTTCTGTGTTCTGGACCAAAAATAGAGTCAAATTTCCTCAATTTGGGATTTAAAATAAATCGGTGACTTGGGACACCATGAATTATTCCAAGTGGCGACTCTGAAATAATTAAATAATCTCATTTCGATTAATGTCACTTAAATTGGAAAAACTCTCTTATATCCCCTCTCGGGTAAAAAAGAGGTGTGACAAACCATATGGGCAGCGTCTGAAGAGAGGAAAGGTCGAACCAATAGCGGTTCGTGGTCTTTATCGATAGTTGTGTTGACAGCGACCCCTTCGCAATCGTTGAGTCATGGCATTTATTGCTCTGACGGGCTGGCGTCATGATGGTAGTATCGAAGAGGTAAGAGTTCAAGATCATTTCTTATCATTTTCATTCTAAGAAAAGCGTGGACAATCTGTATATGGTGAAAATTAGAGGGTTCGATTTTATGGTCATTATGACGCTTCGTAAGCATGTATCCAGGAGGCTCGAGGTTCGACACCGAGGGTTCTCAATGCTCGACCTCGGGGCAGTGCAAATCGATGGCTATGATGAATAAATAGGAATTTCCCAAGGCACGTGGTTAAAGCTGACCAGGTCTATTAGGCTAGTACAAGCCCATACCATAGCATTAAATGGCTGTACCAGCCTCAAATCCTTGTAATAAATGCATATGTACTATATTGGGATTCCCCCTCATATATAAACGGGATCCTTATCATTTTGTAAAGGATATATACAACATTGAATACAAGAACAAGAACATTCTCTGCTCTCTAGCTTAAGCATATTCTCCCTTGATTCTATTGTTTACATTTATTATATTACTTGTATTTATTGTGTTTTCATTGATTGTTCTTCATTTATTACTCATCATTGATCATAAAGAGCCTTCATCAAAGCTCTCATAACCGTTAGTCCTTCATCGACTGTCCATAACCTAACGTTTAGCTCGCCCCGAGGCCTCGTATAACCTGGCTGGAGGCCCCGATTCTCAGCCACTCGGTTTGCTTGACACACAGCCTTCGAGCTTTTCTCTTATTTTCTAGTTCCACACTTAGCATCTACTGCCTAACAACTAGCATAAAAATAAATCACGTATTTTTATAACCACAAAATCAAATCTAATTGTAATTACCATTTTCGAGGTAAACAATATAGTAGGGGAGTCCTGCTCTTGATACAATTCTATATGAGGTAAGAAATCTCATGATTAGTTAATTAATCGGTCTCTTCTTGATACGTGCCGAGATTTCTGCCGTGATCCTCGCCCGTGTGCGAATATTTCGGCTTTCTGTTATTTGACTCAGTAAGCTTTCCTCGATCACGCTCGATCTCTATCTTGCTCGGTCTCGATCTTGGTCGATCTCAATCTTGATCAGTCTCTAGGTCACGAGCCCGGTAATCTAACTTTGCACCATAGTTCGATATAACACGAGGTTGAAACTTGGCCTGTTATGTTTCCGGTCTCGATTAGTCATACAAAAGAGCAAGCCCAATTTTGACCATATACAGATAGTCCCCTCGTTTCTCGGAGAGAAGATGACGAGAAACGACATGAATTTCTGAGCTCCACCTCGATAGGTCGTGACGTAACGGCGAACATCACTGATACCGCCGATCATGTCGTAAGCAACAACTTGAAACGTCTCGTCGGTCCAGTTACCAAGGTATTAAATGCCTGTAAGTTGCTGGTCGACCACCATGAGTTCTGAACCGTCACCGGCAAGCTATAAGTACTCTAACCTTCCTCTATTCAGACTTGACGTTAAAAACTTCTCCCATTCTTGCTTCTCTTCAAAAATCTCTTTGCGTTACAATTCTTGTACCCAAATTTCTTGAACTTTTAGAGTACCTAATACCATCCTAATTCCCTTTTCTTCTATTTTATAATGGCAAAGACTTCTAAAACTGTACCACAAAAGGAGGCCGCCTCTTCTTCGCCCGCCGGCGACGGACCTACGGCAGAATATCCCCTTGAGGATTTCATTCCAGGAGGGTGCCCTACTATCGCCAAATTTAAGATTGAAAAGACCTCCTCAGTACCTGGTCGATGTGAACCGGTCTCGAGGTACATATGCACGATAACCGATGATATCCTTTCCAAGGTTAAAGAGGATTGCCATTGGGTCGGTAAACACATTGTGGTACCTTCGCCCGATTAGTCGATCACTACGTTGCCTTCCGCAAGAGGTACGACATGACTCTTAGCCATATCGATCCTTCCATCTGGAGAATAGTGATTCTCCTCCGACTCTTCGTGGGCAAAATTGAGGGATGTCCTTTCACCCTCGATCACCATATGCGCCTTTACAGTCCCCGACTCTATCGAGGAGGGCTGATCAAGCTTGCTTGTCGGGCCAGCAAGGACCGTTCTCGAGCATAGATGAGGCTCGTGACCGAGGTTGGATGGGACAATTTGTCTGAATAAGGGCTTCAGACCTGATCCCTTCTGAATACATGTCGTTCCCTAAGAAATGGAACACGAATCGTGAGTAGTACTTTGCCTTGAATGTTAAATTTTGCTATTTTACTTCTTATCTTCTTTTCTCATCTATGTTTTTGGTGTTGCAGCTGTGGCCTAGGTGCCGGAAGTAGTCCCCAAACTCAAGCAATAGATCGAGGGCCTGGTATCGCAGAGACCATACTCCGAGCGTGCTTGGATGGAGTTATCGAAGGGTTGATGGGAGGCCCACACTCATGGTAATTTTCTTTCTTAGAACGGTTATCGTTCGGGCTTTTTCTCGATCTTACTCATCTTTTTTCCTTTGTAGGCCTCAGGAAGGATGTTATAATGAGGCTCACATTTGGTGGCAAAGAAGTCCTTCCCTCACCACCTGCTCTGAAGCATGCCAAAGAGAAGAAAAGGAAAGGGGCTCCGAGTTCCCCGGGCTCGGAGTGGAAGAAGCCGACGAAGAGGCCGCGCAAGCCTAAGGGTGACACCGGTGTTTTGTCCTCAGACTCAATCCGCCGATTAAGGGATGAGTTCGAAGAAGAAGATAAATTCAAATTGGTTGCCCGCGTGCGGGCTGGTGTAACCGTACAAAAAGTTCTCGAACTGGCGGGCACTGAAGCTGAAACATCCCGACATGAGGAGGTCGGTGAGAGATCTCTGGCTGAAGGTTCCAAGCCAGAAAGGTTCAAGCCTATTCTTCCCCAAGTTAGGGGGGTTGAGAGAGAGACCGGGCACAATGGTTCTCGAGCTGCAGAAAGTGCCCAGATAGACGAACATGGAGCGATCGACATCGGCGGGTCTCCTCAGATTTCGGACACCATGCTTCGTGAGGCCAGTATGTTCAGGGGGTGACTGATATCCATGGCTTCTTGAATAGGGTTGAAGCTGCAACTTTGGAAGATGTCGCCGGGCTCGGTAACCTGCCGGTGCAAAGGAAAGAGCCGTCGTCGGGTGCTACCGGGTCTTCATCGAGCCCAAAACTGGTGGATCAATTCCCGGCCCCAAGTTTTAATCCTGACCAAAGACGGTCAATATCATTTTCTATCCCAAAGGATTCCCGGGTTTTCTCTCCCCCCGTGCGGGTCGCTAGTTACCTTCGGTGTTTAGTGACCAAAGAAGACCAGGCAGCGTTGGACGAAGTGGAAACCCCCTGCCTATTCAATGAAGCCCAAACAAGCATTAAATCGGGTAATTTGTATGTGTTTTCTTCTCATGTATTCTAACTTTTAAAGTTGTAAATAACATCTTCCCTTATATTTGCAGGCTTCGGTGCTGCATCACGAGGATTTCCTTCAATATCGGGAGGAATTTACTCACCACGAGGCCGAGGTACGGGGCCTCACTGAGAAGAGTAACACCTACAAGCTTCTCAGTGAGATGTTTCAGGACGATCTAGTAATGGCTCGGGATTAGCATGCCGAGATGGCCGAGCAGGTATTCTGAGTGCTTTACAATAGTGAAGACGGTTTGGAGATAATGACTAACGATCCGATTCTGCAGGTCCGGTAGAGGCTTGAGCAGATCGGGGAGCTTCAAAAACAAGTAGATATTATTTGTGCTGAGGCCGAGGAGTTCAAGAAAAATATGGACATCTTAGCCTCGAAAAGGAAAGCTGCCCAAGCATAACTGGAGTCGTTCAAGATCCAGCTCCGAACTGCAAGAGAGAAGGCCTTGGTGCAGGTTAAGAAAATCGAGGAGCTTCAATCCCAATTAGCAAATTTGGCCAATGAGATCGAGGCGGCCAAATCTGAGGTGGCCGTGGTCAATACCAAAGTCGATGCTAAAGTGGCCTAATATAAGGTCGATGTCGAGGCTATCCAGGCGCTGGCCAACAGCATGGTGGATCATGCAACGTGGCAAGCTCGGGAGGGGGGGGGGAGCCCTCGAGGGAGTCCATGCTTAGGGCTTCGATATACAGGCTGAACTCGAGAATACCAAAGCAGAGGAAGTCAGGGCTCGAAAGATGGCCTTTCCCGAGGAAGACTCAGATAGTTTAAGTGAGTCTGAAAGTGGGAAGATCCCGAGGGCGGAGTTGTTGCCTCTGATGAAGACCAGGCCACTTAGGCCTTTACATTTTTGCTTTTCTTTTGCATCTTTTTTTGGCCATTTCGGCCATTGTAAATTTTTTTGAATTAAGCCATTTTGGTTTCTGTAAAAGACTATTGTGTAAATATATACAACGCTTTCTTTTCCCTTTTGGCTTTTGAGTATTCCTTTGCTTTATTACTTGTATTCACAAAGGTTGGAATAAAATGACTTAGGTTGTGTAAGTTCGAACAATAGTGCCTTCACATATTTTTTTTTGTTTTTGAGTCATCTTGGAGGTTCGGGGTTACCGGGAACCTTCTCCCAAAGTAAGTACCTCATACCGTAGTTTGCCGAGGGTAGCCTTAAAACCGGTTATGAAAATTTTGAAGGCCTATTTTTTGTTACGGTTCTCAAACATCTCCGAGTTGTGTTAATGTAGTGGTAGCCTTTTAGTTAGGGTGAAGCCCAGTGAACTTGCTTTTCCGAGTTATCTAGGCTTGCCTAAGATAATAGTCCATGAGTGGGTACGGTTTAAAATTCGGGGGCTGCCTGAGAGGTCTTATGCCCCCGATGATTAATAGTTTGATCTGTTCGAGTTGTTTTTCGGATGACAGTCCCCGAATGTGGGGGTGATCATCCAAACTCTGGTTATTATCAGCCCTTGAGCTCCTTTCCTTAAGAGATCGAAAGTACAAAATTGTAAAGTAGAAGTTTTTTCTATGATATAAGATAATTGCAAGGAAAGTACTTCTCTTTATTCTTGTCACGCCCCAATCTTGGGAGGCGTGGCTGGCACCCGGTGCCGCATTGGCCCGAGCGAACCACTCTGAAACTCATTCAATCCATTTGTAACTATCATGGGCCAACATGGCCACAACTCGTAATGTACAATTGTAAGTGGATAACATTGTATCACTGAACCATTTTTCTTAAAACATGAATACATATGGGCCGACAAGGCCTCTGACATACTATACAAAATGAACCTCTATCTACAAAGCCTCTAAGATTATTTGACATCAAATGGGATAGGGTATCGGCCTACCCATAAGTCTGTAGCAAAACTCTGACACGATAACTCATAGACTCGGCTGCACCCCGAATGAGGTGGAGTCATACTGATTCTTCGCTGAATACCAATCTCGTCTACTTTGAGGGCTCATCAAACTGATTGTCTATACCTGCAGGCATGAATGTAGCGTCCCCAGGCAAAAGGGACGTCAGTACGAATAGCGTACCGAGTATGTAAGGCACATAAATAAGTACATAAAAGACATGGAGGAAATATAAAGTATATGACTCAATCTGTAAGTCTAAATAACTCTGTAAATCATGAAATACTTATAGTGTCATGCATATGCGTATGAATGTCATGTCGTGCATAGGTACATGTGTTCATAACATCATCACGCCTCTGAGGGCATCCCATTAATCATCTCGGCCACTGTGGGCAAATCATCAACGTATACTAGCTGATCGGGTGGTGGTGCGTATATAACGCCATAACCTTTCCCATATCTCATACACATATATATACATATATATACGTGTATATAACGCCATCTAGTCATGGGTCAATGTGCATGTATAAATGCATGAAATGCATATGAAATACATTAATAAAATCTCTCGGTACATCATAAGACCATTATGCCTCTGATTAATATCATAAAATATACTTTACCAACTTACGTATTTTTAGGCCCATGAACAGATGATAGAATAATATGGCACATGGAGAATCAAGAACATAAGCATCTCTAATATTTCTACGAATAAACTCGTTTATGGAAGTTGTGCATTTGCTTGTTTTGGTTTGTGTCGTATAGATCATGCCAAAAAGAAAGAGGGATAGCTTTAACATACCTGAGTCAGTTCTCTTGACACTCCCTCTAACACACGTTAATTGCGACACAACACGTGATGGCAAGATCGGAGTAGGGAAAAATCCGTATGATATTCTTGAGAAAGATTACACCGTACCTCCTTATAATTGCAAAATCTCACGTTGCTTTGAATTGTTGAAGATCTTATCTTGCTTATGAACTGAAATCCTATTAAACATCTAGAACTTCCGTTGTACATGATCAAAGTGATCATGGCGAACTCAATATCACTTTAGGCCGTTAGGGGGATATGCTTTAGAATATTAATCCGACTTGTGGGACATTGTAAGTTTGGAGGCGTTCCATTGCCAGTACATGCAAATGAACAGCAATCACCTTAGCAAGTAAGCCATCTTCCTTACCATTGATCTCATTACTTTTGGGAGTACCCTCACCACATGGCAGCAAGGAGAAAGTTGTTTCCATCTCTGGCGCACAAGAATTTCCATCTCGTTTCCCATCAATGGCAACTAGATAATCAATATAGTAATCTGAACTTCTTTTTCAGCATCGTCCTTTCCATTTGGAATAGCAAAGACAATGTTCTTTCTGGTAAGGCTTCCTTTATTACCGGCTACAAATTGGAAAATATGTTTCCGTCCACTTCAACTATGGGATTAACCACTTTAATCTTTTGAAAAGCCATTTCTTGTAAAGAATTGAGATTAAGAACTGAAAATTCTGGTGATATATGATAAGTATGGAAATAAAGGGGTATAAGTAATGGAGTTTGGTAAAGAAAGCTTCGTCGGCCAGAGATGTTTGAATTTGTAGTTGGGAAATTGAGCACTTCTTAGACAGGTTGGAAGATCTAACAAATAAAGAAGCAACTTGAAAGCCATTAGTAGTTTGATTGGTACGGTGAACATGGAAACAGAAGCTACACCACCCAACATCACATATCTCTAACCTTGCCACCTAAGACAATGATTTAAGAGTCATAATTCATGAGGTGGCTTAATGCTATGTGGATAGTTATCCCTTTTTAACAATAAACCACCAATTATCCTAATTAAGTGTTAATCTCCCACTAAACTAAATAATTATCCGATTATTCATATAATTAAGAATTATCTTAACTTACTTAAAATACTACTCACTTTTAATACACTTTATACACCTGACTATAATATACTTTACTATTGTGGTCATGTGGTACCATATAAAATTAATGCATACATTATTATTTTATTAAATATCCAAGTTAAAAAAAAAGTATATATTTTCTTAACTTCTAACTTTCCTAATCTCATATAAAGAGTAAAAAATTTGTACACTTAATTCTTAAAATGGTAAAAACATAACCTTCTTTCCTTGTGAGAAAAAACAAATTTATATCTTTACAATAAAGAAAATCTCAAAATATATTCGAAAGTAGTAATATTAATAACTATATAAAATCATATTTTTCAAACTTTTTACAAACACGTTCCACTTACTATAAATACCATATCAAAATGTATGTAATGATATCAAGGTTGTTTTACCAACTTTATTACAATATTTGCTGAATTTTATGTATTTTATAAATGCTTCTTGGTTCAGTTACACAATTACTTATCAAGGATCGATGCAATCATGCATATAGTAGATCACGTGTATGGCTTAGAGCTGGCATGAGGGTAAGGAGGTTGCCAAATAAAATTGAGACTTTCGTAATGAATTTCTATTTATATTATTTTGCTAACATCGGGATATGAACAACGTAGGATCTATTTTTGAAAGTCTCAATCGATAAGAGGTCTTTTATTCAAGTTACTATACTCCCTCTGTCTCATATTAACAGTCATGGTTACTAAAAATAGTGTCTCAAATCCTCTGTTGAAAAGTACGAGATGTAACAATTCTTGTGAAAAATGGTTACACATGCGTACATATTTTGTGCCAGGGCTCGAGCAACCTATGTGGGCACGATTCATTTGACAGTTTGGCCGTTACAACAAATCTTACCTATCGAGACCCTTCTATTACGAAGTAATTTCCTCGCAAAAGGTTTACATCTGAGGGTAATGCCCTTTAGTGTTCGAGGTTGACTGTAGAGGAACCTCGAATACTGTTACTATTGTCTTTGACACCGATTCGTGATCAGCCTTCGATTCTAAGTTAGCACGATTCATTGTTGCCTCGTGAAAAACTTGCCAAAAAACCCAATTGGAACAAAAATGGTTCAAGGGAAAAGAGTGCAACGCGTGCTTTCAGACCTAAAGGCTTCGTTTCGCTCCTTGTCGATCACCTGCAAGTGTTAGTCCAAAAATAGAAAGAATTGAAATGGGGCCGTACAGTAATATCGTTTAAGATGAGTTACATTCCAATTGTTCGGTAGTTGCTCTTCATTCCGAGCGTATAGGACCCTGTCCTTGTGACCTTCCGTAGTACCAAGCCCCCGACATTGAAGTATCGAATTTTGGCTCTTCGATTGTAACACCTATCGATCCATTGCTTCTGGGAGGCCGATCGAATAAGGGGAGCTTCACGCCTTTCATCCAATAGCTCCAAGCTCGTATCCATGGCCTCATCATTCGATTCCTTTGTTGCATATGGGAATCTGATATTCGGCTCCCCAACTTCCACCGGTATTAGAGCTTCAGCACCATAAACTAATGAGAACGGGATAGCCCTAGTACTGGACTTCAAAGTTGTGCGATATGCCCAAAGAACTTTGGGTAAGATCTCTTTCCACTTTCCCTTAGCATTAGTTAACCTTTTCTTAAGGTTTTGGATTATGGTTTTGTTGGTCGATTCGGCTTGTCCGTTCCCTCTAGGGTGATAAGGTATTGACAAGATCCTTTTAATCTTATGGTTTTCGAGAAATTTGGTCACTTTACTGACGATAAACTATTTTCCGTTGTCACATGCAATTTCGGATGGTATCCCGAACCAACATATGATGTGGTCCCAAATGAAGTCGATGACTTCTTTCTCCCTGACCTTTTCGTATGCATGTGCTTCAATCCACTTAGAGAATTAGTCAGTCATAAATATGACAAATTGAGCCTTACCTAGTGCCAATGAAAGAGGGCCGACGATTGCCATCCCCCACTTCATGAATGGCCACGACAATAAAACCGAATGCAGCAACTCCCCGGGTTGATGAATCATCAAAGCATGTCTTTGGCACTTATCACATTTTTGCACGAACTGCTTTATCGACCCAGTAATAGCCGGCGATGATTACCTTTCGAACCAATGATTCGGCGCCGGAGTGGTTCCCGCATGTGCCTTCGTGGACTTCCCTCAAAACATACTTGGTATCTCCTGGTCCCAAACATATTGCTAGCGGACCATCGAAGATTCTCCTGACCAAGGTTCCGTCCTTGGACAAGCTAAACCGGTTGCCTTTGTGTGTAGGGCTCTCAATTTCATTGGATCTGAGGGAAGTTTCCTGGTCTTCAAATACTCTATGTATTTATTTCTCAAATCCCAAGTTAATATTGTAGAGTTTATTTCGACGTGACCTTCCTCTACTACCGACCTCAGGAGCTGCACGACTGCCCCCGAGTTGAGCTCGTCGTCTTCGACCGACAATCTTAAGTTTTCAAGGGCATCGACCTTACTATTTTGATCTCGAGGCACGTGCTAAAAAGTCCACTCTTTGAATCGATGTAATGCTACATGTAATTTGTCTAGGTATCTTTGCATTCGTTCTTCTCTGACCTCGAATGTTCCGTTAACTTGGTTTACCACAAGGAGGGAGTCACACTTAGCTTCGATCACCTCCGCCCCAAGTCTTTGGCCAGTTCGAGACCTGCAATCATGGCCATATATTCGGCCTCGTTGTTAGTTATTTTACTGTTCTAATAGATTGTCTAACTATATAGCATGTAGGTGGCTTCAGAACGATGCCAAGTCCGGACCCCTTTACGTTCGAGGCACCATCCATAATGAGGGTCTAGATTCCTGAAGACATTCCGAGTTTACCAACAGCTCTTTCGACTTTGGATATTAAGGCCGGCGTAAGGTCGGACATGAAATATGCAGAAAATTGGGATTTAATGGTTGTTCGGGGTTGATATTCGATATCGTACCCACTGATTTCCATGGCCCATTTGGCCAGTCGCCCTGAGAGTTCGGGTTTATGCATTATATTTCGTAAAGGGTAGGTTGTCACAAGACATATAGGATGGCACTAAAAATACGATTTCAGTTTTCTAGAGGTACGTAGCAAGGCGAGTGCCAATTTTTCTAGGTGAGGATACCTAGTTTCAACCACACCTAAGGTCCTACTAACATAATAAATGGTAAATTGCGTACCTTGTTTTTCCTGGACTAGGCCTCCACTTCTCTCTATATATGATACTGCTAGATACCAGCATAGTCGTTCGTCTGTCCTTAGCGGGTGAAGAACTGGCGGGCTCGATAAGTATCGCTTAAGTTCTTCTAAGGCCCACTGGCATTCTAGAGTCCATGTGAAGTTGTTTCCTTTTTTCGCAATGAGAAAAATTGATGGATTTTATCAGACAACCTCGAGATGAATCGCCCCAGGGATACAAAGCGCCCGGTTAGCCTTTGTACAACCTTCACATTATCCACTGCCATGATATCCTCGATATCTTAGATCTTGTCGGGGTTGATCTCAATCCCTCGGTTGGATAGCATGAATCCGAGAAATTTACTGGACCCGACCCCAAACGCACACTTTTTCGGATTCAGCTTCATGTTGTATTTCTTTAATATACTGAAGGTTTCCTGAAAATGCTTTAACTGGTCCTATTCTCGCTGGGACTTAACTAATATATCATCAATATAAACTTCCATGGTTTTCCCTATTTGTTCTTCGAACATTCGATTTACTAGTCGTTGGTAAGTGGCCCCGTCATTGTTTTAATCCAAATGGCATTACGTTATAGCGGTATGTTCCATACTTAGTGATGAAAAAGGTCTTTTCTTGGTCACTGGGGTTCATCCGTATTTGGTTGTACCCGGAATAGGCATCGATAAACTGAGAATCTTGTGGCCGGTCGTGGCATCGATCATGCAATCGATGTTAGGCAAATCTTTATAAACTACACAAATTCTTAGTTTGTTCCCTTTCTTAGGAACTACTACTAAGTTTGCTAACCATTCCGGGTATTGACCTCCCGAATGGACCCTATTTTAAGGAGTTTAGTTACCTCATCCTTGATGAAGGCATGCTTGATCCCGGACTGGGGTCTCATTTTTCTGCTTTACCAGAAGGAACATCGGGTCCAAGCTCAGTATATGAGTAGGGATCTCCGGTGGGATCCCTATTATATCGAGATGGGACCAAGCAAAATAATACATATTAGCTATAATAAATTGAATGAGTTTTTTCCTGAGCTCGGGAATTAACCCCGTGCCCGAGTACACCTTTTGATCGAGAAGATGTTCGATCAGCATGACCAGTTCCGGCTCTTCGACCATTGATTTGGTTGCATCGAAATCATCGGGGGCGATAAAGGATCGAGGAACCCGGTAGTCATCGTCTTCGACAATCCCTTGCTTGTCCGATTAGGTCGAGGCTGGCATCGATGATTGCTATTTTGCTTCCTGTTTCACTTTCGAACATGAGTCCTTTGTCGATGAGAGTGTAGATATTGGAATTACTTCATCGACGGCAAACATCTCCTTTGCGGCGGGTTATTCCCCGTAAACCGTCTTTATCCCCTTTGGTGTTGGGAATTTAAATGGAAGAGTCAAGGGCACGACCCTCATGTTGTGGATCCATAGTCTTTCGAACAGGGCGTTTTATCTCAAGTCCCCCTCGATTACATAAAACTTGGTCTCCTGGATGGTACCGGCTATGTTTACCGGCAATATTATTTCTCCCTTAGTAGTTTCGCAAGCCATGTTGAATCCGTTTAGCACTTGGGCCGCAGGTACGATCTAGTCCTGTAGGCCGAGTACTACGACCCTTGATCGAATGATGTTGGCCGAGCTACCTGGATCAAATAGCACATGTTTAACTCGAGTTTTATTCATACGTACAGAAATTACCAGTGCATCATTGTGGGGTTGCATGATTCCTTCTCCATCCTCATCGTTGAAAGATTGAGTCCCTTCTGGTAGGTAATTTCGAGTCCGTTTTTCCCTTGTGATTGACACTTTGGTATGTTTCATCATCGGACCTTGAGGAACATCGACCCCTTCGATGATCATATTATTTAGTAAAAATCATTTAAGGTTTGCACGCTGATATTGTAAAATAAATTTGTATAATCAAACCATTTCAAATTAAGTTGCGACTGAGTTCTTCCACTAAGTATGTGTTAGAAACCTGGAAAGAAGAAGGTATTCAATTAGAACTGTTTAGAAAATGTACAGCGGAAGCAAGTATAAATCGAGGTATCACATACATGTAATCTAGACAATGAAATAATAATAGATATTAGAAGCACTAACTTCTCGAAACTGTTGCACAACTCGTTAACAGGGTATGGATCCAGGACTGCAGTCTTCTACTATGATCCTATTAAGCCTTACAGGAAATACTTGAGTGTGCGAGTATTACTACTTTGAAGAGTAAGTTATTTGGGTGAAACTGGTGCTCTATATGAACCACACGAATTTTGAGCCAAAGCGTGTAGCATTCTACTATTGGTTGTAGAATGCTAGTCCAACTCCAAAAATAGAGAACTTTTCTCCCAAGTCACTTCCTTCCCAAAGCTGTTAGTTTTTAACTAGGCATAGCAGGGACCACACAAAAAATAAGAGGCTGCCAATTATAGTATTAATACAAAATCAGAGTAAATTAAATCTTACCATAATTAATCGTAGTTTATTCCACCAAAAAACTACTACTGAACTCCTCAATATGATTTTCGAAATTCACCAACACTTATATTAACTCCCAATGTTAAGATTACAAATACCAATTAATTAAACTAAATCATTGACAATAATCAACTAATTAAATCCTTTATAATTTCACTTAAACTATTTCATGTGAAGATACAAAATCCACCGGGTTTACACATGAAAACATATAAAAAGGGTATTATCAAATTCAAGGCCGAGACATGAATTCTATAAATTAATTATTATTTCACAAATACTATTTGTTATTGTCCAATCTATTAGGCATACACTAACTCAAAATAGAGTTGCACCTTTTGATAAATCAAAATAATAAACAAATCACATTGATCAGAATAACTATATCAAGATTAGGAGTATACGCTCATTTAATGAATTAGAGAAAATATTTTATATATTCAGTACAAAAATATATTTTCTCTATTCGGTCTGTTCAACATTCACTAAGTATACTAGCACAAGAAGTTGGAGTAAAACCACTCACATAATAAAGATAAATTATACTTTAATCTTGTGCTACAATCATCAAGATACTTTATCCTATAATATCTTTGATTCTGAATATAATTTTATTAATTATGAGAACCGACAATTTAATCTTCTGTGCATGAGCTAAGACTCCATACACTAAATCATCTACTACATAATTAAAGAACACACGTGTAACAAATGATATATTTAAAATAATACTTTATTGAATTGGAAAAATTAAATAAATTATTGTTCCACAAAGAATAAAACATATTTTCATAGCTAAATCGTATGGTTAATAGTAAATCCCAACAATCTCCCGCTTAGACTCATAACGATGCGTCTAAAACTCTATCACTCATTCCTTCTACATGCTTGTCAAAAGTCTTCTATGGCAAGCTCTTTGTAAACGGGTCTGCCAAATTGTTCTTTGACGCAATCTTCGACACTTTTACATCACCTCTCTGAGTTATGTCCTGAATTAAATGATATTTACGCTCAATATGCTTACTCCTTTTATTGCTTCGCGGTTTCTTTGAGCTTGCAACTGCACCACTATTGTCACAATAAAGCACAATTGTTGTTTGAACCAAAGGAACTACATTAAGCTCTTTCAGAAAGTTCCTGAGCCAAACAGCCTCTTTAGCTGCCTTAGAGGAAGCTACATATTCAGCTTTCACGGTGGAATCGGCAACACATGATTGCTTGGTACTCCTCTAACTTATGGCTCCACCTTCTAAGATAAAAACATATCCTGAGGTAGACTTTTTATAATCTTTATCTGACTGGAAATTTGAATCAGGATAGCCAATGGGTGCAAGATCGCATGAGTGATAAACCAACATATAATCTTTAGTCCTTTTCAGGTACTTGATTATATGTTTAATGGCAATCCCGTGTTCTCCTCCGGGATTAGACTGAAATCTGCTAATCATGCTAACAGCAAAGCAGATATCAGGTCTACTACATGACATAGCATACATGAGACTCGTAAAGCAGAAGCATAGGGGATCGTCTTCATCTTTTCTATCTCATCAATCATTTTAAGGGACTGATTCTCCGACATAGAGATTCCATGCCTAAAAGGAATATGTCCTTTCTTGGAATCTTGCTTGCTATACCTGGTGAGAATAATATCAATATAAGGTATTTGGGATAAGTCTAACATCATTTTACTGCGATCTCACATAATTTAGATCCCAAGGATATGTGCCGTTTGTTCCAAGTCCTTCATATCAGAACGTGAGGACAACCACTACTTTACTGAATTCAACTTGCTCACATTATTTTCTATGTGCAAGATATCATCTACGTAAAAAATCAAAAATGCCACTTTATCTCCATCCCACTTCTTATATACACAAGACTCGTTTCTCATTTATCAAAATCGAAGTTTTTAATCGTTGTGTCAAAAAAGTATTCCCTGCTCTAGAAGCCTGTTTTAATCCATACATGGATTTCTTTAATTTACACAACATGTCCTCATTGCCACTTTTTATGAAACCATCTGGTTGTGCCATGTAGATGCACTCATTAAGACTTCCATTAAGGAAAACTGTCTTGACATCCATTTGCCAAATCTCATAATCGTAATAACCAGCAATGGATAAGAGAATCCTAATGGGTTTAAGCATGGCTACAAGCGAAAAGGTTTCCTTATAATCGATCCCTTCTTTTTTAGTAAACCCTTTTGCAACTAGCATAGAATTAAAGTTTACACTTGTTCATACACTCCTCTCTTTTCTTATAGATCCATGTACAACCAATGAGTTTGACACCCGTAGGTGGTTCTACAAAATCCTAGACTTGATTGGAGTAAATGGACTCCATTTCAGATTTCATAGCAACAATCCATTTTTCAGCGTTTGTATCTTGTAGTGCTTCTTTGTAATTAAGAGGTTCTATATTAGGTTCTTCGGATATTCTTGTCACGACCTAAACTCAACCGTCATGATGGAGCCTATCGTGGAAGTAGTCCAGCCTCACTCAACAAAATTCAACACAACAGCAATAAGTTTGAAAACAGTAACAGAAGCATTTAACTAAAGGAAACTGTTTGAAACATAAGAAAAAACCAAAGTGATACAATCCAGTCCAAAACCAGGGTGTCACTGTAGATGAGTGTCTACTCGAAATACAAACCACTACAAGGTCTAATGGAAAACAACTAAAAGTACATCGAATGATAAAAGAGGAGAGTCAAGGCCCGCAAATACAGTGCAGCTACCTCGAAACTCTCCAAACTCTAGAAATGCTCGATCAGCAACCACCGCCGTGAACAGAGTTGCCTGGATCTGCACACGAGGTGCGGGGAGTAACGGGAGTATACCAACTCAGTAAGTAATAAGTCAAAACTTTGGACTGAAAGGTAGTGACGGACTCAACCTCAACAGATATAACAGATTAATGTGTAGAAACGTAGGCATGCTTTCAAGTAAAATAGACAGCTCAAAGCAATAAGGTAAATACAGATCAGAACAGTGTAAAGTATACAGCTCCGCTATCTCTACATACCAATGCACAGATTGTATGTATGCGGCATGTACTCCCACTCTCAAGTGCTCAACCAATCGGTACTGTATATGGCCATCTGGCCTAGGGAAATCCATCCCGGAACATATACAACACTGACTGTAAGTCACCAAGTGCCGAGGACAAAAGGGCAATCCAACCCCGTGGAAAAATCCATCTCCAGGTATCAAGTACTTTGGACAAAACCATGTACAGGGAAATCCATCCCTCAATAATATCATCCATAGTCACTGGGGGTGCGTTACAGACTACTGAGGGGCTCCTCCAGCCCAAGTGCTATCATAAATCAATATAACTGCTGCGACGTGCAGCCCGATCCCATAACTGTCAACTCATATTCAAGCTCTCGGCCTCACTCAGTCATCAACCTCTCCGGTCTCACCACAGGCTCACAATGTCATGAAAATAACCCAGAACAATGATAGGATGAATCAATAAATAACTGAAACTCAGATATGATATAAAATGCATGATCATAATTGAGTATGGAATATTAAATGAAACTAGTGAGATGATAGCAAGAAACAACCGCTAAGGTCTAAACAATACCGGCACAAAACCTAAAAATGATATGTAGCATAGTTTACAGCTCAACTACTTATCACACGAAGAAACCATGGATATCAACAGGATAGAGTCACTAAACGGTGCCATGGAATCACCCAGGCCACAATTTTCTCACGGTGCACGCCCGCACGCCCGTCACTTGTCATGTCTGTCACCTCAATGCTAATCACATAACACATAGTTCGGGGTTTCGAACCCTCAGAACTTAGTTTGGAAGCGTTACTTACCTCAAACCATGCCAAAATCCTACTCCGCGACGCCTTTGCCCCTCAAATCGGCTCCAAACGTCCCAAATCTAGCCACAAGCAACACACTACGATCAATATGCACTAAAGGAACCAATTCTAGAAGAAAATGCCAAATTATAACCAAAATCCGAAATCGGCTCAAACCCCGCCCTCGGGCCCACGTCTCGAAATCCAACAAAAGTCACAAAACCCGAAAGTGCATTCACTCACGAGTCTAACCATACCAAATTTACTCAAATCCGACAATAAAATACCATTCAAAAACCCTAAAATCATAACTCAAGAACACTTCATCTTCTTCCCCAATTTTTCACCCCAAATCACAAATTAGATGACAAATTTAAAGGTAGACTCATAGGATTTAACCAAAACCAAGTGAGAAACACTTACCCCAATCACCTCTCTGAAAATCCCATCAAAAATCGCCCAATTCCGTGGTCTCTAGCTCAAAATATGAAAAATGGGTTCAAACCCTCGATTTTGAAATTTAACATTGTTTCCCAGATATCCTTCACCGCGATCTCGGATTCACCACGCGATCGCGAAGCGCAAACATGCTGCCCCACATTTTTACTCTATGTGAACGCGGAATTCACCACGCGTTCGCGAACCACTGCCACACGAACCTACGTGATCACATCCTACCTCACGCGATCACATAGAGCAATCACCTCAGCTCTTCTTTAGCTCTATTACTCCTACGCGAACGCGGCATTGACCACACGTTCGCGAAGCACAACCTTACACACATACGCGATTGCGTCCCTAACTCCATGATCGTGTAAAAGAAATTCACCTCTGCCCCAAATAAGCTTACGCGATCGCGAATATACTTATGCGATCGCGTATAAGGAAACCAGAAGAAAAAAATATCAGCAGCTATTAGCCATCCTCCAAAAGCCAAAAATGATCTGTTAACCACCCGAAACTCACACGAGGCCTTCCGTACCTCAACCAAACATACCAACACATCCCATAACATCATACCAAATTAGCCGAACCTTTGAATCACTCAAAATAACATCAAAATACCAAATTACCCCGGATTCAAGCCTAAGAACTTTTAAACTTCCAAATTCCACAAACGATGCCGAAACCTATCAAATCACATCCGAATGACCTCAAATTTTACACACAAGCCACAAATGACACCACAAACCTACTCCAACTTCCGAAATTCCATTTCAACCCCGATATCAGAATTTCCACTACCGGCCAAATTGCCAAAATTCTAGCTTTCGCCAATTCAAGCCTAATTCTACCACGGGCCACCAAATTATATTTCGGACGCTCTCTAAGTCCAAAATCACCTAACGGAGCTAACAGAACCATCAAAATTCAAATCTGAGGTCATTTACACATAAGTCAACATCCGGTCAACTCTTCCAACTTTAGCTCTCAAATAAGAGACTAAGTGTCTCAATTCACTCAAAAACCACTCCGGACCCGAACCAACTAACCCGGTAAGTCATAATGTAGCTGAAGAACACAAGAGACACAGGAAATGGGGGAACGAGGCTATAACTCTCGAAACAACCAGCCAGGTCGTTACATCCTCCCCCTCTTAAACAAACGTTCGTCCTCGAACGTGCCTAGAAATAAACTTGGAGCAATAAATAGGTGTCGGTAACTACTCCACATCTCTCGCTCGGTCTCCCAAGTAGCCTCCTCCACGGGCTGACCTCTCCACTACGCTTTCACTAAAGCTATATCCTTTGATCTCAACTTTCGGACCTGCCGCCTCAAGATAGCCACCGGCTCCACACCATAAGTCAAATCACCATCTAACTGAACCGTGCTGAAATCCAGAACATGAGACGGATCGCCGATATACTTCCGAAGCATAGAAACATGAAATACTGGATGCACACTCGATAAGCTAGGTGGCAAAGCCAGCTCATAGCCCACCTCGCCAATCCTCCAAAGCACCTCAAACTGCCCAATAAATCGAGGGATCAACTTGCCCCTCTTTACAAATATCATAACACCCTTCATGGGTGAAACCTTCAGCAAGTCCTTCTCCCAACAATGTAAGACAGATCACGGACTTTTCTGTCGACATAACTCTTTTGTCTCAACTACGCCGAACGAAGCCGCTCCTGAATCAATTTCACCTTGTCCAATGCATCCTGAACAAAGTCTGTACCCAAAAGCCTAACCTCACCCGGCTCGAACCAACCCACTGGAGATCTACACAGCCTCCCATATAAAGCCTCATACGGAGCCATCTGAATACTCGACTGATAACTGTTGTTGTAAGCAAACTCCGCAAGTGGCAGAAACTGGTCCCATGAACCCCCAAAATCAATGATACAAGCACGTAGCATGTCCTCCAATATTTGAATAGTGCGCTCGGACTGTCCGTCCGTCTGAGGAGGAAATGTCGTGCTCAACTCAACCTGAGTACCGAACTCTCGCTGCACGGCCCTCCAAAACTGCGATCAAAACTGCGTGCCTGTGTCTGAAATGATAGAAACTGGCACTCCATGAAGGCGAACAATCTCCCTAATGTAAATCTCAGCCAACCACTCTGAAGAATAGGTAGTGCTCACAAGAATGAAATCCGTGGACTTGGTCGGTCGATCCACAATCACCCAAATAGCATAGAACTTCCTAGAAGTCCGTGGGAGCCTAACTACGAAATCCATGGTGATCCGCTCCCACTTCCACCCTGGAATATCTATCTTCTGAAGCAAGCCACCCGGTCTCTGATGCTCATATTTCACCTACTAACAATTGAGACGCCGAGCTACAAACCCAACTATATCATTCTTCATTCTCCTCCACCAATAGTGTTGTCTCAAATCCTGATACATCTTCGCGGCACCCGGATGGATGGAATACCGCGAACTATGGGCCTCCTCAAGAATCAAATCCCATAGCCCATCCACATTAGGCACACATATCCGGTCCTGCATCCTCAATACCCCGTCGTCACCAATAGTCACATCTCTGGCAACACCGTGCTTAACCTTGTCCTTGAGGACAAGCAAATGAGGATCATCATATTGGCACTCTCTGATGCGATCAAATAATGAAGATCGAGAAACCACACAATCTAGGACTCGACTGGGCTCCGAAATATCCAATCTCACAAACCGATTGGCCAAAGCATGAACATCAACTATAAGGGGTCTCTCACTAACAGGAAGGAATGCAAGACTACCCATACTCACTACCTTCCTACTCAAGGCATCGGCCACCACATTGGCCATTCCCGGATGGTACAAAATGGTAATATCATAGTCCTTTAGCAGCTCCAACCATCTCTACTGCCTCTAATTGAGATCCTTCTACTTGAACAAGTGCTGGAGGCTACGATGATCAATAAACACCTCACAAGGCACACCATAGAGAGACTGCCTCCAAAGCTTCAACGCGTGAACAATGGCAGCTAACTCCAAATCATGAACAAGGTAGTTCTTCTCATGGGGCTTCAACTGGCGCGAAGCATAAGCTATCACTCTACCCTCATGCATCAACACATACCCAATATCGACCCAAGAAGCATCACAATATATTGTATAAGAACCTAAAGCTGATGGCAAAACTAACACTGGAGCTGTGGTCAAGGCAGTATTGAGCTTCTGAAAGCTCGCCTCACACTCATCCGACCACCTGAAAGGAGCACCCTTTTGGGTCAATTTGGTCAAGGGCGATGCAATAGACGAGAAACCCTGAACAAACCGACGGTAGTAACTAGCCAAACCAAGAAAGCTTCAAATCTCTATGGCTGAGGACGGTCTAGGGTAACTCTGAACTTGCTCTATCTTCTTTGGATCAACCTAAATACCCTCACTAGACACCACATGTCCCAAGAACGCTACTGAACTG
This sequence comes from Nicotiana attenuata, assembly GCF_001879085.1. Classification (NCBI taxonomy): domain Eukaryota; kingdom Viridiplantae; phylum Streptophyta; class Magnoliopsida; order Solanales; family Solanaceae; genus Nicotiana; species Nicotiana attenuata. Next base: position 61,957,853 of record NC_031994.1, read on the forward strand.
AGCCAAAGCTCACACTTTGAGAACATGGCATAAAGTTTCTCCTCCCTCAGTCGCTGAAATACAACTCTCAAATGCTCGGCATGCTCCTCCTAGCTACGAGAGTACACCAGAATATCATCAATGAATACAATAACAAACGAGTCAAGATAAGGCCGAAAAACAATGTTCGTCAAATGCATGAACGCTGTTGGGGCTCTGGTCAGCCCAAAAGACGTCACAAGGAACTCATAATGACCATATCGGGTCCTGAACGCTGTCTTAAGAATATTCGAGTCCCTAATCTTCAACTGGTGATACCTCGACCTCAAATCAATCTTAGAGAACACCCTCACTCCCTAAAGCTGGTCAAATAAATCATCAATACGAGGCAAAAGATACTTGTTCTTGATGCTGACTTTGTTCAACTGCCTGTAATCAATACATATTCTCATGGTGCCATCCTTTTTCTTCACAAATAGAACTGGTGCACTCCAAGGTGACACACTAGGCCGAATAAACCCCTTATCAAGCAGTTCCTAAAGCTTCTCCTTTGATTCCTTCAACTCTACCGGTGCCATACGATACGGTGGAATAGAAATGCGCTGAGTGTCCGGCACCAGATCAATACCAAAGTCAATATCCGTGTCCGGCAGCATGTCTGGTAGGTCTGCAAGAAACACATCCAGAAAATCTCGCACCACCGAAACTGAATCAATCGTAGGAGTTTCTGCACTGACATCCCTCACAAAGGCCAAATAAGAAAGACAACCCTTCCCAACCATCCGCTGGGCCTTCAAGAATGAAACAACCCTACTGGGAACATAATCCAATGAACCTCGCCACTCAATCTGTGGCAACCCCGGCATAGCCAACGTCACCATCTTAGTGTGACAGTCCAGGATAGCACGACACGAAGACAACTAATCCATGCCCAATATCACATCAAAGTCGACCATACTAAGCAGCAATAGATCAACTCTAGTTTCCAATCCCCCATAGTCACTACACACGACCGGTACACATGGTCCACAATAATTGTATCGCCCATCGGCGTAGATACACGAACAGATGAAACTAGAGACTCACGGGGCATGTCTAGATAATGAGCAAAATATGATGACACATATGAATAGGTGGAACCAGAGTCAAATAATACAAAAGAATCTCGATGACATACGGAGATAGTACATGTGATCACTGTGTCTGAAGCAATGGAATCTAGTCTAGCAGAAAGTGCATAGAAACGGGCCTGACCGCCACCTGATCGGCCTTCCCGTCTACGGCGACCCCTAGCTGACCGACCTCCACCCCGAGTTGGCTGGGCGGGTGGTGTAGTAATTGGTGCTGAAGTCGAAGGCTGACTCCTCTACTTAGATGAACCTCCCATAAGGCGGGGACAGAACCTCTTGATATGTCCCAAATCTCCACACTCAAACCAACCCCTACCGGCCATTGGCAGTAGAGACTAAAGGGAGCCCCGAGCACCGGGATGCCCGCTAGAAGGCCCCGACATAGATGAACCCTAAGCTGATGGGGCATGAGACAAACTTTGAGCTAGAAGCGCACTGAGAGACAAGTGGCCCTGATGAGAACTGTGAGAACCATGGCTAGATGATGCACCACGGTGAACTGGACGAGCCGTCTGAGCATGCCAAAATGGACGACACCTGCCGTGGTGAAACTGACCTCTAGAAGGAACACCACCAAAACTACCTGATCTATCAGGCCTCTTAGCCACCCTCTCAACCCTCTACTGGCGGCAAACAGACTCTATCTCCTGAGCAATGTCAACAACCTCCTCAAAAGTGGCACCAGACACCCTCTCCCTAGTCATAAGCATCCGCATCTGATATGCGAGGCCATTAACGAACCTCATGATCCTCTCCCTGTCCATGAGAACCAACCAAATAGCATGACGGGCCAACTCAGAAAATCTCATATCGTACTGCGTCAGAGTCATGTCATCGTGATACAATCTCTCGAACTGCCTGTGCAGCTCCTCTCTATACTTCTCTAGGAAGAGAACGGAGAACTGCTGCCATATAAGTAGCGTTGCACCAACCGGCCTACGCATCTCATAGGCCTCCCACCAAGTGAAGGTAGCTCCAGTGAATTGAAATGTAGTGAACGAGACCCCACTGGTCTCCAGAATACCTATTGTACGGAGAATCCTCTAACACTTACCCAAGAAACCCTAGGCAACATTGCCGTCTGCACCACTGAAAGTCGGAGGCTGGAGTCTCCCAAACCTCTCCAATATACGATGCTCATCATTAGGCATGACTGGAACCACATAATCCTGAGCAGGTGCAACCGGCTTGGCTAGTGGTGCACCTGGTGTCTGGAGTCCCTATACCACCTGCTCTGGTGTACGGGCGGCAGGAGTTTGAGTACCTCCCCAAACTTGGGAAGTGGCTGCTGTAGTAGAAACAGAGACTGCCTGAGCAAGACTGGTGCACACGGTCAGAATCTGAGCTAAGGTCTCCAAAAGACCTGGAATCATGAAAGGCACATCTGGTGCCTGAGCTGGTCCCGCTGGTGCATCCACAGCTGGGACTTCATCCTGAATTGGGGCAACTAGTAGATCTGCACGTGCTGCCCTAGCTGTTGTGCGGGCTACACCTCTGCCCCTGCCACGACCTCGGCCGCGACCACAGCCTCTCGCGGCCTTGACTGGTGGCACTAGTTGTTGTCCGTCATGCCCAGTTGCACGTGTACTTACCATCTATGAGAGAATAGAATAACAGAAGTTTAGTTACCAGTATCAACAGATTCTCACGATAAGAATTCAAGAATGTGCAGTTTCCTAAGAGTTCTGCAGCCTCCCAAAGATAAGTACAAACGTCTCTGTACCAATCCACGAGACTCTACTAAACCCGCTCATGACTCGTGAGACCTATGTAACCTAGGCTCTGATACCAACTTGTCACAATCAAAACTCAACCATCGTGATGGCGTCTATCGTGGAACTAGTCCATCCTCACTCAACAAAAATAGCAATAAGTTTCAAAATAGTAACGAAAGCACTAAACATAAAGGAAACTATTTGAAACATAAGAAAAATCCCAAAGTGATACAATCCAGCCCAAAACCAGGGTGTCACTGAGTACATGAGCGTCTACTCGAAATACAAACCACTACAAGGTCTAAAGGAAAACAACTGAAAGTACATCAAATGATAAAAGAGGAGAGTCAAGGCCCGCGAACGCGGTGCAGCTACCTCGAAAGTCTCCAAACCATGAAAATGCTCGATCAGCAATCGTCGCCGTCAACAAAGTCGCCTGGATCTGCACACAAGGTGCAAGGAGTAACGCGAGTACACCAACTCAGTAAGTAACAAGTCCAAACTTTGGACTGAAAGGTAATGATGAACTCAACCTCAACAGATATAACATATTAATGTGCATAAACGTAGGCATGCTTTCAAGTAAAATAGACAGCTCAAAGCAATAAGGTAAATACAGATCTGAACAGTGTAAAGTATACAGCTCCTCTATCTCTCTCAAGTGCTCAACCACTCGGTACTGTATACGGCCATCCGGCCCAGGGAAATCCATCCCGGAACATACACAACACTGACTATAAGTCACCCAGTATCGAGGACAAAAGGGCAATCCAACCGTATGGAGAAATCCATCTCCAGGTGTCAAGTACTTCGGACAAATCCATGTCCAGGGAAATCCATCCCTCAATAATATCATCCGCGCTCACTAGGAGTGTGTTACAGACTCCGGAGGGTTCCTTCAGCCCAAGCGCTATCATAAATCAATATAATCGATGCAGCGTGCAGCCCAATCCTATAACTATCACTTATAATCAAGCTCTCAGCCTCACTCAATCATCAACCTCTCCAGTCTCACCACGGGCTCACAATGTCATGAAAACAACCCGGAAATTTGATATGATGAATCAATAAAGGACTGAGACTGAGATATGACCTAAAAATGCATGATCATGACTGAGTATGGAATACTAAATGTAACTAGTGAGATGACAGCAAGAAACGACCGCTAAGGGTCCAAGAGATACCGGCAGTTAGCCTAAACATGACATCTAGCATGGTTTACATCTCAACTACTTATCATACAAAGAAAACATGGAAATCAACAGGATAGAGTCACTAAACGGTGCCATGGAATCACCCAGGAAACAATTCTCACGGTGCACGCGCGCACGCCCGTCACTTGGCATGTGTGTTACCTCAATACTAATCACATAACACATAGTTCGGGGTTTCGAACCCTCAAAACCAAGTTTGGAAGCGTTACTTACCTCAAACCATGCAAAAATCCTACTACGCGACGCCTTTGCCCCTCAAATCTGCCTCCAAACGTCCCAAATCTAGCCACAACCAGCACATTATGATCAATATACACTAAAGGAACCAATTCCAGAAGAAAATGCCAAATTATAACCAAAATCTGAAATCGGCTCAAACCCCGCCCTCGGGCCCACGTCTCGAAATCCAACAAAAGTCACAAAACCGAAAGTACATTCACTCGCGAGTCTAACCATACCAAATTTACTCAAATTCGACAATAAAATCCCATTCAAAACCCGCAAAATCGTAACTCAAGAACAATTCATCTTCTTCCCCAATAACAAATTTAAAGGTAGAATAATGGGATTAAACCAAAATCAAGTGAAACGCTTACCCCAATCACCTCTCTGAAAAATTCCTTCAATAATTTCCCAATTCCGTGGTCTCTAGCTTAAAATATAAAAAATGGGTTCAAACCATCGATTTTGAAATTTAACAATGACGCCCAGATATCCTTCATTGTGATCATGGAAATAGCCACGCGATCGCGAAGCACAAACACACCTCCCCACATTTTTTACTATATGCGAACGCAGAATTCACCATGCATTAGCGAACCACTGCCACAAAAACCTACGTGATCTTGTAGAGCAATCACCTCAGCTCCTCTTCAGCTTTATTACCCTACGTGAATGCGGCACTGACCACGCGGACCTTACACACATACGTGATCGCGTCCCTAACTCCGCAATCGCGTAGAAGAAACTCACCTCTGCCCTAAATAAGCTTAAGCGACCGCGAATATACTCATGTGATCGCGTATAAGGAAACTAGAAGAAAAATACCAGCAGCTATCAGCCATCCACCAAAAGCTAAAAATGATCCGCTAACCACCCGAAACTCACCCGAGGCCCTCAAGACCTCAACCAAACATACCAACACATCCCATAACATCATACCAACTTAGTCGAACCTTCGAATCACTCAAAACAATATCAAAACACCAAATTACCCCCGGATTCAAGCCTAAGAACTTCTAAACTTCCAAATTCCACAAACGATGCCAAAACCTATCAAATCACGTCCGAATGAACTCAAATTCTACACACAAGTCAGAAATGAAACCAAACCTACTCCAACTTCTGGAATTCCATTCCGACCCCGATATCAAAATTTGCATTGCTGGCCAAAATCGCCAAAATTCAAGTTTTCGCCAATTCAAGCCTAATTCTACCACTGGCCTCCAAATTACATTATGGACGCACTCCTAAGTTCAAAATAACCTAACGGAACTAACAGAACCATCGAAATTCAAATCCGAGATCGTTTACACATAAAGCAACATCGGGTCAACTCTTCCAGCTTAAGCTCTCAAATAAGAGACTAAATGTCTTAATTCACTCCAAAACCACTCCGGACCCGAACCAACTTACCCGGTAAGTCATAATTCAGGTGAAGAACACAAGAGAAACAGGAAATGGGGGAGCGGGGCTATAACTCTCGAAACGACCGGTCAGGTCATTACAATTCTATCATAAGATTCTCCCAAGAGCGCAAACCAAAGAGGTTTTTTAACAATTCTCCCACAGCAACTAGTCACTGCAGATGCTGTCTGATATTGTTCTTGAATCGAAACACCATTTTTTAGAACTGAAGCCTCAATGTTATCTTCCACACCTTGCGGTGCTAGGATATCATTAACTTCTTCCTCAAGTTCAGGTTGCACAACAATTTCAGGTTGCTCAACATTACTGCCACTACTTTGGGGTAGTGAAATGTCAGGCAATTGCTTTTATGTATTCTGCTGCCTATTGATATTTCTCTTACTATGATAAGTCATTAGTTACTCCATCGCTTAATTCCTGTAAAACTAGTTTATTTGTAGCAATATGGTTCATTAAATAGTCCTCTTCTAAAATTCTGGCATTTGTCACAACAATTACCTTCTTTGCTTTGGGGAAATAAAATAAACCTCCTTTTTTTCTCTTTGGATATCTAACAAAAATGCACATTTATATCCTCAATTCCAATTCATCCTCTTTCCCTTTCAGCACATGTGTTGGACAACCCCAAACCCGAACATGCCGCGAACTAGACTTGTGCCCAATCTACAATTCTACCGAAGTTGGAGATACTGACTTGGAAGGAACCAAATTTAGAATATAATTTGTTGTTTCTAAAGCATATCCCCAAAAGGAAGAAGGCATTGATCTAACCATTTCCACAGGGGTCTTACTTCTTCGTTCTGCCATACCATTTTATTGTGGTATTCTCGGGGCAGAAAATTGAGATGTAATTCCACAATCTGATAAGTATTTAATGAATTCTGCAGAAAGATATTCACCACCACGATCAGATCGCAATGATTTGATATGTTTATCATGTCGTTTCTCTGTTTGCGTCTTAAGTTCTTTGAATTTGTCAAAGTATTCAGACTTACGACGAAACATATACCTGTATCCATATTTTGAGTAATAATCTGTGAAAGTCACAAAGTACTCAAAACCACCTCTTGCGTGTGTATTAATAGGTTCACACAAATCAGAATGAATTAATTCCAACTTATCACTGGTTCTATTTCCTTTTGAGAAAAAATGTCTCTTGGTCATTTTTTCTTCTTAAAAGGATTCACATGTTGATAATGCCTCCACTTTCAATGAACTCAAAGGTCCATCTGAAACCAACCTCAAAATCTTATTTAGATTTACATGATCTAGACGTAAATGTCACAATTAAGTTTTCCTCAATTCATAAATATGTTTTCTATTATGTGGCAGATTAAGGTTATTTAATTATTTTGGTTGTAGCACACGAGGAGATATATAAAGTATAAAAAGGTTATGTACTCTAGCAACAATGTAGATAAAATATTTATTAAACTTATTAACATCAGAGTTAGCAAAATAAATATTATAACAAGCATCTATATTTTTGAAACCGAAATTAAATTCCTTCAAATAGAAGGTACATAGAGAACATCTTTTAAAACTAAAACTCTATCACTACTAAACGAAACTCCAATATATTCTAATGCTAAAGCTGGTGCTGACTTGACATTGGCTTGAAAAATACAAACTTCATTCTCACTTAGAAGTTGTGTTTCTTGAAACCCTTGCAAAGTAGTGCATATATGATTAGTGGCTCTTGAATCTACACACCAAAATATGGTAGGGACATCCGCTAAACAAGTTTCAATGATATTTAATTTTGAATTACCTTACTTATTCAACTTTTCTAGATAGGCAGGGCATTGGTTTTTGTGATGCCTAGGTTCCATGTAGTAATAGCACTTTCCTTTAGGCTTTTTCATACCAGCAGCCGCACCTCCAGGTGCCAAATCTTGTGAGCCTTCTTCTTTTTCTTAGCCTTTCGGCTTAGAAATCGAAGATTTCTCAATATTCAGTTCCAAAATCGGAGCTTGCTGTTTGATAATAGATTCTGCCGATTGCAGCTCATTCAACGATTTCGCTAGTGACAAATCTATTTTGTTCATATTATAGTTCAAGCGAAATTTTTGAAAACTGTTAGGCAGAGTCTGCACGACCATCTCAACTTGAGATTCTTTATCAATCACAGCTCCAAGGACCTCCAGTTCATTTAGAAGACCCAAAATCTTTAGAACATTGTTCCTAATCGATGACTCTTCGGCCATCTTAGTATTCAAAAGGGATTTTGTGACTGTCTTCTTAGCCATACGATTTTGCTCTCCGAACATCGCTTTGAGACTTTCAAGCATGTCATAAGCAGACCCCATAAACTGATGCTGATGTTGCAAAATATTAGCCATAGAGGCAAGAATATAACATCGAGTCATCTCATTTGCCATAACCGATTTATCATAGGCCTTAGCCTGATCATCTGTAGCAGCTTCATCAGGTTTTTCTCACTCCTCTGTTATTATGAATAAGTACCCTTCAGCAATTAAGACAATATCAAGATTCCTTTTCCGGTCACATTAATTCGGTCATTCTAACTTGTTTTGGTTCAAAATCGAAGTACGTGGGTTGAACGAAGACATGGTTAATCTGAAAGATATTCACATTAAATAGTTCATTAATTATGCAATAATAATAGTAAATTCAAATAATACATCACACATATAACCATGCTCATTGAACAGCTAGATTCGATAGGAAAACTTAACTATTCATGCAAAATATATGAGTCAAGTCAGATAATTTATCCCATAAAGTAAAACAGTACCAACTCGGATGGAGAGTAAACTGTCAATTTAAGATAGGTAAATATCACTTTTATAAACCCTAGTTTCATTGAATCAACATGTAACTCAGTTGGAGATTTAATACGTGTTACCAAACAACTAGAGAAAAAACACAGTAATTATTCATAATGAATCTATCCGATGTGGAAGAAGACATATGTCAATATATAAACTCATTATATTATTGTAAAATATGAATGGTGACCTTAGAGATTGAATCCTACCACCATTGTTTTTGATTTTTTAATTATTAAAAAAATTCAAGAAAATAGTAAAATGGTCAAAAACCCATCTAACGACCACGAATGCCTGGAAAATGACGTAAAATGTGAGAAAAGCTCATACGCATTGCTCACTAATTTGTTTCCGATGAACCTACAAAATTTGAGGTCAATTAAAGTTTGACAGAAAATTAGAACTCCAGAACCATGACCAATCGGCAAAAAATCAATTTTTAGCATTTTAGGGTTCCAAATATTCTGACTTGTTCATATCACATATCATATTTATTTATGTTAATTCATGATTTCAGAACTCAAAATCTTACTTAGAATAGTAGCGGTTTTGTAAAAACAACACTGTTTTTATATAATATACATAACAAACATGTATAATTGAATACCAAGTTTTAAGGTTATTCTATTCATGTTGTATTCTAGTTAGATGTAAGATGACTCTGATATTGTGACGACCCAAAGGGCCATCACCTGTTTCCTCATTCATTCTATGCTCCCGAGGCCTTGAAAACCTCATTTTTACTTGCCTCAATTTGCGTGCACAGTCCGGGCGCGTAGCCGGAAAGCTTTTATGTTGAAATATGTGAATTCCGTGAAAAATTTGAAGAATTTTGATATTAATATGATTATAGTTGACTTTGGTCAACATTTTTGGTAAACGGACCCGAGATTGGACGGTCCCTCCCGGAAGGTCCGTAGAAAAATATGGGACTCGGGCATGTGTCCGGAATCGAATTCCGAGGCCTAGAGCCCGAGATATGAATTTTTCCGTGAAATTATTTTTCTGAAATTATTAAGGAAAATGGAAATAAAAAAATTGGTTAAAAGACTATGGTATCGGGCTCGTATTTTTGTTCTGATGCCCAGTACAAGTCTTAAATATGTGTTAAGCGCTTTCTGTAAAGTTTGGTCGAAATCGGACGTCATTTGACGTGTTTCGGACTATAAGTTCCAAGTTTGAAAGTTTATGAAGTTTAGAAGAAAAATCATGTGTTTTGAGGCTTGATTCAATGATTTTGATGTTATTTTGGCGATTGGATCGCACGAGCAAGTCCGTAGGATGTTTTTGAGGTTGTATGCATGTTTGGTTTGGAGCACCGAGGGCTCGGGTGAGTTTTGGATAGGCATCGGATTGCACTTCTCATGTTTTAAAAATCTGGTATGCTGGCTTCTGCAATTTTCGCAAATGCGAAGGGAAGACTCGCAATTGCGAAGTCTGGGAAAATGGGGCACGATCGCAAATGCGATCAACACTTCGCAAATGCGAAGTCTGGGGAAAAGGCTTGGGATCGCAAATGCGAGGTGGCCCTGGTCGCAAATGCGATCGAATGTTCGCAAAAGCAAAACCTGGCCACCAGACATGGGTTCGCAAATGCGAACTAAGAATGTCACAATTCCCAGCCCTGTTTTGTTCGCAATTGCGAACCATGGTTCGCAATTCCCATATCCGAGGCCCAGCAAATTTTATGCTTAGTCGAATTTTCATCACTTTTCACCATTCTTTCAAAACCCAAACACCATAGGCGATTTTTCAAGAGCAAACTTCATCCCAAATCATTTGTAAGTTGATTTTTACTCAATTCTTTCAATCTTTAACATCATTAAACATGTTTTCCACTTGAAATCAAAGATTTTCATGGGTGAAATTGGGATTTTTGGGTAGAACCTAGGTTTTCCATAAATTGGGGAGTTGGACCTCGATTTAACGTACGATTTCAAAATAAATTTTATATTTGAACTCGTGGGGGAATGGGTAACCGGATTTTGGTTCGAACCTCGAGTTTTGACCACGTGGGCCCGGGGGCGATTTTGGAATTTTTGGGAAAAACTTGGGAAACTCATTTTATGCATCCAAATTGATTCATATAATGTTTATTAAAGTAATTGAGCAATTTGTGATTAGATTCGAGCGAATTGGAGTTGGAACCGCGAGGTAAAGCAATAGTTAAGGATTAAGTGGATTTCAAGGCTTTGAGGTAAGTGTTTGGTTTAACCCTAGCTTGAGGGAATA
>NC_031994.1:61970747-61973568 GCF_001879085.1 Nicotiana attenuata
AGTGTGAGGCGAGCTTTCAGAAGCTCAAGACAGCTCTGACCACGGCACCGGTGTTGGTTTTGCCCACGGGTTCAGGGCCTTACACAGTCTATTGTGATGCTTCCCGTATTGGGCTTGGAGCAGTATTGATGCAGGATGGCAAGGTTATTGCTTATGCTTCGAGACAGTTGAAGATCCACGAGAAAAACTATGCGGTTCATGATCTAGATTTGGCAACGGTTGTTCATGCTTTGAAGATTTGGAGGCATTATCTATATGGTGTGACGTGTGAGGTGTACACGGATCACAAGAGCCTGCAGTATCTGTTCAAGCAGAAGGAGTTGAAAGTGAGGCAGAGGAGATGGCTAGAGTTGTTGAAAGATTATGATGTTACTATCTTATGTCACCCGGGTAAGGCCAATGTGGTGGCCGATGCATTAAGTAGGAAGTCTGCCAGCATGGGTAGTCTTGTGTATATTTCGGTCAGCCAGCGACCGCTTGCTTTAGATATTCAGGCGTTGGCCAATCGATAAATGATTTTAGATATTTCTGAGCCCAGCAAAGTGTTAGCTTGCACGGTCGCTCGTTCTTCTCTATTGGATCGTATCCGTGATCGGCAATTTGATGATCCCCAATTGTGTGTCCTGAGAGACACAGTGCAGCGTGGAGGTGCCACGAAGGTGACCTTAGATGATGATTGTGTTTTGAGATTACAGGGTCGAATTTGTGTGCCCAATGTTGATGGGATTCGAGAGTTGATCTTAGCGGAGGCCCATAGTTCTCGGTACTCTATTCACCCGGGCGCCGCGAAGATGTATCAGGACTTGCGGCAGCATTATTGGTGGCGTAGGATGAAGAGGGATATTGTTGCGCATGTGGCTCTGTGTTTGAATTGCCAGCAGGTCAAGTATGAGCTTCAGAGGCCCGGCGGTTTGTCTTAGAGGATTGAGCTTCCCGAGTGGAAGGGAGAGAGGATTACCATGGATTTCATTACTGGACTTCCGTTGACTCGGAAGAAGTTTGATGCTATTTGGGTCATTGTTGATAGGCTGATCAAGTCAGCGCATTTCATTCCAGTAGCAGTCTCCTATTCATCCGAGAAGTTAGCTGAGATTTATATCCGGGAGATTGTTCGCCTTCATGGTGTGCCAGTATCTATCATTTCGGATCGGGGTACGCAGTTTACCTCGCGCTTCTGGATAGCGGTTTAGCAAGAGTTAGGTACCCAGGTTCAGTTGAGCACAGCGTTCCATCCTCAGACGGACGGTCAGTCCGAGCGGACTATTCAGATTTTTGAGGATATGCTCCGGGCTTGTGTCATTGATTTTGGAGGCTCATGGGACCAGTTTCTGCCTTTAGCAGAGTTCGCCTCCAACAACAGTTACCAGTCCAGCATTCAGATGGCTCCATATGAGGCGTTGTATGGTAGGTGATGTCGGTCTCCAGTCTGATGGTTTGAGCCGGGAGAAGCTCGGTTATTGGGTACAGACTTAGTTCAGGAGGCCTTAGATAAGGCCAAGATTATTCAGGAGAGGCTTCGTTCAGCTCAGTCTAGGCAGAAGACTTATGCAGACCGTAAGGTCCGAGATGTAGCTTTCATGATCGGAGAGCGAGTATTGCTCCGGGTGTCGCCTATGAAGGGCGTGATGAGATTCGGAAAGAAGGGCAAGCTTAGCCCTAGGTACATTGGTCCGTTTAAGATTCTTGATCGAGTAGGAGAGGTGGCTTATAGGCTTGCATTGCCACCTAGCTTATCAGCCGTGCATCCAGTTTTTCATGTGTCTATGCTTCGGAGGTATCACGGCGATCCTACCCATGTATTAGACTTCAGCACGGTCCAGTTGGACAAGGATCTGTCATATGAGGAGGAGCCGGTAGCTATTCTAGGCCGGCAGGTTCGACAGCTAAGGTCGAAGAGTTTTCCTTATGTTCGTGTTCAGTGGAGAGGTCAGCCCCCTGAGGCCTCGACCTGGGAGTCCGAGTCGGACATGCGGAGCCGTTATCCACATCTATTTCCTGACTCAGGTACTTCTTTCTTTTGTCCGTTCGAGGACGAACGGTTGTTTTAGAGGTGGAGGATATGACGACCCAAAGGGTCATCACCTGTTTCCTCATTCATTCTGTGCTCCCGAGGCCTTGAAAACCTCATTTTTACTTGCCTCGATTTGCGTCCGCAGTCCGGGCGCGTAGTCGGAAAGCTTTTATGTTGAAATATGTGAATTCCGTGAAAAATTAGAAGACTTTTGATATTAATATGATTATACTTGACTTTGGTCAATATTTTTGGTAAACGGACCCGGACCCGAGATTGGACGGTCCCGGAAGGTCCGTAGAAAAATATGGGACTCGAGCATGTGCCCGGAATCGAATTCCAAGGCCTAGAGCCCGAGATATGAATTTTTTTGTGAAATTGTTTTTCTGAAATTATTAAGGAAAATGGAAATAAAAAAATTGGTTAAAAGACTATGGTATCGGGCTCGTATTTTGGTTCCGACGCCCGGTACAAGTCTTAAATATGTGTTGCGCTTTCTGTAAAGTTTGGTCGAAATCGGACGTCGTTTGACGTGTTTCGGACTATAAGTTCCAAGTTTGAATGTTTATGAAGTTTAGAAGAAAAATCATGTGTTTTGAGGCTTGATACAATGATTTTGATGTTATTTTGGCGATTGGATCGCACGAGCAAGTCCGTAGGATGTTTTTGAGGTTGTATGCATGTTTGGTTTGGAGCCCCGAGGGCTCGGGTGAGTTTTGGATAGGCATCGGATTGCATTTCTCATGTTTTAAAAATCTGGTATGCTGGCTTCTGCAATTTTCGCAAATGCGAAGGGAAGACTCGCAATTG
>NC_031994.1:61973593-62043224 GCF_001879085.1 Nicotiana attenuata
GGGCCTTGGCGAACCGCACAATTCTCTTTCCGGCCGTTAGATGTGATTGCGGTCCGCACATTTTTCCTTGCGGTCAAGAACTTAGAAACTAAAAATATCCAACTCTCAGATAACAGAGAATTGGCTGATGTGCGGGGTGCAACATGTTTTTATGCGGTCCACACAATTTGTCTTGTGGCCTAGTTTGGTCTGACCACCACTCTGTAGAACTTACCTTTAAGTTTCGTGGCCCTATTTGTCACATAAAACACTGGAAGCGAGTCTCCATTTCATCCATCCCGTCCCAATACGATGTGTGACATCTTCATCAATCTCCCCATCCCTATGAATAATAGACCAAGGTACATAAAACTTCTCTCATAAGGTGTAATGACCCGATCGGGTGGTTTGAGATCTATCCATCATTCAGCAGTTTGAGGCCTTGAGTAGCTTTACTTCAGGTATTATGAGACTTGTACGTGTGGTGCGGAATTGAATTTTGGGAGGTTCAGAATTGATTCGGAAGGAAAATTCTAATTTTGGGAAAGCATTCAAGTTGGAAGAATTGACTATACGTTTGACTTTTGAGTAAACAAACCTTGGAATTGAGAGTTCAAGGTTCCAATAGGTTTGTATGATAATTTTTGGACTTGGGCGTATGTTCGGGATTGAGTATCGGGTGGTCCGGGAGTATTTCAAACTCTTATTATGGAACGGTTGGCATTTCGAAGTTTTAGAATTTCATAAGTTTGGTTTGAGGTGGAACTTGGTGTTATCGATGTCCGTTTGGGGTTCTGAGCCTTGAATAGGTTTGTGTCGTGATTTATGACTTGTACACAAAGTTTGGCGTCATTCCCAAAATATTTGTGATATGATTCGGATGCGTTCGTCGAAGTTTGGAAGTTTGAAAATTTAAAAAATGATTTTGATTTGTCGATTCGTTGTTTTGATATTATTTGGTAAGATTTGAGGCCTCGAGCATGTCCGTGTTATGTTTTGAAATGGGTTGGCATGAATTGGACGAGGTCCCGGGGGCCTCGGGTGCTTCGCGGTGTTTTAGACCAAATTGGCTAAGTGCTGGTGCTGGTGCTAGTGTCTGGTGGTTGTTCTTCATGAATGTGAAAGGATCTCCCGCATGCGCAAAGAAGGTATTTCTGGGCTAGGGATTTTCTCAATGCAAGGTGACATAGGGGTCACAAACGCGGGAGAACTGGAGCATGCCTACGCGAACGTGACATAGGGTTCGCGAACGTGAAGATGAAGGGAGTGTTGGGGGCCTAGGAGCGCTACCTTCGCGAACGCTGGTTTGGGACCCGCGAACAACGAAGCGTCAGGACTTGGAGGCATCGCGAACGAGCGGTGAAGGGTGATGCGAACGCAAACCACGAATAAGGAGTTTTTGGAGTAGTGGCATTTGGCCTTTGCGATCGCGAAGAAGTAGGACCTGGGCAGACTTGTTTTATATCTGGATTTTTGCTCATTTCACTCATTTTCTCTTGGTTGGGAAGATTTTGGAGAGCTTCTAGTGGAGGTTTTCATCATCCATTGCAAGGTAAGTAATTCTCACACCATTGTTAGCTAATTACCGAGATATATACAGGGATTTAATACATGGAAATTTATAGAAAATTGTGTGTATTTTAAAGAAAACCTAGAAATTTGGTATTTTTGAAATTTGACCCAAAAATTGACATGGAATTGGGAATAAGTTATATATTTGAGTTCGTAGTGTTATGGGTAAAGTTAATCTTCGAAAAATTTTCGGAATCCGAGCAAACGTGGGCCCGGGAGTTGGCTTTTATTGACTTTTCGAGCAGAGTTTAAGAATTGTTAAATTGATTAATTATGGGTATTAGAGTATATCATTATTTATTTCACATTAGTTTTGTCTAGTTTTTGATTGATGGGCATCAGTTTGAGGTGTTAGAGTTGGCATTGGAGCCGGTTATGAACTTCCGAGCGGAGGTAAGTCCTCTGTTCTAACTCCGTGAGGGGGAAATTACCCTTAGGTGATGCTTTTGATATGTGCTTATTGTTGCGGGGGACTTGTACGCACA
The DNA here is from genome assembly GCF_001879085.1 of Nicotiana attenuata. Classification (NCBI taxonomy): domain Eukaryota; kingdom Viridiplantae; phylum Streptophyta; class Magnoliopsida; order Solanales; family Solanaceae; genus Nicotiana; species Nicotiana attenuata. The sequence continues at coordinate 61,975,630 of NC_031994.1, forward strand.
AGGTGACGAGAGTCCGTACGTAGTTAGTATCATATTATTGTTCAAGTAGACTTAGGTTCAACGCCCATGCTATAACTGTACTATTTGAGTTGTCTCTTGCCTATTAAATTCATGTATTTACGTTACGATTTAGGCTAGACTTGCGTAGAGCGATAGACTTGCTATTGTAGAGATTTGACAGCTTTCATAATTAGCCGCGGAACAAGTTGTACTCCTCTTATGGGTTTCTCCCGCGTTGTGCATTTTCATCGTAAACCTTCCTTAAATTTCATAACTCACACGTTTATTCGCGAGTGGGGTCAGGGACCCGTTAAAGCTTCTTATACTAATAGGATCAGGACGTTCGCCTCGGTAGTGTATTAGATTATATCTATGGTTTGTGTCGTTCGAACCAATAGTGTGCACATTATGATGGGATCAGGCCGTTCGCCTCGGCAGGATTATGTACATACTTCATGGGAGCAGGCTTATTCGCCTTGACAGTATAAGAGTTATCTATGTATCTATAACAGATTATGATGAGATCGGGCCATACGCCTCGGCATTTCTATAAATTACTCTTATGGAATCGTGTGTAATATTCGACAAGAAAGCCAGCGTACCTGTGAGTTTTTTTTTACCTGATTTGAATTATGACTACCTATCTGGTGAGGTCCATTATATGTATATATCACCCCGGTTAAGGAGTAACTGCTAATTGAGAGCATGAGTTTTTTCGAGAGGAGGATTGTACCACGTATTTATACTGTTTTATTTTGTTTATGTATCGCTCATATCTGTTTACTTCTTACTGCATCTGTCTTATTGGACCACTAGTAAGTGCCGATGTCGATCCCTTCGTTACTACTTCTCTAGGGCTAGCTAGATACTTACTAGGTACGCGTTGATTATCGTACTTATTCTGCACTTATTGTGCAGGTCTATATATGATTTTGGTGGTCCTTGGAGTGCAGAGACGCGACTGTTGCGGGGACTTTATGGTGAGCTGCATTTATACACGATCTGCAGCATACGAGTTCCATCAGCGTTATTTATATTCTCCTGTCTACTTGTATCCAGACAAATGTTGTATTTTATTATATTTCTTAGTTGATGCTCATGTACTTGTGCACCAGGTATTGGGGTTTCTACTGGATGTTTATTCTGATGGTTTATGGATTTTATCATTCACACCTATAGATTCTATTTGGTGCCATTGAATTAATGAAAATTGTGATTTCAAGGAATAAAATGAGTAATTAACCTGATAAAATCACCGTTGGCTTGTTTATGACGGCGGTGTTAGGGGCGCCATCACGAGCTATAGTCAGTTTTGGGTACGACTCCAGCCTCACCTCTCCTTCCCTCCTTGAATATCGCACTGAACTTACACTTCAAGTATTCTGTCTTGGTCCAGCTCAATTGAAACCTTTAGACTCCAGGGTCCTCCTTCCATACCTCTAATTGCGCGTTCACATTGTCTCGCGTCTCACCAATCAGTACAATATCATATCTGCAAATATCATGCACCACAAACCTCCCCTTGGATGTGGCGCGTCAGTACGTACATCACCAGAGCAAACAAAAAATAATACTAACTAAAGATTTTAAGTTGTATACTTTGGCAGTATCAAAGCTTTTACGCGTAACTGTAATGCCTAATGTTACTAGTTCTTGTTGGGATATACTATTAACCATGCAGTTTACTATTATATTATGTTTTTTTTCTTTTTGGACAATAATTTATTTGATTTATCCATTCAATAAAGTATTATTTTAAATAAATTATTTGTTATATGTGTGTCTTTATTTGTATAGAACGATTTAGTGTATGGAGTCTTAGCTCATGCACAGAAGATGAAATTGTCGGTTCTCATAATTAATAAAATTATGTTCACAATCAAAGATATTATAGGTCAAAGTATCTTGATGACTGTAAGCACTAGTTTAAAGTATAATTTATTTTGATTATGGGAGTTGTCTTACTCTAATTTCTTGTGCTAGTATACTTAGTGTATACTGAACAGACCAAGTAGAGAAAAAGATATTTTTGTACTGAATATATAAAATATTTTCTCTATGTTCATTAAATGAGCTTATACTCCTAAATCTTGATATAGTTATTATAATCAATGTGATTTAATTTAATTATTTGGAATATCAAAATGTACAAGTCTATTGGAGTTAGTGTATGCCTAATAGACAATAACAAATGGATTTGTGAAATAATAATTAGTGGTAAAATCATGACTCGACCTTGAATTTGATGATATCCTTTATGTAGCTTTATAGTTTTCATGTGTGAACCCGACCGATGAATTTTGTACCGTCACATGAAATAGTTTAAGGCGAAATTATAAAGATTTTAATTGGCTGATTAAATTAAATTGTCAGTGCTTTAATTGAATTAAATGTCATCTGTAATCTTAAACATGGAGAGTTGAAATAAGTGTTGGTGATTTCAAAATTTATATTGAGGAGTTCAATTGCAGTTTTTAGTGGGATAAACCGTGATTAACTTATATATGATTTAATTCATCCCAAATTTTGAATTAATACTATAATTGTTAGCCTCTTATTACTTCTATGGCCCCTCCTATGCCTAGTTAAACCTAACAGACTTGGGAAGAAAGTGACTTGGGAGAAAAAAGTTCTCTAAATTTTTGGAGTTAACCTAGGATTCCTACAACCAGTAAAAATCCTACACGGTTGTGGCTCAAATTTCGTGTGCTTCATATAGAGAACCGTTTCACACCCAAATAAATTAATTTCCAGAGTAGTAATACTTGCCCACACAAGTATTTCTGTAAGGCTGACTAGGACCATAGCAAAAGACTGCAATCCTGGATCCCTACCTTGTGAACAAGGTATGCAACATTTTCGAGAGGTTAGTGCTTCTAATCTTTGTTATTAATTTATTATCTAGATTAACATGTATGTGATACCTCTATTTATGCTTTCTTCGACTGCGTATGCTTAAAAATTGGTATCTGTCACGACCCGGATTTCCCACCATCAGGGTCGTGATGGCGCCTACTCGTGGTCGCTAGGCAAGCCAATTAATTACCTTTCCATCACTAGAAATTATCTTTAACAGTTTATAACATCAATATAGAACATAAAGTCTAATAAGAAATATAGCGGAAATCTGTCTTAAATGATGAATTTAAAACGCGGAAATAGTAAAAACACAAACCTCTACCCAAGATTTGGTGTCACATTACTCACGAACCACTAAGAATAAACTAAATACAAAGGTCTGAAAGAGATATAACAGCTGTCTGTCTCGAAACAAGGAGCAACAGTCTAAAAGGAAACAATGAGAAGAGAACGCCGGGCCTGCGGACGCCTGCAAGGCTACCTCAGTCTCGTGATTATGAATCGCCTGCTTCCGAACTACTGCTGCTGCTGTTCCTCAAACCTGGACCTGTGCAAAAATGCACTAGAAGTGTAGCATTCAGCACAACCGACCCCATGTGCTGGTAAGTGTCTAGCCTAACCCCGGCGAAGTAGTGACGAGGCTAGACTGGACACACAAAACCTGTGCAGTTATAGATAACAGCGGAAATCGAATACAAAGCAATTAACCAACATGGGAGGGGAAACATGCTATGGGGAGTTTACAATAATAACAATAATCCAGAGTAACAACTAAAGCAACTTAGGTTCGCAGTGAACAAGGAATCAATACTCAAATGTAAACACATAGCCTCATAATTGTTGCGGCGTGCAACCCGCTCCATAATTACCCATTGTTGCGGCGTGCAACCCGCTCCACAATATCATTGTTGCAGCGTGCAACCCGACCCATATTACTTATCATATATCATATTGCGGGGCGCGCCAACCCGATCCTCATATATTATTGTTGCGGCACGCAACCCGATCCTCACATCATTGTTGTGGCGCGCAACCCCGATCCTCACCTTTTACTGTTGCGGCGTGCAACCCGATCCTCAATATCATTGTTTGCGGGCGTGCAAACCCGACCACATATTACTTATCATATATCATTGTTGTGGCGCGCAACCCGATCCTCATATATTATGTTGCGGCGCGCACCAATCCTCAACATCATTGTTGCGGCGCGCACCCGATCCTCACCTTTTACTGTTGCGGCGTGCAACCGATCCTCAATATCATTGTTGCGGCGTGCAACCCGACCCTCACAATATTATTGTTGCGGCGTGCACCCGACCCTCAATATCATTTAATAGTCCGACTCCCCAAACAACAGTCACAATTAAGGGGCATAAAAATAAAGTAAACATTTTGACAAACATCCCGGGCAAGGGAAAAAATCCAACAAGTTCAACCAGACGTCCCGACAAGGGAATAATCAACAACGTTTTCTCTTTCTTACTTTTCTTATCTCACGATATCATTGGAGCCAAGCTCCAAGAAATTTCTTATCTCATATTCCATCACAAACAACAATATGACGACTTCCCAGTAAGGGAACAAAACATCATCTCAAATATTCTGGCAAGGGGATTACTATAAACATATTAGTTCCAATATCTAACCACCACATTAGTTCCAACATCTAACTACCACAGCTATAACCAACCTATTACCACACTTGACCACCTCAGCTATATCTAACCGACTACCACACCCAACCAACCCTCTACAGCTATAGTCATCATATAACACAAGGAAACATTAACCTGAGCGACCCTAGTATCCGTTAAGAACACAATGCAGAGGAATCACAACCCAACAATACCCCCGCAAGAGGCAACATAATGATCTCTCCTCTTTCTCGCTTTTATTCACAATTCTTTTTCACAACTCGAAGCAGATGCCTCAGAGGTTCAATTATCACTTATACTTCGCAATTCGTTCTACAACTGGAGCCGACGCTCCTCAATGAATTAAGTCATTTCATATACTTTCAAATTTCCGTATCATAGTTCGAGCCAATGCTCCTAGGAATCAAATTATCAATATCACCAATTCACATGTTATTCACAATATATGGAAATCTCCAATAAACATGAAATTTCACAATAAGTTCATGATAATCACATTATAAGGACTCACAGTCATGCTAGACACCAATGTATAGATACTCGTCACACTGCCTATACATCGTACTCGATCACATAGCAATTAGCAACAAGACTCAACTCCTATTACCTCAAGCTAGGGTTAAACCAAACACTTACCTCAAAGCCTTGAAATCCACTTAGTCTCAACTATTGCTTTACCTTGCGGTTCCCCTCCAATTCGCTCGAATCTAATCACAAATTGCTCAATTACTTTAATAAACATTTTATGAATCAATTTGGATGCATAAAAATGAGTTTCCCAAGTTTTTCCCAAAAATTCCAAAATCGCCCACAGGCCCACGTGGTCAAACTCGAGGTTCGAATCAAAATCCGTTACCCATTCCCCCACGAGTTCAAATATATAATTTGTTTTGAAATCGGACCTTAAATCCAGGTCCAACTCCCCAATTTATGGAAAACCTAGGTTCTACCCAAAATTCCAATTTCACCATGAAAATCTTTGATTTCAAGTGGAAAACATGTTTAATGATGTTAAAGATTGAAAGAAATTGAGTAAAAATCAACTTACAAAATAATTTGGGATGAGTTTGCTCTTGAAAAATCGCCTATGGTGTTTGGGTTTTGAAAAATGGTGAAAAGTGATGAAAATTCGACTAAGTATAAAATTTGCTGGGCCTCAGATATGGGAATTGCGAACCATGGTTCGCAATTGCGAACAAAACAGGGCCTGGGAATTGCGACATTCTTAGTTCGCATTTGCGAACCCATGTCTGGTGGCCCAGATTTCGCTTTGCGAACATTCGATCGCATTTGCGACTAGGGCCACCTCGCATTTGCGAGCCATGGATCGCATTTGCGATCCCAAGTCTTTTCCCAGACTTCGCATTTGCGAAGTGTTGACGCATTTGCGACCGGTGCCCCATTTTCCCAGACTTTGCAATTGCGAAGCAATGCTCTCATTCGTAATTCCGAGGTCTAGACGACCGAGAAATGTAAATTTTTAAAGAATTTGTTTTCTAGTAAATTTTAAGGAAAATGGAAATGAAAATTGATTAAAAGACTGTGGTATCGGGCTCGTATTTTGGTTCCAACGCCCGGTACAAGTCTTAAATATGTGTTAAGCGCTTTCTGTAAAGTTTGGTCGAAATCGGACGTCGTTTGACGTGTTTCGGACCTAAATATCTAAAGTTTGAAGTTTGAAAGGAAAATGATGATTTTGAGGCTTGATCCAGTGATTTTGAGGTTATTTTGTCGATTTGATCGCTCGAGTAAGTTCGTAGGATGTTATTGAGTTAGTGTGTGTGATTGGTTAGGAGCCCCGAGGGCTCGGAAGTGAATTGGAGGTGGTTCGGGGTGTTTTTGCACTTAGAATGGTAGCAGATTTTTCTGCAATTTTTGTTCAGTGATTTCCTCTTACGCGATCGCAATCTTCAGCTCGCGGTCGCGTTCCTTTGGCTCTTTGCTCTTTCGCGATCGCGTACTTGATCACGCGATCGCACTGCCTCAGCACTTCCTTCAATGCGTTCGCACCAGTAGGGTCACGATCGCATAGACCAAGTTTTGGACCCCCAGTAGTTCTTCTACGCAATCGCATAACCCTCCACGCGATCGCGATGACCAGTCAGTGGTACCCTTCGCGATCGCATCCCTATTTCCGCGATCGCGTAGGGCAATTTTGCCCAGCGAATTTTTAAGTCAAACATATCACTTCACGAACTCTTTCTTCTCCACAGCCCCTAGGCGACTTGTAGAGCGATTCTTCACCAAATATCCTTGGGTAAGTAATCTTAACATCTTTCCCTCATTATTTCTTCATCTAATTACTAATTTCCTAGCCCTAAATCATAAAATCAAGGTAGAAATTATGGGTTTTGGGTAGAGTTAGGGTTTTTGAGAATTTTGGGTGATTCAACCTCAATTTGGGGTCGAATCTTAAAACAAATTATATATTTGCACTCGTGGGGTTATGGGTGATCGGGTTTTGGTCCGAGCCTAGAGTTTGGACCATGTGGGCCCGGTGTCTAATTTTGGTATTTTTGGAATAATGCTAGAAAATTTATATCTAGGCTATGAGAAGTTGCCATTGAGTCTTTATTGATATTGTTGAATTAATTATGCCTAGATATCACTGTATTGGAGGTGGAATCACGAGGTAAAGCGATAGTTGAGGATTAAGTGGATTTCAAGGCTTTGAGGTAAGTGTTTGGTTTAACCCTAGCTTGAGGGAATAGGAGTTGAGTCTTGTTGCTAATTGCTATGTGATCGAGTACGATGTATAGGCATGGTGACGAGTATCTATACATTGGTGTCTAGCATGACCGTGAGTCCTTATAATTGATTATCATGATTTGGTTGTGAACTCCGTGTTTATTGGAGGATTTCTATATGTTGTGAATAACATGTGAACGGTAATAGGATCATTTGATTCCTGGAGCATTGGCTCGAATTGTGATACGAATATTGAAAGTATACGAAATGACTTGATTCTTTGGAGCGTTGGCTCAAAATAGTAAAGTGAATTATAAGATAAGGAAAGTAAGAAAGAGAAAGCGTTGTTGATTATTCCCTTGTCGGGACGTTTGGTTGAACTTGTTGGATTCTTCCCCTTGCCGGGATGGTTGTCAAATATTTGCTTATTTTATTCCCCCTTAATTGTGACTGTTGTTTGGGAAGTCAGACTGTAAAATGATATTGAGGATCGGGTTGCGCGCCGCAACAATGATATTGAGGATCGGGTTGCACGCCGCAACAATAATATATGAGGATCGGGTTGCGCGCCGCAACAATGATATATGATAAGTAATATGGGTCGGGTTGCACGCTGCAACAATGATATTGTGGAGCGGGTTGCACGCCGCAACAATGGTAATTATGGAGCGGGTTGCACGCCGCAACAATTATTGAGGCTATGTGTTTACATTTGAGTATTGATTCCTTGTTCACTGCGAACCTAAGTTGCTTTAGTTGTTACTCTGGATTATTGTTATTATTGTAACTCCCCATAGCATGTTTCCCCTCCCATGTTGGTAATTGCTTTGTATTCGATTTCCGCTGTATATCTATAACTGCACAGGTTTATGTGGTGTCCAGTCTAGCCTCGTCACTACTTCGCCGGGGTTAGGCTAGACACTTACCAGCACATGGGGTCGGTTGTGCTGATGCTACACTTCTGTGCATTTTTGCACAGGTCCAGGTTTTGAGGAACAGCAGCAGCAGTAGTTCGGAAGCAGGCGATTCATAATCACGAGACTGAGGTAGCCTTGCAGGCGTCCGCAGGCCCGGCGTCTCTTCTCATTGTTTCCTTTTAGACTGTTGCCTCCTTGTTTCGAGACAGACAGCTGTTATATCTCTTTCAGACCTTTGTATTTAGTTTATTCTTAGTGGTTCGTGAGTAATGTGACACCAAATCTTGGGTAGAGGTTGTTTTTTACTATTCCGCGTTTTAAATTCATCATTTTAAGACAGACTTCCGCTATTGTTCTTATTAGACTTTATGTTCTATATTGATGTTATAAACTGTTAAAGATAATTTCTAGTGATGGAAAGGTAATTAAGTTGGCTTGCCTAGCTACCACGAGTAGGCGCCATCACGACTCTGATGGTGGGAAATCCGGGTCGTGACAGATACCAATTTTTAAAGCATACGCAGTCGAAGAAAGCATAAATAGAGGTATCACATACATGTAATCTAGATAATAAATTAATAACAAAGATTAGAAGCACTAACCTCTCGAAAATGTTGCATACCTTGTTCACAAGGTAGGGATCCAGGATTGCAGTCTTTTGCTATGGTCCTAGTAAGCCTTACAGAAATACTTGTGTGGGCAAGTATTACTACTCTGGAAAGTAATTTATTTGGGTGAAACTGGTTCTCTATATGAAGCACACGAAATTTGAGCCACAACCGTGTAGGATTCTATTACTGGTTGTAGAATCCTAGGTTAACTCCAAAATTAGAGAACTTTTTTCTCCCAAGTCACTTTCTTCCCAAGTCTGTTAGTGTTTAACTAGGCATAGGAGGGGCCATAGAAGTAATAAGAGGCTAACAATTATAGTATTAATTCAAAATTTGGAGTGAATTAAATCATATTATAAGTAATCACGGTTTATCCCACTAAAAACTGCAATTGAACTCCTCAATATAAATTTTGAAATCACCAACACTTATTTCAACTCTCCATGTTAAGATTACAGATGACATTTAATTCAATTAAAGCACTGACAATTTAATTTAATCAGCCAATTAAAATCTTTATAATTTCGCTTAAACTATTTCATGTGACGGTACAAAATTCATCGGTCGGGGTTCACACATGAAAACTTATAAGCTTACATAAAGGGATATCATCAAATTCAAGGTCGAGTCATGGATTTTACCAACTAATTATTATTTCACAAATGCCATTTGTTATTGTCTATTAGGCATACACTAACTCCAAATAGACTTGTACATTTTGATATTCAAAATAATAAATAAATCACATTGATTATAATAACTATATCAAGATTAGGAGTATAAGCTCATTTAATGAACATAGAGAAAATATTTTATATATTCAGTACAAAAATATCTTTTCTCTACTTGGTCTGTTCAGTATACACTAAGTATACTAGCACAAGAAGTTAGAGTAAGACAACTCCCATAATCAAAATAAATTATACTTTAAACTAGTGCTACAGTCATCAAGATACTTTGACCTATAATATCTTTGATTGTGAACATAATTTTATTAATTATGAGAACCGACAATTTCATCTTCTGTGCATGAGCTAAGACTCCATACACTAAATCGTCTATTACATAATTAAAGGACACACATATAACAAATAATTTATTTAAAATAATACTTTATTGAATTGGATAAATCAAATAAATTATTGTTCCAAAAAGAAAAAAAACATAATATAATAGTTAAACTGCATGGTTAATAGTATATCCCAACAAGAACTAGTAACATTACAGCATTACAGTTACGCGTAAAAGCTTTGATACTGCCAAAGTATACAACTTAAATTCTTTAGTTAGTATATATTTTTTGTTTGCTCTGGTGATGTACGTACTGACGCGCCACATCCAAGGGGAGGTGTTGTGGTGCATGATATTTGCAGATGATATTGTACTGATTGGTGAGACGCGAGACAATGTGAACGCGCAATTAGAGGTATGGAAGGAGACCCTGGAGTCTAAAGGTTTCAAATTGAGCTGGACCAAGACAGAATACTTGAAGTGTAAGTTCAGTGGCGATATTCAAGGAGGGGAAGGAGAGGTGAGGCTGGAGTCGTACCCAAAACTGACTATAGCTCGTGATGGCGCCTAACACCGCCGTCATACAAGCCAACGGTGATTTATCAGGTTAATTACTCATTTTATTCCTTGAAATCACAATTTTCATTAATTCAATGGCACCAAATAGAATCTATAGGGTGAATGGATAAAAATCCATAAACCATCAGAATAAACATCCAGTAGAAACCCCCAATACCTGGTGTCACAAGTACATGAGCATCAACTAAGAAATATAATAAAATACAACATTTGTCTGGAATACAAGTTAGACAGGAGAATATAAATAACGCTGATGGAACTCTGTATGCTGCAGATCGTTGTATAAATGCAGCTCACCATAAAGTCCCCGCAACAGTCGCGTCTCTGCACTCCAAGGACCACCAAAATCATATATATACCTGCACAATAAGTGCAGAATAAGTACGTAAATCAACGCGTACCTAGTAAGTATCTAGCCTAGCCCTAGAGAAGTAGTAACGAGGGATCGACATCGGCACTTACTAGTGGTCCAATAAGACAGATGCAGTAAGAAGTAAACAGATATGAGGCAGAGTACATAAACAAAATAAACAAGTATAAATACGTGGTACAATCCTCCTCTCGAAATTAAACTCATGCTCTCAATTAGCAGTTACCTCCTTAACCGGGGTATATATACATATAATGGACCTCACCAGATAGGTAGTCATAATTCAAATCAGGTAAAAAAAACTCACAGGTACGCTGGCTTCTTGTCGAATATTACACACGATTCCATAAGAGTAATTTATAGAAATGCCGAGGCGTATGGCCCGATCTCATCATAATCTGTTATAGATACATAGATACATCTCTTATACTGTCAAGGCGAATAGCCTGCTCCCATGAGAGTATGGTACATAATCCTGCCGAGGCGAACGGCCTGATCCCATCATAATGTGCACACTATTGGGTTCGAACGACACAAACCATAGATATATCTAATACACTACCGAGGCGAACGTCCTGATCCTATTAGTATAAGAAGCTTTAACGGGTCCTTGACCCCACTCGCGAATAAACGTGTGAGTTATGAAATTTAAGGAAGGTTTACGATGAAAATGCACAACGCGGGAGAAACCCATAAGAGGAGTACAATTGTTCCGCGGCTAATTATGAAGCTTGTCAAATCTCTACAATAGCAAGTCTATCGCTCTACGCAAGTCTAGCCTCAAATCGTAACGTAAAATACATGAATTTAATAGGCAAGAGACAACTCAAATAGTACAGTTATAGCATGGCGTGAACCTAAGTCTACTTGAACAATAATATGAATCTAACTACGTACGGACTCTCGTCACCTTGTGCGTACATAGCCCCGCAACAATAAGCACATATCAAAAGCATCACCTAGGGGTAATTTCCCCCTCACGGAGTTAGACAGGAGACTTACCTCGCTCGGAAGTTCCATAACCGGCTCCAATGCCACTCTAACACCTCAAACTGATGCCCATCAATCAAAAACTAGACAAACTAATGTGAAAATAAATAATGATATACTCTAATACCCATAATTAATCAATTTAACCAATTCTTAACTCTGCTCGAAAAGTCAATAAAGCCAACTCCCGGGCCCACGTGCTCGGATTCCGAAAATTTTTCGAAGATTAACTTTACCCATAACACTACGAACTCAAATATATAACTTATTCCCAATTCCATGTCAATTTTTGGGTCAAATTTCAAAAATACCAATTTCTAGGTTTTCTTTAAAATACCACAATTTTCTATAAATTTCCATGTATTAAATCCCTGTATAATTCGGTAATTAGCTAACAATGTGTGAGAATTACTTACCTTGCAATGGATGATGAAAACCTCCACTAGAAGCTCTCCAAAATCTCCCAACCAAGAGAGAAATGAGTGAAATGAGCAAAAATCCAGATATAAAACAAGTCTGCCCAGGTCCTACTTCTTCGCGATCGCAAAGGCCAAATGCCACTACTCCAAAAACTCCTATTCGTGTTTGCGTTCGCATCACCTTCACCGCGTTCGCGATGCCTCCAAGTCCTGACGCTTCGTGTTCGCGGTCCCAAACCAGCGTTCGCGAAGGCTTAGCGCTCCTAGGCCCCCAACTCCCTTCCATCTTCACGTTCGCGAACCCTATGTCACGTTCGCGTAGGCATGCTCCAGTTCTCCTCCGCGTTTGTGACCCCTATGTCACCTTTGCATTGAGAAAAATCCCTCAGCCCAGAAATACTTCTTTGCGAATGCGGGAGATCCTTCACATTCATGAAGAACAACACCAGACACTAGCACCAGCACCAGCAACTTAGCCAAATTTGGTCTAAAACCACCGCGAAGCACCCGAGGCCCCCGGGACCTCGTCCAATCATGCCAACCCATTTCAAAACATAACACGGACATGCTCGAGGCCTCAAATCTTACCAAATAATATCAAAACAACGAATCGACAATCAAAATCATTTTTTAAATTTCAAACTTCCAAACTTCGACGAACGCATCCGAATCATATCAAAATATTTTGGAATGACGCCAAACTTTGTGTACAAGTCATAAATCACGACACAAACCTATTCCAAGGCTCAGAACCCCAAACGGACATCGATAACACCAAGTTCCACCTCAAACCAAACTTATGAAATTCTAAAACTTCCGAAATGCCAACCTTCCATAATAAGAGTTGAAATACTCCCGGACCACCCGATACTCAATCCGAACATACGCCCAAGTCCAAAATTATCATACAAACCTATTGGAACCTTGAACTCTCAATTCCAAGGTTGTTTACTCAAAAGTCAAACGTTAGTCAATTCTTCCAACTTAATGCTTCCAAAATTAGAATTTTCCTTCCGAATCAATTCTGAACCTCCCAAAATTCAATTCCGACCACACGTACAAGTCATAATACCTGAAGTAAAGCTACTCAAGGCCTCAAACTGCTGAATGATGGATAGATCTCAAAACCACCGATCGGGTCATTACACCTTATGAGAGAAAGTTTTATGTACCTTGGGTCTATTATTCATAGGGATGGGGAGATTGATGAAGATGTCACACATCGTATTGGGACGGGATGGATGAAATGGAGACTCGCTTCCAGTGTTTTATGTGACAAATAGGTGCCACGAAACTTAAAGGTAAGTTCTACAGAGTGGTGGTCAGACCAACTAGGCCACAAGACAAATTGTGTGGACCGCATAAAACATGTTGCACCCGCACATCAGCCAATTCTCTGTTATCTGAGAGTTGGATATTTTTAGTTTCTAAGTTCTGACCGCAAGGAAAAATGTGCGGACCGCAATTCACATCTACGGCCGGAAGAGAGAATTGTGCGGTTCGCAAGGCCCAATTTACGGCCTCAAAGAAAATTGTACGGATCGCAGACCCTTACCCTGCAAGCATGTTTCAACTGTATGCCTCACTGTGGTTTCTGGTGTGTACTAGCATATCTCATTGTATGTATGAACTTGAATTGCAACTAACAATTGCCTCTGCTTCTGTACAGACAATGGTTCGATCTAGAGGAAGAGGCGACACTTCAATAGGAAGGGGTGAACCTTCCAGGGGTCGAGGAAAGAGTACTTTACCCCTCGGCCTACAAAAGATAATTTCAAAGAAAGCTACAGCGGCAGAGGGAGAGGTGCAGATCTCTCCGAGTCGAGCTCTTATGTCCTGTCTAGGGAAGCATCAGAGGGCAACTCAGCCTCGATTCAAGAGTAGCTGGTTGTCCAATCAAGGCCGCCAGGGAGATATCAACTGAGGGACGAGTGATCCTCATCTCATAGAACTTTCGAGGGTTCGAAAAGTGCTAGTCAAGCTTCTAAGCCATCCATTACTCCTGTCCTTGAGGCACCAGATACAACAGTTCAGGACATCCCCGATGATGGCAGAGAGGGATATGCTACAACTGTCGGCCTTGAAATATCGAAGAAGAAAGAGGTCTGTGAGGACCGTTTTGTTAGTTTGGCTACCTTCACAAGCTTTTGCACTTGGTGGACAGTGAGGTCGCTCACTCTTGAGCGACAGTTTTAGTTGAAAGATCTGGAAAGGTATAACCCTGCAGTATTGAGACAGTTTAGAGAATGCAATGGCTGGATGTGGTTTACCCAGAGCGTGGTGGATGCTAAGGAGTACCTTGTCCGGGAATTCTATGCTAATGTGGTGCATATCAAAGAGGGGACAATGGTGACGAAGGTGAGAAACCTCAAAGTGCGATTTGATCAGCACACATTGAACACATACTTGGGATTTGATGATGTCGATCCCATAGAGTACTTAGAGAAGTGTGCACTTGGGGATGCATCTCGTCCTTGGTTAGCGGACATTCTAGCTGCACCAGAACCACCAACACCATGGATCACAGCAGGAGTGCCTATCCACAGGAGAACTTTGAGTTTCGAGCCAAAAGGGTGGCAAACCTTTGTATGCAGCATACTAGACCCGAGCCAGAATGATACCTATATTTCGATTCCTCGGTCAGTTCTAAAGGCTTCTATCATGGTCGGGCACCCTTTTAATGTAGGTGTCGTGATGTCGACTAATATCTCTGTGATTGCTCGGCAAGAAGACTCTTTCTACCCGTATCCCAACACCATTATAGAGTATTTTACGGATGCACAGGTAGTGCCGAGGGATTATGATACAAAGGTGCGGCCGAAGAAGACTTTCTCATGGTACTCACTTATGGACGCAAACAACCCAAAGAAAAGTCAGCCGTCTACCACCATAGGCCAATCTGATGAGCCAGTTGTGGTTGTTGCGGAGGCAGTTTATGTTCCATCCACTTCGGCCGAGCCTTCCTTTAGTGTCGTAGATATGCCTCCCCCATCATCTTCAGTTCCTACTATAGTCCCTATCACAGATTCCACCTCGTCCTTGAGGCTGGTGCCCTTGCCTACTGCTCCACTTTCTGCACTACGAGTCTCCCAAACGTTGGCAAGCCTCAACAATTGGATGCAGACAACCACTGTAAAGCTGCCTGACTTATCGAATACTATTGTAGCACAGTCTTCTACTCATGAACCTTAGGTTCCCCCGACAGCTTATGAGACATTGAAGAAGCTCCTGAGAACCAGACTATCATCATGGCTACTTAGGTACAGCATGGGTCAGTGATCGAAGAGCTACGAAAAGAAGTAAAGAAAATGAGAAAGTCCCAGGCCACAAAGAAGTCAGTGGACAAGCTCCGGAGATAGGTGACCAAGATTGCAATAGCCGGAGATCTTCCCTTTGACTTATTGATTGACCCAGGTCCTACAGCACTGTTGGCACCAACTGGCCAGTCAGAGGAGAGACCTGGCTGATGATACTATCGAGGCAGTGCGTCAGATGTTCACCAACCCGGTCACTCCCAGAGTTAAGGATGATGAGATCCTGTTGGATGAGCCTGAGGGAGGTGACATTGTTGGGGACACTGAGATATCTTAGGAGTCATAGGGAGTCTCTTCACTCTTTCCCTTCCTTCACTCTTATGTTGTTAAGCATTGGGGACAATGCTTATTTTTTTTCAGGAGGGGGGTGGAGTTTATTTGATCTTATTTGATGATTCTGAGACATTTGGCCTGTAATTAACTTGATACTATTTTCTTTTTCTTTCTCATTATATATATATATCTTCTCTTTCTCTCTCTTTATGTACATTCCTTATGCTTTCAATAATTTTTGCTTTGTAGCTTCTTTATGTTTGTTTCCTTATAAGTTAGTGTTTGATTTAGTAGCCTCTTTTTATGTTTCAGTACATAATAAGTCTTTGGTTTTCTTAATATCATGGTTCTTTCGAAAGGTAGTTATTTTGTGAATCGAGTGACTTGTCCCAATAACGGATGGCGTGACAACCTTCTTAAGAGAATGAGTCCATTTTGTGCTTAGGTAATAATAGTAGTAGTAATGAATAAAAAGACCTAATTAAGTCAAACTCGAAGAGTCAAACATGCTTTATTTGGCACCAACACATTTAACTACGTGCTTATGGTTAGAGACAATGTTTTTAAAAGGAAATAGCTCTAGTTAGTGACTTTGTGACTCTTGTGTTGACTTTGGTACCTTCGGGTGGTCTAATTGGACCATAGTGATCTTCAATCTTGAATGTGGTCATTGTGGGCCCTCGACTCTATCCTTTTTAACAATCTAGTTGCATGAGGGATGAGATGCTTTGTTGCTAGTCTAAGTACTCGTGCGAACGGTCTAGAACTTGCCCCGAATGTGTTTTAAGGCAAAATTCTAAGTTTTGCTTGGCTTGAGAAGTGATTGTAGGCTTTCCTTGGCCCGTTTGAGTTTTCCATTTCCTACCAATGATGTCATCCCTAGTCAACCCCTTCGAGCCTTTAGCCTTTCTCATTTGAAAACCATGTTACAAGCTTTACCCGTTCTATCGTTACCCTCTCTTGGTACACGAGCTTTCATTAACACTCATATGAAGCAAATGGCTAAAATTGTAAGTTTGGGGGAGAGACGAGGAAATTGAAAAAGGTATCAAGGCACAAAAAGAGAAAATAAATGATGAGAAGGAAAGGCAAAGAAAAGAGAAGAACAAAAAGAGAAATGCAAAGAAAAAAGTGAATAAATGAAAGAGTTGAAGGGATTTAAAGAAAGGCAATGATCCCAAACATGAAGAAATATGAATGTAATGATCACGAAAGAGTGATTTTAAGTCTCATTAGTCCCCCGAGGAAAAGAAAGTGCCTCAAGGAACCGGCAAAGTGTGAGCCGAAAAAAATTGAAAGATGGAGTGCTTAAGGAAGGTGTAACCACTTATCCATATTGTATCAATCCCTAATCCAAAAGCCTTCATTACATCCCGAAAGAAGTCCTACTTGATTTTGAGCCGAGTGAGCTACATTAGTGGTGATCTACATGAAGGGCAAGCTTATGGTACTGAAAACTGTACTTGTGACATTCTCATGGGAGAGATGAGTGAATCTTTCACAAATCTTTGGATTGAGTGCTAAAAATTCTGAAGTGAGCTAGGCAAACGGATAGTAGAGGAGGAGGAGTTTGGGATCCACCATGACCTACATGAGAGAGCGATCTTCCTTGATGAATAAATTCAACTCTTGATGCTCAAGTGTCACACTAGGACTATATGTGCATAAATGCTTAATTTGTCACCTTATTGATAATACATAAGTAGTGTGGGTGATTGTTGGTCCAACCTGATATGTGAATGGCTCACCTTTAACTGGCTTAAATGACCCTTAACTTTTGGAGGTGGGAACTATTTTATTTGTTTGAGGACAAGCAAAGACTTATATTTGGGTGAGTTGATAAGTGGAGATTTTGACAATTTATTAGCGCCTTTTAGATTTTGTTTTAGTCTAAAAGCATTAAATTGTGTTCCCGAAACTGATGAAATGTGCAAAATTCTAGGAATGTTGGAAGTTGAACTCCCGAGATGAAATCCGACTCAAATAGGAGTAATCTAAACACAAGGCAATAAAAGGCACAGAAGCTTACAAAGTGCGGACCACAGAACTTTATCTGCAGCCGCAAACAATGAAGGGAATCCCAACAGACTTTCTAGGAAACTGTGGACCGCACAGGAACTGTGCGGCCACAAAAGATGAGCTTGAGATCAACTTCAGAGAGTGTGCAAATTCCCAAGTTCCAAGTCCTTCAGAATTGCGGACCGCACAAGAATTGTGTGGCCGCAAAAGTAAAGGTGTGGACCGCAGAAGATTAAGTTGCGGCCGCAGTGCTAAATCTACGGACTGCAGAAATGTTGCCTCGCGGCCGCAGTTAAGAATTGTGCGGCCGCAGACCTCCACCTCCTGACAAGATGAAGAAACCTGCGGACCGCACATGGAATTGTGCGGCCGCAGAACCTCCTGAGGGGCACTTTTGTCCGAAATTATCAGCCTTGTATAAATAAAAAGTTTCATGAAATTAGGTCAAGTTTTGACATCAGCGAGTCCTGTAGTCATTTTTCCTTGCCTCTTTTGGAAGTTTTCTATATTCTGAACTATTTCTCTATAGATTTTATCATTTTAACTTTACAATATGAGATTAATTAGTATTTCTTCTTCTATTTTTTCAATTTTAAGCATGAGTAGCTAGATTTTTACTAGGGTTGTGACCCAACCCTAGTGTGTAAACCTTATGGGTATCTAATTTAGTGCTTGTTTATAGTTGGGTATTTATTATTTAGCCTTGTTCATATTTTAATTTGTGGAATTAATGGTTGCAAACATTAGTTCTTGCCTATTTGACTTAGTCTCTACTTGAGAAAGAGAGACTTAATCTAGGAAAACTTGGATAACAAGAAATTAGGTCAATCGAGAGATTGATTAACCCAATTAAAGGATTCAACCTAGAGATAGTAATAACCCGACTTGAGCTTTTATCAACAATTTTGTGTGATACCCATTTGGGCTTGAGAAAGCCAAATTGGGCAAAACCACTCTCCGACCGAGAGGTATTGAGTGGGTAATTGAGAATTGATAGCTATAGTACACCCCGATCAACAAAACAAGCATTAAGGTTTTTATCCCATTAGGCAAACACCTAGGTGATGGTCATAGTCCTAGGCTTTTTACAATCTTGAAAAACAACAAAAACAATTATCCTAGTCTTACTTCTTTATTTTGCAATCTTTAGTTTTGAAATAGAAATAGCAGCAACACCATTTTGTGGAAGTGCAACTTAAGATAGTTCAAATTCACGCACTAGAATATATACTCCTAACCCCTATCTTAGGTCCCTGTGGATNCTCTAATATTGAGGCAACACTTCCTGATACAGTTTCTACTTCCCATTTATCTTCACAAGATATTGCACCACCTACAGAACTTCGCAAATCTACCAGAACTTCCAAACCTCCCATATGGATGAAGGACTTTGTCATTTCTGCCAAGTCTCAGATTGCCCAGACTAGTTCTCATCCTATTTCTGCTGTCATTTCTTATGATTCCCTTTCCCCTGCTTATCAGAGTTTTCTCGCCAGATTTTCAGCAGAAGTGGAACCCGCGACTTATGCTCAAGCAGCTAAGGATCCTCGCTGGTTGAAGCTATGCAACTTGAAATCAAGGCTTTGGAGGATAACAATACCTGGAAAGTGGTTCCTTTACCAGAGGGCAAAAAGGCCATCGGATGCAAATGGGTATATAAAATCAAATACAAGGCTACTGGGGAGGTTGAAAGGTTTAAGGCTCGATTAGTAGCTAAAGGCTACAGCCAGCAGGAGGGTCTTGATTACCAAGAGGCATTCTCACCTGTTGTTAAAATGGTGACTGTACGAGCTGTTATTTCTATAGCTGCTGTCAAGCAGTGGACTATCCATCAGATGGATGTCTACAATGCTTTCTTGCAAGGGGATCTTCACGAGGAGGTATATATGAGATTGCCACAAGGATTCAAGTCATCTGCTGGGCAGCACACTGCTTGTCGACTTCTTAAATCTCTATATGGACTTAAACAGGCTTCCCGGCAATGGAATTTGAAACTTACCACTGCCTTGCTCTCTTTTGGATTCACTCAGAGCCATTTAGATTACTCTCTTTTTACCAGAAGGTCATGTGGGAAGACCATTGTGATTTTAGTCTATGTCGATGATCTCCTCATCACAGGTGATGATTTGAGTTTGATTAGAGAAACCAAAGACAAGCTGCAGCAGAGTTTCAAAATCAAAGATCTAGGGGAACTCAAGTACTTTCTTGGCATTGAATTTGCTCGGAGTAAAGAGGGTATTCTTATGCACCAAAGGAAATATGCCTTAGAGCTCATCTCTGATATGGGATTAGCTGGAGCTAAATGTGTGGGTGCTCCTTTCGAACTGAGTCACAAGCTCACGTCGTCTGCATTTGACACACATGTTGGTGATACTTCTGATGCCTTGTTAGAAGATCCCAGTGTATATCAACGCTTGTTGGGTAGGCTCTTGTACCTCACCATTACTAGGCCGGACATTGCCTATGCTGTACAGAACCTTAGTCAATTCATGCATTCTCCAAAGGTTTCGCATATGGGGGCTGCTGTTCGTTTGGTTTGCTATATCAAATCTTCACCTGGCATGGGTATTCATATGTCTTCTGCTGCCTCGACTTCCTTAACAGCCTTTTGTGATGCTGATTGGGCTTCATGCCCTGATACGCGGCGATCTGTCACGGGCTATATGATTAAATTTGGTGCATCACCTATTTCTTGGAAATCCAAGAAGCAAACTACGATCTCTAGAAGCTCCGCTGAGGCAGAGTATCGCAGTCTTGCTGCCACTGTTGCTGAGCTTGTGTGGCTCGCAGGTCTTTTTCGTGAATGGATATGGATATTCAGTTGCCTATTTCTCTTCATTGTGATAGTAAGTCCGCTATTCAGATTGCCGCTAATCCGGTATTTCATGAGCGCACTAAGCACATTGACATTGATTGTCATTTCATTCGTGAGAAGGTGCTTCAAGGCCTAGTCCAGGTTCAGTATCTCCCATCCTCTGAGCAGCAGGCTGACATTCTGACCAAGGCTCTCACTATTCTTCAGCATCGTTATCTTGTGTCCAAGCTAGGGATGAAGAACATATTCATCACCCCTAGCTTGAGGGGGGGTGTAGAGGAGCTTAGTAATTGTACAGCTGTCACTTAGTTGTCATTAGGTGTTAGTGTTAACTCTAGTTAAGTTAATTAACTAGCATAGATGGTCTATTAGAAGTTGCATATAATGTACAGTATTTTTAGACATTTAGTTAGTTTTGAACAGTAATAACAGAAAACCTTCTGCAGCAATTCTCTCTCTACGCTTCTTCATTGCATATCTCTTCTACTTCAAATTCTCCAGATCTGTGAGAATTAACAAAGTCAATGAAAAATAGCCACTGTTTTGCTGCAATAGAGACCGGTCCAGCATAATATACTGGAGTTCGGTGCACTTGTGTATGAACTCCAGCATATTATGCTGGACCGGTATACTTTGTTGGCTCCAGTATAATATACTGGAGACTGGAGCACTGGTGCTCCAAACTCCAGTATATTATACTGGACCATTATACTTGCTGGAACTCCAGTATATTATGCTGGAGTTCTAGTGTATTTATGCTGGAACTCCATCATATTATGCTAGAGTTCCAGCATACTATCCTTGCTATAAAAAGTATAACTGTGTACATCAATGTATAATTTATGTATACCGGCTATAAAAAGTAAATATTTAATTGGACCAGCTATTTCTGTAACAATTCCATAAATTTATTCTTCCTAAATAAATTACGATCCTACTGTACAAGTTATTGTGTTAGTAAAACAATTAAAAGAGACCACCAAAGGATGTGGTGCAGCGGATGGGGCTGCTCCTCCTTTAACCAGAGGTCCCTTCGAGTTCCGGATATGGAAAAATTTTTGGTAGAACACTTATCCCCAAAAGGGTCCCTACCCGGCGCGAATCTTGATATAATCGGGCTCAAATGCGGGTCCGAACATCGGGTGGAAAATCAAAAAAAAAATTGGTATTAATCGGGATCCCA
The DNA here is from genome assembly GCF_001879085.1 of Nicotiana attenuata. NCBI lineage: Eukaryota > Viridiplantae > Streptophyta > Magnoliopsida > Solanales > Solanaceae > Nicotiana > Nicotiana attenuata. Next base: position 61,997,333 of record NC_031994.1, read on the forward strand.
AAGTAAGTATTATTAGAGAAAACCACAAAATAAAAAACGATAGTACGAGATATGACGATACATCTACCAAAAGAAAATATCCTCACTCTCATTTTGATGGGAACAACGAACGATCCAACCCTACTATTTAGATGGGCATGTGAGCCTTTCAATCTCAAGTAGTTGTCATCTCCTTATTATTCACATGCCACTGCAATATAAAGTTTTTCAAGTTGTACAAGTCACAACGAACTTAATTAACATCAACTTTTAGAAGCAGGCGAAACAAGGCTTTCTTCTTCATTTTCCTTTTTTCTTAGCCACATTTCTCATTTTGCTAAGTCAATGTCACGAGATGATTAATTATATTCCACAAGCGTCATGCTGCTTGCGGTCCTCCCTATTTGTTAGTAATAATTGCGTACGAGTCCAAACGTAGTCCTATCACTTCTTTTGAGGGAAAGGAATGGGCTACTTAGGACAAAAAGGCTATAGATAATAAAAATTTTCTCTATAAGAATTTTAATTTTTTTTCTTAACAAATACTAGGGAAGATATTTAATTTTGTCACGTGCATGTCCAGACTAGCTTGCGTGCATTTTGAGCTTTTATCAGATACTTATCTCTGACTAATACATGTGTTGAATAACTCGATTCACGGATATTGTTTAGATAGATAGAAAGAAATTATCTAGAGTTTTTATCTCTGATGGAGATATAAACTCTAATCTCACTTAATTTTTGCTCACGTTATTGACCGTTAGCTCATACCTTTGATGCAACTGGGAAGATACTTTTAATATTTGACGTAAGAGCTTTTGGCATCGGTTTAAAGGTTTTCTTAGTGAGTTGAAATGTAAGAGAATGCACTATATGACCCATATAAACCAATTTAAATGAACTTTTATTTGAATGTATTTATAGCGTATTTGAAATTAGGTCATTATTTCTCACAACTTACATGAAAGTCGGAAATTATTCTTTCCAACACTACATCGTTACGCCTACATTTTACCTCTTGTTAAGCCGATACATATAGTTTTAGAATGTTCTTTAGCATGCCAATGTAAGACAATCCCCCAACTTGACATTGTTAAAATCATTGCATATATCTAATTATGTTTCTAAACACGTTAAATAGCAATTCTATCCTAATGAGCCATGCTATTAAAAAGGAAGTCTCATAGTAATATGGAATGAACCTGTCCGTCTTGTGGAAGAAGACCAATTAAGAAGTAAAAAAAAAATTACTAACAAAGCTGAAGAAACCCAACAAATTTGGTTTGATCTTTATGGAACGACTTTGACTTCTTGTTGCATCAGACACCCCTTCTATTCATTTAGTTTTTTACTAGGTAAAAAATGGATACCGTCTTTTCTGTTTCCCCCACCCCCTAAAAGAACCATAATAAAGTTCGTTCGGATATTTTTAAGGGGCAATAATACAGTGTGAAAATTCCTAACTTGTGTTTACCTTGAAAAATGGTATTAGCAATTATATTTGATTTTGTAGTTCTTAAAATATGTGATTTATTTCAATACTAGTTGTTTGGCAGTAGATGCTTAGTGTAATTAAAGAGAATAAGATATGCAAATCAATGTGTCGCAAGATTGGGCCTCGAGCTAGCTGGAACAGGGGCCTCAAGGTCTAGTTAGGCAGTTAGCAATGAATACTTGATGAAGAAACAATGATATCGAAGGCCTCGAAGATAGCCTTTTGCGGTTAATAATGGGCAATAAATGAAGAACAATAAATGAACAAGCAATAAATCTGTAGAGTAATTATTGAACACGTTTAGGCAAGAAAAGCAGAGAATGTTCTATTGTATTCAATATTCATCTGTCCTTACAAAATGACAAGGGTCCCCTTTATATAGGAGGGGAGAATCCCAACATAGTACATCTAATAATGACAAGGAAATGCTATTGGTTACAGCTGTACAATGGTTTAGTACGGATTTGTACTATTTCTCGCAGACTCTTTGTCAGTTCTAATCACGTGCCCTCGGGAATTTCCCGCCTTTCCATGACGATCGTCATTTGTACTGCTCCGAGATTGACCACAGTGAACCTTCGATATGTTCCCTCGAGGAAGCACCTCGGGGTCACACTTCAAATTCTGCTTCAAGCTTCTCGAGGTCGGGCGTGGAGTGCCACAGTAGCCCCAAAGTCAAACTCCCCGATTTTGGTCGTATACAGAAAGTCCCAGCATTTCTTAGAATAGAATGATATGAAACGACTTTGACCTCGATTTTCTCGAGCTTCTTGTGATGACGTCACGTTCGTGACGTAGGCGCTCGAAGCGATCGAAACGTCCCGTCGGTTCATTCCCCCAGAAGCATTAAATACACCACCGGTCCGTTTCCCAAAATCATTGAATGTGCCATCAGTTTCGTCGTCATTTCTCTATAAATAAGGGATTTCTTGAACCAAAACTTCACTCATTCTTTCTTCAACAACCTTCAGCCCTTTCCCTTCTCTGTATCCTCTTCTGGTCTCTTATTTTTATGGTTCAAACCTGTGACCACAAGGTCATAAGGCAGCAACCTTGTCAGTTATGCCACGGCTCTTTTTCAAAGCCTTTCCCCACTAAGAGGAATTATACTGAGTCGTTGTTGTTGTTGTTGTTGTTGTTGTTGTTGTTGTTGTTGTTGGCTCGAATCAATGAGAGGAGGGCATCAAATTCTTCCCGTATCAGAAGATATGTGGACTTTACACCGCTGCTCATCTCTCTTAACTTCAACCTGGTGTGGCGCTTCATTCATTTTGCTTTCCATGGAGTGAGGTGGCACTATCTACTAACTTTTGCATCCCACACCGGTGCAATGTCTCAAGAAGTGGCTTCACAATAGTAGTGCTGACGAGACCCATACTCGCCAAGTTTTTCACCAGGCCACAATTTTCTTCGGTTGTTAAAAGCTTTTGCTCTTTGATAGGCTATAGCCTTTTCTTCATCTATTGTTGTTTCGGGGGAGGTTCTCGAAGACGTCGCTCTAAAGATCGAAATGGAGTCCCCGAGGAAAAGGTTCTCGAAGATGTTTCTCTTGAGGATATACCCTCGAAAGTAGATTAGGCCTTTGGCCGTTATTTTTTTTTTTTTTTTTTTTGCTTCTATGTTTCTGTGTAAGGGCCACTCGTGGGATTTATAAACATCTTCTGTTAATATAAGGATTTCTTCATTTTGCCTTCAATTTGTGCTGAACTCCATTGTGCCTTTGTTTGTGAAAAATCCAAGTTTACGACTCTAACAATTAGACCGAATACTGGACCCGGAACATAATAAACCCTTAGGTTTTTAATTGATTAATATGATGCTTCTTAAAGTCCTTTGTTATTCCTCCGACTAAGCTTGGATTGATCTGATGTGAACTTAGGTCACCGGGACTTTTGAGTCCGAGTTGAGCGAGAGCTAGGTCTCGATTTTTGAAATAAAGCTAGCCCTTTTAGGCTTCGTTGATAGTCCTCGAGTGAGAATTTTCTCGAACTCAGGTAGTCTTTGGACTTAGCAACCGGGTGAGCGTTTGCTCGATCATTTGAAAATAAAGGTGTCACACCTCCTTTTTACACCCGAGCGGTATATATGGGAGTTTTTCCAATTTAAGTGACATTAATCAAAATGGGATTATTTTTATTTATTCAGAGTCTCCACTTGGAATAATTTATGGTGTCCCAAGTCACCGGTTTATTTTTAAAATCCCAAATCGAGGAAAATAGACTTTATTTAAAAGTCTGCGAAACTAGAAAATCCAGGTAAGGAATTCTGTTAACCCGGGAGAAGGTGTTAGGCATTCCCGGGTTCCGTGGTTCTAGCACGGTCGCTTAACTATTAATAATCGGCCTTATTATCTGATTTATTACGTGTTTTAAACCTATTGTGCATTTTTATTCCTTTTAACCGTTTTCAATATTTTTAGGAAAATTCAAGATCGTCAAACACTTGTTTGTTTTTTATAACACGTCGTAAACCACGCTACATGAAATGCACCCGCGGTTCACGACATGTTTATTTTATTTAACATTATTGAAAATTGAAGTCGGGTCACATGAAATGTACACCCAAATTTGGGAATTATGTATCACGACTACGTCACGGGAACCGTACCCGTAGCTATGACATTATATTTACTTAACGCGCCTAAAGCAAACTACGAGAATTCAAGGCGTTCTTCCACATTAGTTAAGCTATTGATGTGAGGGCCATAGACTATGTTATTGGATGGCACACCTCAACTTATTTAAAGAAAAAGATTTATATTCAACTAAAGTGGATTAAAGATGCTTAGGCTTAATCTAAATTAAAGTTCAATTCTAAAAACTACTAGTTGTAAGTAAGCATTGGATAAATTACTAGGCATTTAATAATTTAAAAGAGTTCTGGGCAAGCAGTAAACCCAATATCATTTAAGAAAATTTAAAGGGGAACATGGCTGGAGGAACTGGGCTCGAAATTGAGCCTAGAAATGAGGACGAACTTCAAGCTGCCTCAGCAGTTTTAATTGGGCCAATAACATGTCTAGCTTTTAAAGACAAGCTTTCAGCATTACAATACATTTATTATGCTGGCAGAAAATTTATAAAAAAAAAGGTGCTGAAAACACTTGGGCCAAAATTGAGCCCAGAAAGTAAAAGAAAAGCAGAAGTCATTCATGTGGGGCTTAGTCAAAAAACAACTGCCTTGTCTGGGCCAAACACCAGGTCCAGTGTCTTAAACAAAAGACCTTTGACGTCCAGGCCTTGATTGGGCCTGATGTTATTTTGGGCCTAGAAGCCAATTATCCAATTACTAAAAATGCAGAGTATTAATCAACTTGTTATGAAGTAATTTGTCCAAACATGCTGTCAAGATTAATCAACAAGAAATCGATTTCTGGACTCATTCATAGATTAACTTAAATCTGCACATGATGTTATTCTCAACAATTCAAACACATAAATATACATTCAACAACCTTTAACAAAGTCCCAAGTAATTAGAATTATTAAGTAGTAAATTGTTAAACCAACTATGGATGAATTATGACAGCTCGGATGTCTAAACCATCTAAATATACTAACATCAGTATCGACAGTACTTTAGCAAGGTTAAAAGAAGTTACAGATTTTAGCCGATGAAGAACAATAGAAAAGAAAACATTTAGCTAAATAAAATATAGAGAGCCAAATTCCAAATCAGCAGGTTACAAGCCCATTTTTATCATTTCAAGCTCATGAACATACCTGGAAATTAAGAACAAAAGCAAATGGGGTAAGGATTTCAGCAAAGACAACAGCAACTAATCAGCAACACACAGCCCCAGCTTAATCCATATTTGAATCAGAAATTCAGAAAATCCAGAGAAAATTTCAGAATACTTTTCCTTTACTCCAGAAAATCAGAAGCAAACAAATTCAGCCTTTTTTATCAAACAGTGCAGAGCTTTTTTGGGTGTTTTCTAGGGTCTGAAATCTGTATAAGGAGTGAGGGAGGGGTTCTACTTATAGGCAACTCAATGCCATGTGCTACAGAACAGAATTAGGGAATTATTCCCTCATACAGCCCCTAAAGGCATCTTTCTAACAGAATTGGGACAGCTATCAGCCTCTAATTGGTTTCAGCATTTTTGTGCTGGCCAAATAGGGCCAGCTGCCCCAAATTCTAGAAGTTTCTGTACAAACTTTGTTTGCATACCCCTCCTCCCTTAAGTTTTCATTTGTTCAATTAGCCCCTACAATTCCAATTCGTTGGCAAATCAGAACCAACACCACACGACAAGAATTAACACGAAAGAAAGGATCAAAGGAACAGATTATTGAGCAATCAAACCTTTAAATTAACCCTAAATTCATTTGACATGAACTGAATCAGAAATGAAACAAAAAAAACAAAAAAAATTCAAACCTAATACTAACACGAGTTTCAAAGGAAAATTATTAAAACCTATTAATAGACTACTGAGATGAGAACTTAACAAACATCTAATTAAGTATTGAACATAAACACTGAAATTAGCCTACTAAATCCTTCCAAACTATATGGAAACTAAAAAATTAACCAGAAAGCAAACAAAAGCTGTCACTAATTACCCTAGCAAAATCATTCGAACCCTCTGAACTTAATTAGTTAACCATTAAATCCAAATAAAACTAACCCAACAATTGAGGCTTACTTAACAAAACAGATATGATGAAAGACCCAACAACACATTTTTTTCTTTTGTTTTGATGGGTGTGAATCAGCACAAACAAACAAAAAATAATAACATAGGATAGAGAAACAAGAAAACAAAGAGATGAAGTACCCAATGAAGAACGGCGAAGAAACAACACGGACTTGTTTTTGGCTTCGATACTGCTTAAAATCGACCCTGAATGGTTATTCTTGTCAAGAACAACCATTTGGGGTAAATCTCAACACTATCGAATCAGAAAAGAGCGACGAGGGACACACATGCATGACCCAGTGCTCTTAGGGTTCTTAGATCCAAAACTCGCAGATTTGTAGGGTTTTTTGACGGGGGATACTTGGTGATTAGTGGTGAGGGGAAGAAAGGGGTTGTAGGGTGTGAGTTTAGGGCGATTTGGGTGAATTAGGGTTTTTAGGTCAAACTTTCATATCTGAAATCGGTGGGATTTGGGTGGGATTTAGGGAAATTGGTAGTGGATTTGGGAAGAAGGGGAGGTGAGGATCATCTAGTGTAAATTCGGAATGGTTTGGAGCACCAGAACAGCCGTGACGCGATTTTCAGTGGGTGGTCAACGGCGGAGGCTTTTTTTTAGGCGGCTAAGGTTTCGTTGGCTGGGAACATGGAGAGTGAGAATGAGAGGGTTCCTGGGGGGGGGGTCCGAGTTCGGACACTTTTATAGTAGGTGAGTGTTGAGTTCCCATCCGTTCGATCAAAAGAGATCAACGGATGGGATTTGAGTGCTTGGAACGGTGTCGTTTGGTTTAATGGGGGGCTGGACCGGGTAGGCTAGGTTTGGGCCTGGGTTTGGGGCGGATTTGGGTAGGGATTTGGGCTTGTGCTGACTTGGGTACAGATTGGCCCATTTTCAAAGCTAAATTAGACCTTTTCCAATTCCCTTTTTTCTTTTTGTTTTCTTTTTCTTTCTTTAATTAATTAAAAACCTAAATTGAATTCCTAAATTAATTTAAATTGCAAAATTAATCTAATTATCTAACTATAATATTTATAAAAATTAGTTGCTCCTAGATTAAAAGAAAAAATTACTAATCTAAAATTAAAAAGCTAAAAATGTCGAAGTGAACCAATTTTTGTGATTTTCATCTTAATAAAGCAATTAACTAACTAATTAATTCTAGAAACATGAAAACAAAATCTCAATGCAATGCATGGTATTTTTTGGCATTTTTCATGATTTTAATAGAATTAAACGTGCATAAAAATGCAAACAATCAAAAAAATACTACAAAATCCTATTAAATTGCAAACAAATGGGAAAAATCTATTTCTTTAGTTTGTAGGAGTATTTCACATAGGAAAAAAATCACGTGCTCACAGCTGCCCCTCTTTGCTCGGAAACACGAAGAGTTTTCGGGCAAAGATAAAGTTAGCGGATACGAGCGATTTTTGCCCGTTTAGATACTCCGTGGGAAGCATTTTTTAAAGACCGGACCGAACCTTGCTTCCGAGGTTGCCTACATATCCTTGGCTATAAAGGAATCAGGTCAGTGTAGCTCTGGAAGTTTTGGTAGTTGGGAGTACCGGGAAGCTGTGATTTCACTGTTGCTGCTACTGCTACTGCTTGCTGAACTCCTTATTACACCGGGACAAAATGAAAAGAAGCTAGATTAATCTATGATCTATGAGTTACAAGAATCCTATTTATATATCTTCAAACTTGATCTTGAAACTTCTGCATTTCTGTCGTGCATCTTGAACTGTTGACTCGCACTCTCGAGGCGAGCTTCTGTTGTTGCTGACCCGAATTGAATTCTAAAGTGAATTCCCTTGTTTTCCGAGTGGGTGCCTGATGCTGAATACTTCGAAATGGATTCCCTTGTTTTCCAAGTGGGCGCCTGATGCCAAAACTTGAAATGGATTCCCTTGTTTTCCAGGTGGGCGCCTGATTGCCAAAACTCGAAATGTATTCCCTTGTTTTCCAGGTGATTTCCAAAACTTGAAACGTATTCCCTTGTTTACCAGGTGGGCACCTGATTACCAAAACTTGAACTGTATTCCCTTGTTTTCCAGGTGGGCACCTGATTGCCAAAATATGAAATGTATTCCCTTATTTTCCAGGTGGGCGCTTGACGCCAAAACTTGAACTGTATTCCCTTATTTTCCAGGTGGCGCCTCATTGCCAAAACTTGAACTGTATTCCCTTGTTTTCTAGGTGGGCGCTTGATGCCGCAACTTGAAATGGATTCCCTTGTTTTCCAAGCGGGCGCCTGATTGCCAAAACTCGAAATGTATTCCCTTGTTTTCCAGGTGGGCGCTTGCCAAAACATGAACTGTATTCCCTTGTTTTCCAGGTGGGCGCCTGATGCCTCAACTTGAAATGGATTCCCTTATTTTCCAGGTGGGCGCCTGATTGCCAAAACTCGAAAAGTATTCCCTTGTTTTCCAGGTGGGCGCCTGCCAAAACTTGAACTGTATTCCCTTGTTTTCCAGGTGGNCTTCAACCATGTCTTTAGCAGCTCACATCTTTCACCTGCTTCTGCATTTGGGTTCACTTCCCTCTTTTTTCCTTTCCTTTCTTTTTTCTTGGATTGAGACTTTTTCTTTGGTCATCTCAAACCCCCGTGCCTCGAGATAAAAACCTTATTCTTNAAGTATTCCCTTGTTTTCCAGGTGGGCGCCTGCCAAAACTTGAACTGTATTCCCTTGTTTTCCAGGTGGGCGCCTGATTTCCAAACTTGAACTGTATTCCCTTGTTTTCCAGGTGGGCTCCTGATTGCCAAACTTGAATTGTATTCCCTTGTTTTCCAGGTGGGCGCCTGATGCCGAAACTTGAAATGTATTCCCTTGTTTTCCAGGTGGGCGCATGATGCAAAAACTTAAAATGTATTCCCTGTTTTCCAGGTGGGCGCCTGATGCTAAAACAGAAAATGAATTCCCTTATTATCTCGGTGGGCCCCTGATGCAAAAACTTGAAATGTATTCCCTTATTTTCCAGGTGGGCGCCTGATGCAAAAACTTGAAATGTATTCCTTTGTTATCCAGGTGGGCGCCTGATGCAAAAACTTGAAATGTATTCTTGTTTTCCAGGTGGGCGCCTGATGCAAAAACTTAAAACGTATTCCTTGTTATCCAGGCGGGCGCCTGATGCCAAAACTTGAAATGTATTCCCTTATTTTCCAGGTGGGCGCCTGATGCCGAAACTTGAAATGTATTCCCTTGTTTTCCAGGTGGGCGCTTGATGCCATAACTTGAAATGTATTCCCTTGTTATCCAGGTGGGCGCCTGATGCTGAACTTGAAATGTATGCCCTTGTTATCCAGGTGGGCACCTGATGCTAAAACTAAATGTATTCCCTTGTTATCCAGGTGGGCGCCTGATGCTAAAACTTGAAATGTATTCCCTTGATATCCAGGTGGGCGCCTGATGTCAAACTGAAATGTATTCCCTTGTTATCCAGGTGGGCGCCTGATGTCAAACTTGAAATGTATTCCCTTGTTATCCAGGTGGGCGCCTGATGCTAAAACTTGAAATGTATTCCCTTGTTATCCAGGTGGACGCCTGATGCTAAAACTTGAAATGTATTCCCTTGTTATCCAGGTGGGCGCCTGATGCTAAAACTTGAAATGTATTCCCTTGTTATCTAGCTGAGCGCCTGGTTCTGGAACTTGAAATGTATTCCCTTGTTATCCAGGGGGCGCCTGCAATTGTGACAAAACCACCAAAACCAAACAAACTTTTCTGCCCAGTTTGGTACCGGGGACATCTGTGAGTGTTAATCGAATCATGTTATCCAAAGGAACCCTAAGAATTTAAAAGCGCGGGCCTTGAAAACTAAAATTAAATCTCATCTTAAGAATGAAAACCTGAGAGCTGAATTCTATTTCCTAAAGGCAAAACTTAAACTAAATACCATTATCCAGGCGGGTCCTGAAAACTTGAAATTAAATCCCATTATCCAGGAGGGTCCTGACAACTTAAAACTACATCCCATTATCCAGGAGGGTCATGAAAACTTGAAATTAAATCCCATTATCCAGGAGGGTCCTGAGAATTTACGGCCAAACCTGTCTGGCACATGTTTTCCTCGTAGAAGGCTCCTCCGGAACAAACGGAGTTTCCTGCCCCTATTTCAATCAAAGAAAATTTTATCAGTTTTAAAATGTGGTGGTTAGTTTGCGGCATTCTTGCTGAAGGTGGCCTTTCCACTGCTATGCTTTGTTCCGATTAGCTACCTTGGACTGGCAAAGAATTGTTTGACCTTCTGATTGAACCTCAACCACAGGACCCTGAATTGACCCGAGTGCCCCACACTCATCCTGTCGTTCTACATTTCTATCCTTCAAATTTGAACCTCTGTATTTCCCTAAAGTTCACGAAACCACTCGACCACTTGAACTTCCACTAACATCTATTTTTTCCATTTTGCATCATGCTATTTCTGGTATGCTTTGGCCGCACTTTGCTTTGTGCAATTTGAAAGTTGGTAATAAGCTTTGAAATCCTTCCTTGCTTGCTTACCAAGGCCAACACTGGAAAAAGACTTAGAGAAGTAGACCCAAAAGAAAAATGAAATGCAGTAACTTCAAGAGTTAGGAGTAAAGAAGAAAATTCGAAACAGGATGACTGTTTGAGGAAAAAAAGGAAAAGAGACTTATTTGAGCGAAGCAGCTGGTTCTAATGACCATAACATGCATTTCGGATTAATCAGCCCAGACCGTTCACCTAACCGTATTTCATTTTGTGCCCCATCTTCATACTTCGAAACCGGGATTTTCTATAATCCAATCTCTCTGCAAAGTCACGAGCCTCATTCGGCTTGTAGTGCCCTGACGGGTTTTCACCAACCAACCTCTCTCATTTGTTCATCTCTCAACTCATTGTCGCTTTACGGTGCCCACGAGGGTTTTCACCAATAAGAGTCTCTCATTTAGTTTTCTCTCAGCTTTCTATCGCCTTACGGTGCCCGTGAGGGTTTTCACCAATAAGACTCTCTTATTTATTCATTTTTCCCTGTGTAGAATGGAGTGTTGCCACTGGTGTGAATCATATCTCTATCTCGCTTGACTTGGCATTCCTCAAAGATTGATCGGAAGGTCTTTCTTTGAACCGTAATGTAGGCTTTTGGATAGGGTTAGAAAGAAAGGATATCATAGAAGCTCAAAAACAACAGCTTAAAATGAAATGGTTTAGAATCACAACTTTTGGAATCAGATTTTTACAAAACCACAACTTCTGCCCCAGTTTCTTTGCCCGGGGAACTTTGAATTTTTATTTTGATGGGACCGAACCGTGAGGCTGCCTACGTATTCTTAATAGGAATCAGATCAAACGTAGTTCAAGACATAGGAATTACTTTGTTTTTGTTTCTTTTTTCTTTTCTCTTTTTCTTTTCTTTTCTTTTTCTTTTCTTTCTTTTGCTTTACTATTTTTTCATTTTTCTATTCCTCTTTTCTCTTTTTTATTTATTTATATCTTCTGTATCTGTATTTCTAAACTCTGATTCTAATTCCAAAAGAAGGGTATGAAAAAAAAAAATAAGGCCCAAAAGGGGTAACAAATGATAAAGTGTTTAGATAGCAGAATAAAATGTCTTCGTCATTCCAATCTTCAAAACATGCCAAGTACAAACGACACAAATAGACAAACCAAAGAAATCATACATAATATCTTTTGACTGCGTCAGAATCGATATCCATATCCACACATTTGCCTTCTATATCTGTTAAATACAAAGCACCATTCGACAACACTCTTGTTACAATGAACGACCCCTGCCAATTTGGGGCAAACTTGCCTTTAGCTTCCGCCTGATGTGCAAGGATGTGTTTCAATACATGCTGACCCACTTCAAATTTCCGGGGACGCACCTTCTTGTTGTATGCTCTTACCATTCTCTTCTGATACAATTGACCATGACACACTGCCGCCAGTCTTTTCTCGTCAATCAGACTTAACTGCTCCAACCTGGTTTTGACCCATTCATCATCATCAATTTCAGCTTCAGCAACAATTCGAAGGGATGGAATTTCGACCTCCGCGGGTATAACTGCTTCAGTACCATATACCAGTAAGTAAGGAGTTGCACCTACTGAAGTGCGAACAGTAGTGCGGTAACCCAGTAGAGCAAAAGGCAAATTTTCATGCCATTGCCTAGAACCTTGCACCATCTTTCGAAGTATCTTCTTTATGTTCTTGTTAGCTGCCTCTACAACTCCATTTGCCTTGGGGCGATACGGAGTGGAATTTCGATGCGTAATCTTGAACTGTTGGCATACTTCTTTCATCAAATGGCTGTTAAGATTAGCACCATTGTCCGTGATAATTACCTTGGGGATTCTAAACCGGCAAATGAGGTTCGACTGAACAAAATCGACCACTGCCTTCTTGGTCACAGATTTGAAAGTCATAGCTTCAACCCACTTAGTGAAATAATCGATGGCCACCAGAATAAACCTGTGCGCATTTGACGGCGCTGGCTCGATTGGTCCAATGACATCCATTCCCCAAGCAACAAAAGGCCAAGGTGCGGACATTGTATGCAACTCTGATGGCGGAGAATGGATCAAATCACCGTGTACCTAGCATTGATGACACTTGCGCACAAGGCTGATGCAATCTCGTTCCATGGTGAGCCAATAATACCCTGCTCAAAGAATTTTCTTTGCCAGAACCTACCCACTCATAGATGCCGCCCGCAAACTTTGGAATGCACTTCGGTTATGATAGTCGTGGCTTGTTTAGCATCTATGCACCTCAACAGCCCAAGATCTGGAGTTCTCTTGTACAAAATTCCCCCGCTCAAGAAGAATCCGCTAGCCAAACATCAAACTGTTCTCTTTTGATCACCTGTGGCCTGTACCAATATACCCCCATCTTGATGTATTCCTGGATATCAAGGAACCGGTTCACCATCAAGTTCCTCCTCAACCACATTACAGTAACCATGCTGATCACGGACTTGAATATGCAGAGGGTCAATATAAGCCTTATCCGGATGGTGTAACATTGACGCCATGGTAGCCAGTGCATCGGCAATCTCATTATGGATCCTAGTAATATGCCTTAACTCTACTGATCTGAACCGTTGACAAAGATCATGCAAACATTGTCGATACAGTATGAGCTTTAAATCCCGAGTCTCCTATTCTCCCTGAATCTGGTGCACCAACAAGTCTGAATCTCCCAAGACCAAGACTTCCTAGACTCCCATATCTACAGCTAACCTTAAACCTAGAATGCATGCCTTGTACTCAGCCATGTTGTTAGTACAATAGAAACGAAGCTGGGCTGTAACAGGGTAGTGATCCCCTGTTTTAGAAATGAGCACATCCCCTATTCCGACACCTTTCATGTTAGCGGCTCCATCAAAGAAGAGTTTCCAACCTGGCTTTTCATCCTGCTCCACCTCGTCAATATGCATCACCTCTTCATCAGGAAAATAAGTCCTCAATGGCTCATACTCTTCATCCACCGGGTTCTCGGCCAAATGATCGGCCAATGCTTGGGCTTTCATAGCGGTTCGAGTCACATAGATGATGTCAAACTCTGTGAGCCAAATCTGCCACTTTGCAAGTCTTCCTGTGGGCATAGGCTTCTGAAAGATATACTTTAGAGGATCCAGGCGAGAAATGAGGTAAGTAGTGTAGGACGATGCTAAAATTTGAAGTGTAGTCCCTTGTTTTCCAGGTGGGCGCATGATGCAAAAACTTAAAATGTATTCCCTTGTTTTCCAGGTGGGCGCCTGATGCNGATGGTGGAGGATGCCCTTTCATCCATGCCTGGTACATCTCAGCCATGTGGTGTTTCAGCTTATGTAACTCTTCTTTCAAACCGGGCTCAGACTCCTCTACCTCCCTTGGCGGGTCAATAACACTCGAGTCCAATTCTTTGCCAGCCATGTTCGCCTTGTGCTTAGATCTGGTATTATACGGGTGACTTGCCAGAATGCCGAACAAACTAACCACCTTCATGTACTTGATGACAATAAGCAAACTTGTTAGCAGTTAAGAACTTAACAGATAGGCAACCGCACGTTGGGAATGCAATGCACCTAAACAGGGAAATGTTTCTATTGTGTATTTGAATGGTTGCATGCTTCATCCCGGTTTTAAGGAACTTTTCATATTTGGGCCTTCTTTTCCTATTCATTCCTGCCTTTTTAGTCACTATCAGCTCTCTCACTTGGTTCTCATTGCACCCATCTTATTTTGCATTTCTCTCTTGTTTCTTGTTTTGCCACTCTTTCTTTTCACTCAGCTCCTTCTCTCTTTTGATTTTCTTCATTTTATGGTTATGATCGAATCCTATGGGGATTGCCTATGTATCATGACGCTGCATGAATTAGATCGTTACGTAGTTCAGAGACAAATGCAAAATAAAAGAAAAACATATTTTTTGGGTTTTCAAATTTTCATAAAAACATTCTGATTTTCCTCTATAACAACGACTCCGTCCTACAGACTTAAACATAAAAACAAACAGACTCTAAAAGAAACTACGATACAGACTCGAACGTGGACTAGCATACTCCAAAAGAAACTGAAAATACAAACTCGAAAGTAGACCAACAGACTCCAAAAAAAATTGAAAATACATACTCGAAAGTAGACCGACAGACTCCAAAAGAAACTGAAAATACAGACTCGGAGAATAAAATCAGAAATACATAAGTGCCTCTACTTCTGCTCCAGGGGCCCCCGAGACATCAGCCGGTCTCGCCGCGGGCCTACGTGCAAGATATCCTTAGAGGCGATCCAGGTCGTCCATTATCTGGCGAACAAAAGTCATCACTGCGGCGAAGAAAGTTGATCTAGTCATATCCTCGCATTCGTTGCACTTCATCACAATATAGTCAGCAATCCTTCTAATCCTCTCCCTGACGACACCCTTCTCCTGTAGTAGACGTCCAATCTGTTGAGATCTGGCCTCCAAAACATGTGTGGCCGTTTGATTTTGCTCTTGTTGTTGTAGGTCCTCTTCTAGTTCTGACATCAAGGCATAGCAGTGTTCTCTTTCTGCTTTGAAGTTCTTTGCTTGCTTGGTCATTTCGCTCTCAAGGACATTGATCTTTTTCTCCAACCCCATGATTCCTTTGTTGTATTTTTCCTTCAACTGTTGAACGAAACGTGCCCGTTCCTCCGCATTCCTGGCCAACTTTGCTCGGGCCTTTGCTAGTTCACCCTCGGTCTTTTCCAAATCAAACTTATAGTCATTTATTTTCCGCCTAAAAGGCTGTCTATAAGTTTCTCATCCTTTTCACTTCTGGCAGGGTTCTCAGCTGCCATTTTCATCTTCTGGGTTTGGGCTCGGAGGGCGTCATTTTCTTTGGCTAAACTTTTCTTTTCACCCTCATCCGCAGCTGCTTGCAAACTCTCAAATTGAAGATCTCTGACTTGCTTGTGGTGGCCCTGTACTCATTTTCTTTGGTCAACCAGGCCCATTGTTCCTGTGCCCCTTCAGTGAACTGTTGTACGTGGGGCCATTTGGCGGGCCGTTCAGGCTCTCGATGGGCTTGAACCCTTTTATCATACCAAGCCGTGTAATTAGGCTCTACCTCACCCTAGGACAAATCCCGTACTCGAGTATGCGGCTCCAAGAACCTACACCGATGCCAAATCTGGCGAACTCTTTCTTCCAGGAATGTAGCTTTCGGACCTAGTTCAATGACTTGTCGACTTAAATCTTCATCATGAAGGACAGTTTGGTACCTGCCCAGCTGGCGTAGAACCCTGTGTGGAGCGTACGGCTGAATACTCTGAAGACCCATTAATAAAAGATAGTACACTCCGGCCGACATATAGATAACTTCGTTGACCGGGAGCCAACCAAATGTCCACTCAATTTTGCTTGTAGTCAAAGAATTCAAATGTGCGAACCATGCCTCTGTGCCTTCTGGAAATTCATGACCATCCACCCGGTTTTTGTGTTCTTCAATGCAGCTAAGACCAGTCAGACCATAGTTCATGTATCCCAGACGACGACAAAGGTGTTCTTCCATCCAGAGTTGTTGAAGCATGTTGCAACCCTCAAAAAAATTTCCCCCTGCTCGACAAACAGTTAATGCTCGATAAATTTCTGCTAGGATCATTGGTACAATAGTTCCATCGGCCCTTTTGATCATGAAGTTAGTTACTCCTGCGAGCCCCAACTCTATGTGTCCATCACTCCTTGGGTAGATTAAAGTGCCTAAAAATGCCATAATGAAGGCCAATCCTCGGCGTGCCTCCCATTTTCCTTTATTCCCACGATGACTTAAACCGGTATCCGGAGCCTCAAAACCGTGGGGGTCCCCATAACGGCGGTATAGGAAGTGGAATGTGCAGAATCCTTCAGCCAAGTTCCCATCTTTGACTTCTCGGCTAATACTCAGGAGGTCCAAAAACTTGTGAGGGGTTACAGCTCTTGGTGCCACTGGATATCGGCACCTGAGATTTCCGTTAACACCAGCATAGCCTGCTATCTCCTCAAGTGTAGGGGTCAACTCAAAATCAGAGAAGTGGAATACATTGTGGGCTGGGTCCCAAAACGGTATCAATGCTTCAATTATATCAATCCTTGGTTCAATCATCAACAAATCGGTGACCTTTATCGCATCACCCCTGCTGACTACCCCCAGATCATTCCACCACAGATAGAGTCCTATCGGGATTTTCTCTACAACTTTGAAAGGTTCATTTTCAATAGTGCTCATCCTGCACATTTATTTAGAGTGATCGGTTAAAAAAAAGACATGATTTATTTTGACACCAAAAGAAGGTTATTATTTTTTGCACAATTGCAACTCAAACAACTTGCTCAAAACGAAACACCTTTGCAAATACGGCCCTTCAGCACTTCAGAAAGAAGATTTTAGGGCTGTGTTCGCTAAATGGCCAAAAATTTAAAAAAAAGACCATAGGTGGCTATTCTTGCAAAAATAGCCTTCTGGCGTCCTGTCGGGACATTTACGGCTATTTAGACAAAAACGGTATCGTCTAACTTTATTTATGACAGAAATGACAACATTTCATGTTTTTTGGTTATTTTTGCAAAAACGGGGCTGGACCCGATGAGGGTTGCCTACGTATCCCCCGTCCGGTGAGAATAAAACCCGCGTAGTTCGATCAGTTTTGACGCAACAAAAGAAATGTAAACACTTTGAAATAACTTCTTCTTCTTTTTTTTCTTTTTTTTTTTTAAAAAAATTTTGGCAGAACTTCGGGATGTTTTGGACACCAGGTTTTTCAAAGGCGGGTAATTTCCTCTCTCCTACCTCGATTTGATTTTTCTCAATTTTTCTTCCCCATTCTAGAAACCGGTCAAAAATGCAATCCGAATCAAATAAATGTACAAGTAGCACGTAGAATGCATCAGGATCGTCTTTTATTTCGGGTACACCTGTCCTAGACGGACCCAACCCCTGTGTTGAGTCCCCTAAGTCAAATGCACGTGATGCAAACAAGCGTTCCTACTAGGGATACGGCATGAGGTTATGTTATTCTAGGCTTAAACCTGGGGTACTGTTCTAGACCAGGCTTACCCGAGCGGACAACTCGAGCCGGGGGGGCAGCGTACCGGGAATACAGAAGCTTCACCGGCTTTGCAACTTGTCCGAACCTCATTCTAAAATTGGGATATGACTCTAACAGAAGAGAAGTCACACGAAGTGCACACTTCTCAAATGATTTAGAAGACTTAGAGAGAAGAGGGTTTCGTAACAGTTTATATACAATTCAAGCAATATCAAAGCAGTAAAAAGCAACATTTAGCACATTAGGCTCAAACACGTAAAAATCAGATAACAAATAAAAGCCAACTATAACAGATATTCTAAGCTCGAATTTTGAACCCTGAACCAGAAGTTCTGGGTTCGGTCCCCAGTAGAGTCGCCAGAGCTGTCACACCTCCTTTTTACACCCGATGGGTATATAAAGGAGTTTTTCCAATTTAAGTGACATTAATCGAAATGGGATTATTTTTATTTATTCAGAGTCGCCACTTGGAATAATTTATGGTGTCCCAAGTCACCGGTTTATTTTTAAAATCCCAAATCGAGGAAAATTGGCTTTATTTAAAAGTCTGCGAAACCAGAAAATCTAGGTAAGGAATTCTGTTAACCCGGGAGAAGGTGTTAGGCATTCCCGAGTTCCGTAGTTATAGCACGGTCGCCTAACTATTAATAATTGGCCTTATTATCTGATTTATTACATGTTTTAAACCTATTGTGCATTTTTATTCCTTTTAACCGCTTTCAATGTTTTTAGGAAAATTCAAGATCGTCATACACTTGTTTGTTTTTGATAACACATAGTAAACCACGCTACATGAAATGCACCCGCGGTTCACGACATGTTTATTTTATTTAACATTATTGGAAATTGAAGTCGGGTCACATGAAATGTACACCCAAATTTGGGAATTGTGTATCACGACTACATCCCGGGAACCGTACCCGTAGCTATGATACTTTATTTACTTAACGCGCCTAAAGCAAACTACGAGAATTCAAGGCGTTCTTCTACATTAGTTAAGCTATTGATGTGAGGGACATAGACTACGTGCTTGGATGGCACACCTCAACGTATTTAAAGAAAAAAATTTATATTCAACTAAAGTGGATTAAGGATACTTAGGCTTAATCTAAATTAAAGTTCAATTCTAAAAGCTACTAGTTGTAAGTAAGTATTAGATAAATTACTAGGAATTTAAATTTAAAAGAGTTCTGGGCCAGCAGTAAGCCCAATATCATTTAAGAAGATTTAAAGAGGAAACATGGCTGGAGGAACTGGGCTCGAAATTGAGCCCAGAAATGAAAACGAACTTCAAGCTGCCTCAGCGGTTTTAATTGGGCCAATAACAGGCCTAGCTTTTAAAGACAAGCTTTCAGCATTACAGTACATTTATTATGCTGGCAGAAAATTTATAAAAGAAAAAAAAAAGGTGCTGAAAACACTTGGGCCAAAATTGAGCCCTGAAAGTAAAAGAAAAGCAGAAGTCATTCATGTGGGGTTTAGTCAAAAAAACAACTGCCTCGTCTGGGCCAAACACCAGGTCCAGCGTCTCAAACAGAAGACCTTTGACGTCCAGGCCTTGATTGGGCCTGATGTCATTTTGGGCCTAGAAGTCAATTATCCAATTACTAAAAATGCAAAGTGTTAATCAACTTGTTATGAAGTAATTTGTCCAAACATGCTGTCAAGATTAATCAACAAGATATCGATTTCTGGACTCATTCATAGATTAACTTAAATCTACACATGATGTTATGCTCAACAATTCAAACACATGATGTACATTCAACAACCTTTAACAAAGTCCCGAGTAATTACAATTATTAAGTAGTAAATTGTTAAACCAACTGTGGATGAATTAAAAGAGCTCGAATGTCTAAACCATCTAAATATACTAAGATCAGTATCAATAGTACTTGAGCAAGTTAAAAGAAGTTACAGATTTTAGCCGATGAAGAACAATAGAAAAGAAACCATTTAGCTAAATAAAATATAGGGAGCCAAATTCCAAATCAGCAGGTTACAAGCACATTTTATCATTTCAAGCTCATGAACATACCTGGAAATCTATAACAAAAGCAAATGGGGTAAGGATTTCAGCCAAAAGACAACAGCAACTAATCAGCAACACACATCCCCAGCTTAATCCATATTTGAATCAGAAATTCAGGAAATCCAGAGAAAATTTCAGAGTACTCTTCTTTTACTCCAGAAAATCAGAAGCAAACAAATTCAGCCTTTTTTATCAAACAGTGCAGAGCTTTTTGGGTGTTTTCTAGGGTCTGAAATCTGTATAAGGAGTGAGGGAGGGGTTCTACTTATAGGCAACTCAATGCCATGTGCTGTAGAACGGAATTAGGGAATTATTCCCTCGTATAGCCCCTAAAGGCATCTTTCTAACAGAATTGGGACAGCTGTCAGCCTATAATTAGTTTCAGCATTTTTGTGCTAGCCAAATAGGGCCAGCAGCCCCAATTCTAGAAGTTTCTGTACAAACTTTGTTTTAAGTTTTCATTTTTTCAATTAGCCCCTATAATTCCAATTCGTTGGCAAATCAGAACCAACACCACAAGACAAGAATTAACACGAAAGAAAGGATCAAAGGAACAGATTATTGAGCAATCAAACCTTTATATTAACCCTAAATTCATTTGACATGAACTGAATGAGAAATGAAACAAAAACAACAACAAAAATTCAAACCTAATTAAAGCCTATTAATAGACTACTGAGATGAGAAATTAACAAACGTCTAATTAAGTATTGAACATAAACAATAGTGTTAGCCTAACTAAATCCTTGCAAACTAAACAAAGAAGACTGATATGGAAACTAAAAAATTAACCAGAAAGCAAACAAAAACTGTCACTAATTACTCTAGCAAAATCATTTGAACCCTCTGAACTTAATTAGTTAACCATTAAATCCAAATAAAACTAACCCAACAATTGCAGCTTACTTAACAAAACAGAGATGAATGAAAGACCCAACAACACATTTTTTCTTCTGTTTCCATAGGTGTGAATCAGCACAAACAAACAAAAAAGAATAACATAGGACAGAGAAATAAGAAAACAAAGAGAGGAAGTACCCAATGAAGAACGGCGAAGAAACAAAACGGACTTGTGTTTGGCTTCGATATTGCTTAAAGTCGACCCCAAATGGTTATTCTTGTCAATAACAACCATTTGGGGTGAATCTCAACATTATCGAATCAGAAAAGAGCGACGAGGGACAGACATGCATGACCCAGTGCTCTTACGGTTCTTAGATCCAAAACTCGCAAATTTGTTGGGGTTTTTGACGGGAGATACTTGGTGATTAGTGGTGAGGGGAAGAAAGGGGTTGTAGGGTGTGAGTTTAGGCGATTTGGGTGAATTAGGGTTTTTTGGTCAAACTTTCAGATCTGAAATCGGTGGGATTTTGGTGGGATTTAAGGGAAATTGGTAGTGGATTTGGGAAGAAGGGGAGTTGAGGATCATCTGGTGTAAATTCGGAGTGGTTTGGAGCACCGGAACCGCCGTGAGCGAATTATCGGTGGGTGGTCAACGGCGGAGGCGGCGGGGGTATTTTAGGCGGCTAGGGTTTCGTTGGCTGGGAACATGGAGAGTTAGAATGAGAGGGGTTCTGGGGGGGGTTCGAGTTCGAACACTTTTATAGTAGATGAGTGTTGAGTTCCCATCCGTTCGATCAAAACAGATCAACGGATGGGATTTGAGTGCTTGGAACAGTGTCGTTTGGTTTAATGGGGGGGGGCTAGATCGGGTAGGCTAGGTTTGGGCCTGGGTTTGGGGCGGATTTGGGTAGGGATTTGGGCTTGTGCTGACCTGCAGATTGGCCCGATTTCAAAGCTAAATTAGAACTTTTCCGATTTCCTTTTTTCTTTTTGTTTTCTTTTTTTTTCTTTAATTAATTGAAAACGTAAATTGAATTCCTAAATTAATTTAAATTACAAAATTAAGCTAATTATCTAACTATAATATTTATAAAAATTAGTTGCTCCTAGATTAAAAGAGAAAATTACTAATCTAAAATTAAAAAGCTAAAAATGTAAAAGTGAACCAATTTTTGTGATTTTCATCTTAATAAAGCAATTAACTAACTAATTAATCCTAACAACATGAAAATAAAGTCTCAATGCAATGCATGGTATTTTTTGGTATTTTTCATGATTTTAATAGAATTAAACGTGCACAAAAAAGCAAACAATCAAAAAAAATCCTACAAAAATCCTATAAAATTGAAAACAATTGGGAAAAATCTATTTCTTTAATTTGTAGGAGTATTTCACATAGGGCAAAAATCACGTGCTCACAAAAGGTAGCCCTTAGGATTTTATAAATAGTCCCCAAGTGAGAGTTTGCTCGAACTCGGGTAGCCCTTAATTGAGTGAATATTCGTTTGAACATGAAATAAAGATAGCCCTAAGGCTTTATAGATAGTCCCCGAGTGAGAACTTACTCAAACTCGAGTAGCCCTTGGGCTTAATAGTCGAGTGAGCGTTTGGTCGAACTCGAAATAAAGATAGCCTTGAGGCTTTATTAATAGTCCTCGAGTGAGAACTTGCTCGAACTCGGGTAGCCTCTAGGCTTAGTAGTCGAGTGAGTGTTTGCTCGAACTCGAAATAAAGATAGCCCTGAGGCTTTATAAATAGTCCCCGAGGAATGGAATTTCAAGCGTAAGTGATATACTGAACTCTATTATTTTTGTTCTCGGTGGAGCCAGGCTCCGTAAGGACGTTTTCTTTCCTTTTTCGCAGCGATCCCGTGGATGCCAAACGAGGTCCCTGATCTTGCGGACTGGGCCCGCAAACTGGCGGCCTCTTCGACTTATGACGAGCGCAAGTGGAGAGACTTGTCGAAGGGCAAATGGGAGGCTAAGAACCATGGTATGTGCTATGTATTACTTCTCTCGAGGAGTACTTTCCTTTACGTACATTAATTTCTTTGTTGCAGGCATCGGTGAGTTTTCTGAGGTGAGACCGTCCCCTTTCGAGACTTTGTTGGTTCTGTGCCGATAGTGTTCTCTCGTCTTTCAAATGGTGAATCACCGAAGCCAAATCCATCTTGGAGGAGGAATGACCTTCGACTTCTGAGACAAGGAAGGATAATAAAAGAAAGAGATCCTCGAAGGACGAGGATTCCCATAGCAAGGCAGGACCCGCCCGGGGGCGCGAGGAGGACATTGCCGCTGACGAATATCTCATATTTATCGGTTGTTCTATGGACATCAATGCACCCGGTGAGGATGATTCTACATTGATGGCTCGAACCAGGAGGCCTCCCGAGACTGTTGAGCCCACTGGGCTCGAGGCCCCTAGTCTCGAGGGAGAGATTCCACAAGAGAGGAGGGGCGAAGGTCCTTCATTACTTGATTTGGCAGATGGTTCTCGGACGTCAAGTACTCCGAGGGAAATAGGCTTCGACGTGTCTCCGCCCAATCAGAGCGCCTTGGGTTACTCTACCGGGGCCGATGAAACCGAGCGGGTAGATGCAAAATAGACCTTCGAGGAAGCTCAGCGACTTTGCTCTATGGTGAGTTTCGAAGTCATTATTACTTTTCTAACTTCGTACTTTCTTCTTTTTAACTGAACCTTCTTTCTCATAGGCCTTCGGTAAGCTCAAGTCTGAGCTGTGAGGCTAAATTGCATAAAGCCTTGAATGGGGAGAAATCTCTCAGGCTTCTTTGTGACAAGAAGACAAGAGAGCTAATACATATTCGATCGGAGTTGAACCGAAGTTATGATTACGAAGGCAACCTCGAGAAATAGGTAAACTCTATTTTGAGGGAATACAGGCTTCTTCTCCCATCTTTGGAAACTTAACGTTTCGGTATCTCAGTTGCAGAGAAAGACAGAGATGCTAGAACGCCTTCAGGGTAAAGCCAACCAGGTTAACTCAGACATGCAACGAATTGAAGGCATAGATAGATACTCATGTTGCGGCCAAAAGGAACGCTTTGGCTAAGGCCTCCGGCCTCGAGATACAACTTCGTAATGCTCGAGAAAGCAACTTGGTCAAGACAAGTAGGATTGCTAAGCTTGAAACAGATCTTTTGAAGATGAAGGCCGAAGTTGTGGACGCTCGAGCCGAAGCAAAAGAGGTCCGAGCAAAGGCCGATAAGAAGGTGGCCATCTATCTAAAAGATGTTGTTGAAGCTCGTACAAAGTTGAGGGGGGCTTCCGATCGAGAGAAGAGAAACAATGAATATGTCTGATGCAAATCCTGGAGGGAAACTCTCCAGGAGATTTATGGTAAGGGCTTCGATCTCTCGGAGGAGATACAGCAGCCCAAGGCGGATGAGTTCGACGCCAAGTTCCTCATTTCAGATGCTGAAGACAACGAGGAGGAGGCCGGTGAGGGAGTTTGTCCCGAGGGAGCCGATCGAGACATAGTCCCCGAGGGGAAAGGCTAAGTTCCCGAGGGTATACTAGGTTTTTCTTTCTTGTTCTTTGAATAGTGCTCCCTGTGGGAGTGTTGTAAATGTATCTTTGTACCATTATTTATAATAAAAAAGGAACCCTTTGGCTTTCCCTTTATATAAATTTCCACTTGATTGTGTCTTTGTTTATGTTTTGAGTTTTGATGCTTGCCGAAAATTAGTCTGATATGTTGGACTTTAAGATAAGAACCCTTAGGTTGTGCTTGATGAGTATTTGGTAATAGTTGACCGTTTAGGGCTCGGTCCTCGAATCAAGTTTCGGCTCGGGCTCATTGACCCTTAGGTTTTCAACATATTGGCCCTTAGGCTCTTTAGCTCGGCCCTTAGGCTCTTTAGGCTGGCCCTTAGGCTCTTACGCATTGGCCCTTAGGCTCTTTAGGCTTGCCCTTAGGCTCTTACGCATTGGCCCTTAGGCCCTTATTAGGTTGGGTCGATGTGACCTCTAATATGGCTATAGTTTACCCTCATTTTGGCTAAAGACTTTTGAAGTTTTGATTATGCCTTGGCATGTTTTATGTTCGTCCGACTCTTCGACGGCTCAAACGAGAACCTCGATTATGAGTCGATATGTGACGATAGCTGAGTTCCTCGGGAGGTTCGCTAGAAGGCTGAGTTTTTGAAACCTTTTCATCGAGGGTTGATTGATTTCGAAGCCTTTTTATTGTTCGGAGCTGATATTATCGAAGCTCCTTTGCTTATGCCGAGGGTAGCCTGATTAACCGGTTCTTTTCGAAGTATTTTGAGGCCTTTAGTTTTATGGCGGCAGTCGGACGTCTCCGAACCGCGTTAATTTGGCCAAAACCTTTTGATATGACCGTAGTCTTTATGTTCGGCCGTAGCCTTTAGTCCCCGAGTGAGATGACCTCGGCGTCTATATCGAGGGTATGCCTTTATTGGGGTCTTACAAGTTCAAATATATAGCCTTGGCCTTAATATCGGGGTTATGCCTTTTTAAGGTCATATAAGTTTGGGCATGCCTCGTTAAGGTCTTACAGATTTGATGTTGCCTCACTGAGGGCTTACGAGATCGAAGTTGCCTGATCGAGGTCTTACGAATTCGAATTTTTGATGGCTCGATGAGCTGACTGTCGATGACAGTCCCTGAGTATTCGAGAATTTTTCACCCTTGAGCCGTCTTATGAGAAAGTAGTGAACTTCTTCGAGGCACAAAGTGTTTTGATAAGCAAAGAGGCTTCCTCAATTACTTGATATATGCGTACATGTTTTTTGCCTTTGGAGGCTCGATTATTCTACATGGACACGGTTCATTTGACCATTTGGCCCAATACAACATTCTCCTATCGAGGTCCTCCTAGGCATAATTTAGTTTCTTCCGAGAGATGACCTCCCACGGGGTGATGCCCCCCAGTATTTGAGGTTGATCAAAGAGAAGCCTTGAATACTTGATGAGTTCTCCATAGGTAGCATATGGATGTTGCCTCGTTAAAAACCTCGCCGGTAAAACACGTTTGGGATAAAACCCGATCTAAGGGAAAAAGAACGCAACACATGCTTTAAAACCCAAGGTCTTCGAGCTGGAGGGTGCTTCGATTCCTCTCAATCGAACACCTGGAATAAGTTAGTATAAAACATAAATGAAAAGGGAGAGGGTTGTACCTTAGCAATGATAGCGTTCGAGCCTCGATACGTTTCAATTGCTTGCTCCGAGGACACGGCACGGTCCTTTATTCACTCATTCGGGTGTTGCCAAGAATGTCGATTGTGGTTGCTACTTGGTTGTTTGCTTGTCTTTTGGCTTCTTCGATGTAGAGGGCGTCGATGCTAGTGCCATGTCGTGCACTGCGAACATCTCTCTTGCTGCATGCTGCTCCCCGTACACTGTTTTTACTCCATCCTTGGTTGGAAATTTCATCATTTGATGAAGGGTTGATGGCACTGCCCTCATACTGTGTATCCACGGCCTTCCAAGTAAGGCATTGTATCTCATGTCACCTTCGATGACATGAAACTTGGTATCTTGGATTGTACCGGCCACATTGACCGGGAGGATGATCTCCCCTTTCGTTGTCTCGCTCGCCATGTTGAATCCATTGAGGACTCGAGAGGTGGGTACGATCTGGTTGAGCAGTCCAAGATGCCCACCACCCTCAACCTGATTATGTTGGCCGAGCTACCTGGATCCACGAGCACACGTTTAATTTGAAATTTATTCAAAGTGCGTCATTATGAGGCTGAGACAAGGTCTCGATGTCCTTTTCGCTGAATGTGAGAGCGTCCTCGGTATGTAACTCCGAGATCGATTTTCCCTGGTGATGGATATTTTCGTCCGCTTGACAACGGGTCCTTGTGGGGCGTCAACCCCGCCAATGAGCATGTGGATGACGTGTTGTGGTTCTTCTGGTTTGTTCTTCCTGTTCGCCTCTCTTTCCCGAAATTGGTTTTTAGCTTGGTCGCTAAGGAATTCTCGAAGGTGCCTTTCGCTGATCAGTCGGGCTACCTCTTCTCGAAGCTATCTGCAATCCTCGGTCCTATGACCGTGAGTGCCGTGATATTTGCATACCAAGTTAGGGTTCCTCTGTGAAGGATCTGACAGTATGGGTTTTGGCCACCTGGTATCTTTGATTTTACCTATGGCCGATACGATGTCTGAGACATCGACGTTGAAGTTGTACTCAAATAGCCGGGGTGCTTCTACCGGCCCAATGTGCCTATCGAAACCGGCTTTACTCATGAGTCCCCGAGAACTTTAACCTCGATCTGTCCTTCGATTGCCTCGAGGTGTATTACGCCTCGGGGCATTTCTTCGATCTTCTACATACGGCTGGTATATTTCCTTGTTTGGTCTCGACTCCCTTTCTGTAAACCTTTGTTCCTTTGTTAAGAGCCTGCTAGGATATACTGAGCCTGAGGGGGCTCCTAATTGGTCATCTTCGACCCTGATCTTCGATTGACACTTGTTGTGCACATCTGCCCAGGTCACGGCGGGATATTCGATCAAATTTTATTTTAGCTGCTTCGAAGCTACCAAGCTTCGTTCGTTCAAGCCCTGAGTGAAGGCCTGTACTACCCAGTCATCGGAGACTGGGGGTAATTCCATTCGCTCCATCTGAAAGCGAGATACAAATTCCCTAAGCATCTCGTTTTCTCTCTGTTTGATTTTGAAGACATCGGACTTCCTGGTGGCGACCTTGATGGCACCAGCGTGTGCCCTCACAAAAGAGTCTGCCAGTATGGCAAATGAATCTATTGAATTCGGGGGTAGGTTATGATACCACATCATAGCCCCCTTTGACAGTGTTTCTCAAAATTTCTTCAATAAGACGGACTCAATTTCATCATCCTTTAAGTCATTCCCTTTTACAGCACAAGTATAAGCGGTAATGTGCTCATTGGGGTCCGTAGTCCCGTTATACTTCGCGGCATCAGGCATTCTGAATTTCTTCGGGATGGGCTTCGGAGCCGCACTTGATGGGAATGGTTTATGTACGAACTTCTTTGAATCTACACCCTTCAGAATTGGGGGTGCGCCCGGGATCTGATCGACCCTCGAGTTATAAGTCTCCACCTTTTTATCGTTAGCCTCGATCTTCTTTTCTCCTGATTCAATCCTTTTGGTGAGGTCCTCGAGCATCTTCATAATAGCGGGGTCTGCTGCTGACCCGTTGTTACTCGATCTCTCTGGTGCCTGCTCGACTCGAGGAGTCGTTTCCAGTGCTGCTGTGCTTGGAGTTTTTTGTTGACTTTGTAGCTGAGCAATAGCCACTTGTTGGGCTTGCAACATCTCAAAAATGACTTGAAGGCTAACTTCTCTTTCCTCCCGAGCTGGAGTCCCTTGTGCTTCATGTTGGTTTTCCTCGCGCACATTTCCGTCGACATGAGAGTTTACATCGACATGCACAGCGTTGCGTGAGCCCAAGTCGATGGGGATTTGTGCTGATGCCACCCCTGGGTTTTGCGGTGGTACACCGACATCTGCACCGTTCTCTCCATGAAGCCCAATACCGTTGTTTTTGCGTGCATTTGCTGAGTTAGACATTCTTTGACCTGAAATCAAAGATTCTTGGACAAGAAAAAGTGTGAAGAATAACTTGTGTTTTCAGAAAACTAGCACCAAAATAATCAGTATTATTTTTAGCCCCACGGTGGGCGCCAAACTGTTTACCTTGAAAATGGTATTAACAATTATATGTGATTTTATGGTTCTAAAAATATGTGATTTATTTCAATACTAGTTGTTAGGCAATAGATGCTAAGTGTAAATAAAGAGAATAACATATGCAAACCACTGTTGTCGCAAGATTGGGCCTCGAGCTGGCTGGAACAGAGGGCTTTGAGGTCTAGTTAGGGCAGTTAGCGATGAACAATTGATGAAGAAACAATGATAACGAAGGCCTCAAAGATAGCCTTTTGTGGTTAATAATGGGCAATAAATGAAGAACAATAAATGAACAAGCAATAAATCTGTAGAGTAATTGTTGAGCACGTTTAGGCAAGCAAAGCAGAGGATGTTCTATTGTATTCAATATTCATTTGTGTTACAAATGACAAGGGTCCCCTTTATATAGGTTGAGGGGAATCCCAACATAGTACATGTCTAATATGACGAGGAAATTCTATTGGTACAGCTGTATAATGGCCGGTATGGATTTGTACTATTTTTCGCAGACTCTGTCAGTTCTAATCACGTGCCTGCGGGAATTTCCCGCCTTTCCATGACGATCGTCGATTTGTACTGCTCCGAGATTGACCACAGTGAACCTTCAATATGTTCCCTCGAGGACGCAACTCGGGGTCACACTTCAAATTCTGCTTCGAGCTTCTCGAGGTCGGGCGTGGAGTGCCACAGTAGCCCCAAAGTCAAACTCTCCGATTTTGACCGTATACAACTTGAACAAAAAAAGGTCAAAACTGCCCATGTACTATTGGATTTGGTCTAAAAATACTATTTCTTCACCTATTTTGCTACCGGAAAGAGTCGTTTATTTAAGGGCATAAATGGGCCAAAAAATAACAATAGCGGCAAAGAGGTGAACAGATGATATTTTAAAACAAAACTCGATCATAGTTCGTGGACAGTTTTGACCCTTTTTCATAATTTTAATATGGGGGCCGGGAGTGTAAGGTTAGTTAATTTATAAGATAGTCTCATCAGAAACAAAAGTCTAGTTTTAAACGGCGAATGAAGCATATAGCGGCTGCCTGTTAAAGTGAAGCATAGCTTATCTAGTTGTCTGTGTATATAATTGAAAAACACCATTATTGGCTTATATAATTGAAAAACACCATTATTGGCTAACACTACTCTCTCCGGTCCAAAATAAGTGATTTTTTGGATGTTTTCACATAAATTAAGAAATCCACCTTTTAGCATTAATTAGCAATGGAATTGACCATATTAACCTTTATTATCTCTCATAAATAATCCTAACACATATTCCAACACCATTTACTTCAAGGACAATGTAGGAAAAAAATAATTAATTCATTCTTGAAATCTGAAAAAATCACTTATTTTGGACCACAAGAAAAAGGCTAAAAAACCACTTATTTTGGACCGGATGAAGTATATTATAAGTAGTAATTATGGTTCTTGGATCAGGCATATCCAAATTAGGAATTTGCCACCCAACGTGTACTATCTATAGAAATGAATTCTCCTTGTTTTGTTCAATCCTTTTGCTCTTGTTTTCTTTTAGCAGTTGAATTCTTTTCAATGCCGCTGAATATGGAAAAGCAGAAACGATAAGATCTTCGTAAGGGAAAAATAAAAAGAAGTGAGAAAATGATAAAATAAATAGATGTACAAGATTATAAGTGAACCGGGACGCAATTTGAGTCGTGATACTGTCCTGTGGAGCACTTCTGGAGTGGTGGGACGAAGCAAGCCAAAAAGCAGGTGGCACAAGCTCCGCGCTAGATCCAAGGCTACTCCTTGTGGGGGCGAATTCACCTGGAGTCCACAGACGTTACGGTTTGTTACTCCAGTTCCCAGGGGCCGCGTGTCACAAGCCAAAGTAGCTGACAATCCTAAGGCCTCAACTGACCAGCTGAAATATTACTCCACTTTGTATGTCATACAAGTTTGACTAAGTCATGTCAGAGTTTTTCTTTTTAGTAGTACTACATTGTAGATGAAAATAGTTAATGCGACTAAACTATTCTTCATTAAATATTGCACCATATTTATAGTAGCACTTACTTCTCTTCTCAAATGTGAGGGGTAAATGACTTTTTAGGAATACGTATATAAGGGTAATTTTGGGAAAACAAATTGAATTTTTTCTTGATTATATAAATGGACAATTATTTTGGACCAAAATAAAAAAAAAAATTGATCACTTATTGTGGACCAGAGGGGATATAAAGTGCAAATTTGTGGAGCTCAATCTCATTTAGGAAGCTTGATTTCTATCTTTTAGCAACTAAATAAGAAATGGTTTAAATTAGAAAAGATGTTAGAATCAGATGCACTTGCCCATCGAGAAAGGCACTGACCTCTTTGTTTGACTAAAAAGTATTAGGCCTTCTTAGTTGAACCAATTCGATGAAAAGATTTGGGGTAAATTTTAGCCAAAGATGATTAATTCTAGATCTGAGATAAATGATAGGAATGAACAAGCACAACTAAACATAAATTTTGATTACAGCAGCGATTGACTCTCACGATGTAAGAAATAGATAATTGCTCCAATAATATCAAATGATAATGAGGAATACATAAAGGAAAAGAATCACCATACTCAAACAAGACCGCCCTCCGTCCGTTTGATAAAATAGAATTAAAAATGCATATCAAGATTCTAAGCTCTCCTCTCCTTTTTCAGTCAGGAGCCTCGGGTTTTGGGAGCATCCTCCTTTTTTTAGGGACGTATCTCTTGTTGTATGCGTATGTGATGCCCCCCCCCCTATGTCACACTTTCTCATGATATTTATACTCAACACTTTCCTTACCCAGCGGTCCTTAACCAGAGTACCTAAGTTCTTGAAATATCCTGTAGAATATTCCTCTAGAGTATCTGAGTGATAAACTGATCGTTCAGACCGAATTGAGTGCTCGACCTTGATCGCAGCCAAATCACTTGCCGTCATATCGCTTCATACACACGACTTCGGCTTGGTTGCTTCTTGGTTGCTCTTCCCTAAGTAGAATTCCTTTGATCATATTTTGACCCATACAGTTAGTCCGTCCGCCTATTAGGGTCGCCTTTGGGCGAGCTCGGTGGGCGGACTTGGCCAGTTGCACCTTTTGAGAAATCTGAGCACATTGGCGGAAGAGTGACCCTTCATAGCGAGATGACGATGTGATGCTTCGAGAGTTGTACCTGACAGTTCTGTCAGTTTGAAATAATGTCAACCTGTCATGCGCCATTATGGCGCACGTTCCCTATACGTTATGTCGTTTCCCTTGCCTCATCTGTTTTGGAATTAACGTGGCGGCTTTTGGTTTTCCTGCTCGGGATGTTTGTATTCTTATAAATAGAGGAGAGAATTCTTCATTTGGGGTTGCTGCGTTTTCTACACATTATTCAAAAAACTCAAGGTTTCTCTTTCCTCCTTCCTCAGATACTTACGTTTCCATTTTTTTTGTTTCGAAGTTCCTTGCCATTGTTATTTCCTCTACCCTAGCTCCTGTCACCTACATAACAGAAGAAACATGGCTAGTGCACCTTCTACTTCCGATAGAGTTGCCGGTACCGTTGCATCGGAAATGGATGTGCCCTCCCATGAAGAAGGGACGGCCATTGTGAAAGATAAGAATTTTCCCACCGTGGATGAGATAATTCCATCCTTGGGGAAAGCCACTTTCAAGCATTTACCTATCGCCGATCCTGAGCCCGTTGTTTCCGTAATGGACGCCGCGACACTTACTGCGCTTAAGGCCAAGTGGAGAATTCCCAATCATGTCGAACTCATTCCCACAGATAAGGACGTCGTGCAGGTACATCGCCCTGGGTACTGCGCGCTTTATGCGTACCCGTTTGTCATTGGTTACACACTCCCCCTTCCTTACCTGGCGAAAGACTTTTGTCGTTATTACGGGGCGTGCCCGACTCAGCTCTCCCCATATATATACAAAATTTTCCTCAGTGTATTTATTAGCCATGCTTCTAGTAGCTTTTTCACCGCAGGTGGTGCTTCTTCCGTAGTGGACATAGAGGCTCCCTTTCCATGAGAAGCGGTAACGCTGCCATGAGGAGGAGGTGAGGCGCTTGGTGTCACGTTCTCCTCGTTCTCTCTGTGAGCTATGCCGATAGTGTTTAGGAGATTGGCGGTGAGATCGGCTATCGCCTTTCTCTTTTCTTCTCCATTGCCTGCCATGTCAGATCTGTACAAACAACGAGATGCAGAGCTGTGCAGAGTTTTGTGTGTGTTTTTTTTAGATCTAGAAAAAATTAAAACTTTTAACTAGAAATTAAATTCCCCACAGACGGTGCCAAATTGTTTGACCAAAAAGTTTTAGACCTTTTTGTTAAACTAATTAAGTAAAACGATAATGGATAAATTCTAGTTAAACATAATAAGTTCTAGATATTGATGGGAAGTAACAACCTAGAAATCGCATTAAAAGCTATTTAAGGCCGAAAAGTAATTCAATGATACTCTTGTGAATAAATGAAGGAACGAGGACAAGCAATAAATATGAGAAAGGCAATGAATGTAAATAGGAAGAACATTTCACCCATGATGCGGAAGATTCTTCTCTCTGACAATGAGACAGGCAGTGAACGAGAATATAAGTAATGTTTTCTTGGATCATGTGAGTGGAAAGGAAGAATAATAGATGAAATCAATCACTATATGAAGGTAAGCTTTGTATATTCTCTCAATGGTCAACTACTTACAATAGTTTCTCAGATTCTATCTCACGTGCCCCTTTTCTTCTCTCTTTCTTTCTATTTATATGGGATATTCTCTAAAAACCCTAAAAAGTACAACAAAGGGAATATCCAGGAGAATATTCCTATCAGTAGTTCCGAGACTACACTAGCCGCTATTCATATTCTTCGATATTCAACCTCGACCTCTACAGCTCACTCGGCGACTGCTCATTGTTGGGCTTTGGTCGTCCTCGTCTTACCAGTCCGAATTAGAACACAGTCTTTCACTTTACGTTCTTTTCACGTCCAACTTCCTCAGCAAGATTTTGACCCATACATTATTTTTTTTAGTAAAAGGTTGTATAATCAGGTGAAACATAATCACGAAATAAAACAGAGTATTAATTTAAGAAATCGTAACTTTGAAACAGTGGATAAATTCTACCTAGCATTTTCAATGTACTATGGCAAAATACTGAAGCACTTCCAACTTACTTAAATGGAGAAGCACCTGCAACGAAACAATGCTATAATAAAGATTTCTTCACTTTAATCAAATATGTCGAGTTTGAGTACTCAAATTTACAAAAAAAAGTTGAACATTTTATTTTTTGGTTTTTACTAGTACTAGATTTTTTTGGTAAGAAACAAAATGGAGGAGAGAGTCCAGATCAGCAACTCTCGATTAAGCTTTTTTGCTTTTATTTCAATGAGCAACTGCTGTAGATTGAAGTGAGTCCATAGAGTGGATAAATCCAATTATAACGTGGCATTTTGATGATTATTCTAGGGGTATAATGGTGAATTTATAGTTTAAACAAAAGAAGAGACGGATAGAGGAGAATGAAAAGAGACGAACCTTATCCACTAAAACCTTTATAAAAGCAAATCAAAACTTCCTTCAAAACACCAACCCACCGTGAGAGTGACAAAAGAGGGGGAGAGAAGTATACGTTGCACTTAACAGAGAGCAACAATTTCACAATCATCTATACATACACGTGTCTGTATGTATACACGTTAAAAGTTTTTTTTGAATTTCTTCGAAAATTATCAATGGCGGCTTCAAGGAGCTATTTCGCTGGAGCAAACTACCGATTCCTGTCGAGCGAGCGAGACGTTCCGATGATGAGTCCTGACTCGGCGTTCGAATTTGATGAATCGGACCTGTGGAACTCAGCGGTTTCGCAGTCGCCGGAGTTCCGTAAGTCCGTTCATAGTTCAAAATTCTCGAGAAAGCAGTACGATACGAAGAGCCGCCGTAGCGGTTCCGTAGCATCGGCGGCGGCGTCATTGCCGGTGAACGTGCCGGACTGGTCGAAGATACTGAAGGATGAGTATAGAGAGTATGGAAGGAGAGATAGCGATGGTGATGATTTCAGCGATGAAGACGGCGATGATTTGGAGAATCGGATTCCGCCGCACGAGTTTTTGGCGAAGCAGTTAGAGAGGACCAGAATTGCATCGTTCTCCGTGCACGAAGGAGTTGGCCGTACTCTTAAAGGTAGAGATCTGAGTAGAGTCAGGAATGCTATTTGGGAGAAAACTGGATTCCAGGATTAATTGATCTAACAGTGAGGGATTTTTCCCGATTTTCTTCTATAATTTTACAAATATTGAACTTTTTTTTTTCACTTAATGAAGACGATTTATACATCTTCAAGAGCATCACTGCATTGTGATTGTAATGTTTTTTTCAAAATTTTGAGAGAAAATAAAGACAAAGAAATTGATTCGATTTGGATTGCTCATAATAATGCTGTACTTGTTTAATTTGCACTGTTGAGCAAAAAGTAGTTGTCCTCCATCTTCAGTTTGAAAGTAGAAAGTTGAACCAAAATTGCTTGGCGAAGTGAATGCAAGCAAATAAATGTTAACAAAGTATATACGATATTTATGGTCCAATTTGCTGGTAGTTTCAGATGACAAATTCACCTATTCACTCCATTTTCAAGGATAATCGAGTTCGTTCTACAAGTAATTAATTTAGTGATGAACACGTCATAATTTTTTAAATTGTAATTAACAGCTTGTTTGGATGGTTGTTATCTATTATATTGTATCGTATCGTATTGTATCGTATTGTTACTTTAAATACAATGTTTGTTTTGATTGTTACTTAAATTTTATTGTATCGTATCGTTAAATCCGTCGTTACGTAACGATGAAATGTGCCACTTTATGTAACGACCGATTTGGTGTGGTCGCGTCGTTACCTTGTCTTTTTCTCTCAATCTCACTCTTTATTACTATTAAATAATTTTATTTAGTGCGTGATACCATGAAACGACGACAAAACGATACAATCCATCCAAACATTGTATTCATCAAACGATGCAGTGCAGTATAATACAATACGATACGATACATTATGAAACGATATGTAACAACCATCCAAACAAGCTGTAATGGACGAGTTTCATATCCAGGCTAGGCTATATCAAATTAAGATATTTAAGTATTGTTTAGTTTTTCTCCTATTTCCTGTTAATTATGTAAAAGAAGATATTTGTTGTAATATGGAAGTTGAAGACTATGCAAACGAGTTGTACTACATTAACCAACAAAACAAAAGAGTTGTACTACTGTATAGGGTCAAATTTGACCCTCAGCATCTCTACGCCAGTGGGTACGCCTAATGAGTGTACGCCTACCAACGTAGCGGGTACGACTCGGCCGTGGGGGCAAAAGTGACATCGTTTAGGACTCAATGTCTTCACTAGGGAGACGTTACCTATCTTTGTAATTTTTTTATTCTTTCGAGGAAGGTCTCCTATTATATAAAGGAGACCTTCACATTGTAAAGGGGGGCATCGGATCTAATACAACTCTCTCATTTTTCTGGCTTTCTCTCTCTATCTCTACTTCAAACGAACGTATCTTATTGAGTTCATACTGTCTCTTTGCAACACTAGATCTACAACAATATTATCATCTTTGCATCTCTAGGATTATTATATTTGATTACGATTTACCCTTTTCCTACTTTTGATTGTTTTTTAGCTTACAAAGTATATTGTTAACTTTTGAGCCAAACAATTTGGCGCCGTCTGTGGGGATTTCGAGAATCAAAACCATAGTATCCACCTAGAGATCAACCAACTACCATTCTCTACACCACCAAAAACAGAAAATGGCCGAAAATAACACAAGATCGAAAGCTATATTGGGTGTCACTACCAATCTCCTTGGCCCTCTCAACGAGGCCAGTGACGATGGCATCCTGAATGCAACCCCTAGCATCACACCGGGTGCAGAGATCTCACCTTCCCCATCCGACGGTCTGGCGATCTTGCACGAAAAAGGAGCTTCCACATCTGCGGTTACGGAAGCACCCTCAGCGGTCAAAGAGCTACTGGAAAGATGGCTAACAAGCGCTCTAAGTGGCTTGGTTGAGAGGTCACCACAAAGTAACATCGGATGTACACCAACGGTAGGTACCACTGCTGCCGTGGGTGAACCGGAAGTTACACTAGCGAATAACAAACCCATCGAGACACAGACCAACGATGGCACGCTAACAGCCATCCTAAAGAAGATGGAAGAAATGGAAAATGAAAACAAGGCGCTCCGCGGTCGGATGAAGGAACATCAGGAGAGGGTCGACAAGATCCCCGGTGCTCCCAAGTTGCTACCAAAACGCGACGTGGGAAGGTTCGTTGAACAACCATACACTGAAGAAGCTGCCCCTCACTCCACCCCAAAAACCTTCAAGATGCCACCCTACTTGAGGGTATATGACGGAACCACAGATCCCGAGGATCATCTAATCTACTACGTCACCGCCGTGAAGGGCAACGACCTATCGAAAGAACAGGTACCGTCGGTACTGCTGAAGAAGTTTGGCGAGACGTTGACAGGAGGGGCCTTAACATGGTACTCTCAGCTACCGGCTAAGGCAATATCAACGTTCGAGGAAATGGCGGATAAGTTCGTCACAGCCCATGCAGGCGCGAAGAAAGCGGAGGCCAGGGTCAACGACATCTTCGCCGTTAGGCAAAACACAGGAGAAGGACTCAGGGACTTCCTGGCAAGGTTTAACAGGGTAAGGATGAGTCTACCAAACGTATCGGAAGGTATGGCAGTCGCCGCTTTCCAGAACGGGCTAAGCAGAGATGGTTCGAGGGCAACCAAGAAGCTGTTGAGCCGCCTCATGAAATATCCCCCTACCACATGGGAGGAAATCCACAACGCCTATTGCGCCGAGGTACGAGCGGACGAGGATGATCTTAATAGGCCGACCCAACGGCTAACAGCGATACACTCAGAAACAAGGAGAGATCGATGGAACGAAGGTCGACGGGAAAAACTCCCCCGCTCCAACAGAGATCGACACCAGCCATACACCAGATCCTCCCATCCGCCACCAAGGCATACAGACGCACTACAGCGACACGTCGCCCCACTGTGAAACGAAAGAGGTACGCCCCCTTTATTAACTGCCCATAACTTTTGTGTATCTCCTTCAGAGATAGTGTACGCACTGGAGAAGCTAGGCACCAAGGTGCATTCGCTTCGAACAAGTTCCAAGAACACAGAACGTCGAGGCAGACGGCTTAGCAAAATTAGCCGCAACCACTAAAAACTTCAACAAAGAAAGCGTGGTCACCCTCCTCCATTCAGCCATTGATCACCCCGAGGTACTCTCTCTAAATTTGACTTGGGACTGGCGCAACCAATTTGTATCCTATCTGCAGGATGGAACACTGCCCCACGACAAAAAAGAAGCCAAGAAGCTCCGCGTACAGGCCGCCCGGTATTGCCTGATAAACCACGAGCTCTACAAAAGGACGTTTGGTGGACCCCTGGCCAAGTGTCTAGGGCCGCAACAAACGCGGCCAGTGCTCGAAGAGGTACATGAAGGACATTGCGGTGCCCATACAGGCAACCGCGCCCTCGTGCGCTGCATAATACGAGCCGGCTATTATTGGCC
Organism: Nicotiana attenuata; assembly: GCF_001879085.1. NCBI lineage: Eukaryota > Viridiplantae > Streptophyta > Magnoliopsida > Solanales > Solanaceae > Nicotiana > Nicotiana attenuata. Next base: position 62,035,077 of record NC_031994.1, read on the forward strand.
CACTATGAAGAAAGACGCAGCGGAATATGTCCGCCGATGCGAACAATGCCAAAAGTATGCCCCCATGATACATCAACCAGGAGAACCACTTCACTCGGTCACTTCCCCATGGCCCTTCATCAAATGGGGAATGGACATAGTCGGTCCCCTACCAGCGGGACGAGGAAAGGTACGATTTCTATTAGTTTTAACTGACTATTTTTCCAAGTGGGTGGAAGCAGGTGCGTACGCCCAAATACGCGAACAGGAAGTGATCGCCTTCATATGGAAAAATATTATATGCCGCTTCGGCATCCCCAAAGAAATCAGTTGTGACAACGGACGACAGTTCATCGGTCAAAAAACAACCGAATTCTTCGAGAAATGGCGCATCAAGAGGATACTCTCCACGCCATATCACCCTGCCGCCAACGGCCAAGCGGAATCCTCCAACAAAACAATATTAAACATACTAAAGAAGAAACTCGAGGACGCCAAAGGGCTATGGCCCGAGCTGCTACCCGAAGTGTTGTGGGCACACAGGACCACACCCAAATCCAGCACGGGGGAAACACCGTACTCGCTGGTCTACGGAACCGATGCGGTCATACCCGTCGAGGTCGGCAAACCAAGCCTAAGATATTCACACACCAGTGGAACAGAAAACGACACAAACAGGCTCCAAGACCTCGACGAAGCTGAGGAAAGGAGAGAAATGGCCCATATCAGAATGGTGGCCCAAAAGCAACAAGTCGAAAGATACTACAACAAGAGGGCCAAAATAAGACCACTCAAGGTGGGAGACTATGTCCTTAAAGCCAAGACATTGGCATCCAAAGACCCAAGTGAAGGGAAACTGGGCACCAACTGGGAAGGACCCTACAAAATCACAGCAGTAGCCGGCAAAGGCGCATTCCAGTTGGAAACAATGGAAGGGAAAACACTCTAAAACAACTGGAACGTTACTCACCTCAAGTATTTCCACTTCTGAAAGGCGTCTCCCGAGTCGTACTCTTTTTCCCTTACCCGAGTTTTGTCCCAATTGGGTTTTCTCGGGGAGGTTTTTAACGAGGCGGCAGAGGGGACACTTGGAGATACTTGCGAAACAAGTTTATCATATCAACCTCTCCTTACGACCTCCAGGCCGACATGATAAAGGGACCGGACTAGCTTGATCTCCAATGTATGAAAGGCTACGGCCATCTCCAATGTATGAAAGGCTACGGCCATTTCCGATGTATGAAAGGCTACGGCCATCTCCAATGTATGAAAGGCTACGGCCGTCTCCAATGTGTGAAAGTCTAAGGCCATCAATTATATTACGGCTAAGGCCATCACCGTCAACGGTCGACCTAGATTCGACTACGGTGAGTAAACAACTCGACGACAGTCGAAGTCGCCTACATGGCTAAGGCCATCAATTATATTATGGCTAAGGCCATCGCCGCCAACGGTCGACCTAGATTCGACTACGGTGAGTAAACGACTCGACGACAGTCGAAGTCGCCTACATGGCTAAGGCCATCAATTATATTATGGCTAAGGCCATCGCCGTCAACGGTCGACCTAGATTCGACTACGGTGAGTCAACGACTCGACGACAGTCGAAGTCGCCTACATGGTTAAGGCCATCAATTATATTATGGCTAAGGCCATCGCCGCCAACGGTCGACCTAGATTCGACTACGGTGAGTAAACGACTCGACGACAGTCGAAGTCGCCTACATGGCTAAGGCCATCAGTTATATTATGGCTAAGGCCATCGCCGCCAACGGTCGACCTAGATTCGACTACGGTGAGTAAACAACTCGACGACAGTCGAAGTCGCCCACATGGCTAAGGCCATCGCCGCCAACGGTCGACCTAGATTCGACTGCGGTGGGTAAAACGACCCGACGACAGTCGAAGTTACGCACATGGCTAAGGCCATCAACAAAATTAAAGGCCAAAAATAAAAGGTACAGAAAGAAAAGAATAACAGCAAAAGTATAACTTCCATTGTCATCCAAAAATACATGTACAAAAGGACCTATTTACGTCTCCAAATACAGCGAAACAAAATGAATACAAGTCCTAAGGGGCTTCGCCATTCTGTTTACCGCCTCCCGTCGGATCGCCATCTCGTCCATCGCCGTCCTCGGCCTGATAGGCCGCAGAGATCCAAGAGCCGGATTCTAGACAGTTGACGTCTTCGGAGTTATAGCCCGCCCGGTCTGGGGAATCAGAACTATACCCACAAGTTTCACGGGCGACACGGACTATGCGCCGTTGCTCTTGAACCTCCGCCTCAGTAGCTCGACCCGCAGCTAAGAACTCCTCGAATACGACCAATCTGGCCTCGGCGTACACCCACATGTCATGCGCCTCACGATGCGCATCCTCATCAGGCCTTGGTGCAGCAGTCCTTTTGAGGACTTCAATCTCAGCCGCCTTGGCATCGAGTTCGGCGGTCATAGCGGCAACCTTGATCCGCAAATCAGCAGCTTCCGCCGCTACCCCACGGCTAACCTCCAACTCTTCTTCCTTAGACTGGAGAAGAGTCTCCAGCTCAATGTTCCGAGCCAGGGCGGTCATCAGCTGCTCGTCGATCTGCTCCAACTCGGCCACCCTCCGTTTCAGCTGGGCCTCCGACTGCTCCAATCCCTCACGGAAAACCCGAAATTTCGGGTCCTGTTTGAGTAGGTCCGCCAGCGCCTGATGCTTGACACGGCACCACCGATATTTCTTCACCACCTTGTTAAAGGTGGCTGCCTTCCTTTGTGCTCGCCGCCCCCTCTCTATCTCCAATATGAGAGTCTAAAAAAAAGAAGAGAGGAAAAGGAGGAAAGGCAAGTCAGTATGCATCAAAGTTTACTTTACAGTACATGAAGAAAATCGAAAAATACCTGCAAGGCCACGCCGGCAACCCTCCGGGATAGTTCCCCGTCGCTAACCCCTTGTAACGTTTCACGCTCAGCGGCCGCACATAGCAGGGTCATATCCGTTGCGGCCTGCTCGCTGTGTTGCAACAGGTTATACCCTCCTGGGATCAGAATTCGGCGGTTAGATCTACCTGCCGTCATCTCCACACGGGCCGGACCCCGCGTTAACGCATCTGCATCCGCCTGGGTGGCCTCAGGGCCCACCCTCTCGGCATCATCACCTGCTTCTCCAACGGCAGCCGACGAGCCGCTCTCCGGAATGCGTGGTGGGCTGGCGTCGAGAACCGCTCCCCCCTGGGGAGCCGACCTCCCGGAACGGATGGCATCCGCCATAAAAACTGGCCTTGACTCCCGATGGGGCTCGCTCGCCCCCTCGTCTTCTGAGGCTATCCCCTTGCCGGTTATCAACCGACGTCTTTTCCTTTCTGGCGGCTCCTCGCTCTCAGAAGTCTCCTCCATAGCCCGTGGGGAGGGCATTGAAGGAGTCGCTCCCCTCATGGACGCCGCCACGGTTAGCGGTTGAGGAACCCCCGCAACGCCCTCACTGGGCGAACCACAGGGTATATACCCATCTTCAGAATCAGTCCCCGCCCCAGGTAAGGTGACGACGTTCTTTTTCTTCTTCTTAGGAGCGCTCCGACCTACCAACACGAATAAGTCAAGAATGAGAACGTAGGGAATTCTCAAATCATAACCAAAGAATTACCTGACGGGCCGTACTGTTGAAGAAATGCAGCCCAGGTACGTCATTCCTCCGCATAAGGTATTATTCTTTCCACCCACGATTTAATGTCATCAATGAGCTGGGGTGGAGAAGCCCTCGCTGCGAATAAAAAAGGGAGAAAAGCAAAGAAATCACAATGGCCGTATGGTCAAAAGCGCAAGCAGCCCTGAATTCTACGAATAGAAATACTTACGTTCTGGATTCCATCTCTCCGGGAAACCTTCAGGATTCGACACCAGGTGCTCCGTCCTGATGTAGAAATACTTACGCCAAAAGCGGCGGTTGGGCTTATCATCGGCTTTAACAACTAAGCCCCTTGTGCCCCGACCTTTTAACTGCAGCATGGTACCCCTCAGGTAACCAGCGCTGAATAACTGTAAGATGTGGTGGACCGAGACGCTGCATTCAGCCCTGGCCGCATAAGTGGTCATAATACGGCACACCTTCAAGGTATAAGGAGTGAGCTGGGCCGGACACACATTATAAAAACGGCAAAGCTCCTCCATCAGAGGGTAGATTGGAAGATTGTAACCGATCAAGAACGGGTACTCATAGAATGTGCAATATCCAGGCCGGTGCACATTGGCATAGTCCGTCCCGGCCGAAACCATTTCCACGTGGTCCGGAATATGGTGCGTCTCTCGAAGATCATCTAAATGAGATTGTAATAAAACGCTGTGCTCCCAGGGAAGGTCAGGGCTTTTAGTTGGAAAATCCCTGCGAACGTGCGTCTCCTTCGGAAGGACGTTGTCTACGCTGAGAGGAACAAGGGCCTTCTCCGCCTTTTCCTCTTCACTACCGGAAGGTGGCGGAACCCTAGACAGGGCGTTATCTTTGGCCTTTTTACTACTCTGTCCGTGTTTTGTCATGATTATACTGCTTAAGAAACGAAGCACTGACGATAGGAAATATGGTTTCAACAGAAGTGGGAGAGTCCCTCACAAAATAACGGTTACAGTAAAGAAAAGACAAAGGGGTATATCAGAAAATGCTTTCCGAAGGATTAAAAGTGGAATCAAATCGAACCTCTCTCATACTTATAGGGATAAGTTGCACAGGAATCGAAGAGTCATGATCCAAAACGTGCGCCGGAAACCAAAATGTCACATCATCCTCTGAACCGCCTCGGGGGCAAATATAATGATGATGCATACAGGCGATGACGTCATTTCAAAAAGGAAGCCGCGCGTCAGTGGCTCAACAACGTCATATATTTCACTTCATTCGTATTGCCGCCCCGGATCGAGGTCAAATTCTCCTAAGCCGAGGTTCACGTTTCCGCCCATCGAAGACCCCCATCGAATGCGTCTCCAACGAGCGGAGGACTAACTGTATAGGGTCAAATTTGACCCTCAGCATCTCTACGCTAGTGGGTACGCCCAATGAGTGTACGCCTACCAACGTAGCGGGTACGACTTGGCCGTGGGGGCAAAAACGACATCGTTTAGGACTCAATGTCTTCACTAGGGAGACGTTACCTATCTTTGTAATTTTTTGATTCTTTCGAGGAAGGTCTCCTATTATATAAAGGAGACCTTCACATTGTAAAGGGGGGCATCGGATCTAATACCACTCTCTCATTTTTCTGACTTTCTCTCTCTATCTCTACTTCAAACGAACGTACCTTATTGAGTTCATACTGTCTCTTTGCAACACTAGATCTACAACAATATTATCATCTTTGCATCTCTAGGATTATTATATTTGATTACGATTTACCCTTTTCCTACTTTTGATTGTTTTTTAGCTTACAAAGTATATTGTTAACTTTTGAGCCAAACAACTACATTTATCTAGAACACAAAACAGCAAAAGGAAAAGAAAATCTAAAATATCACAAGCCACTTGGGTCAGTATAATCGTAAACTCCATTATTTTCGGAAGATATTGTAATTTTACTATGGTGTACATAGTCCGGATTGGTTCGAATTTTTCAATTATCAAATCAAACCAATTGTCTTAGATTTTTAAATTTATAAACTTAACCAAACTAACAAAAATCGGGTTTTCAATCATGATTTTTCTTGGGTTTTTTCGGATTTTTTTCCAACAAAATCTTCATAACATAAAATTTATAATTTGTGCTCTAATATTTCTTAAGTCCTACGTAGGATAAAACTATATAAGATGTTACCCAATAAAGTAATGCAAAATCATGTGAGATGAGTCATAATTATACTAAAATACTCAACAAATCGCATAAGATATGTTGCTAACTAATAAGCCATAATAAAAATAAACATAATCTAAAAGTACTAAGTCATGTTAAAATAAGTACGACTAATAAGTACTAAGTATTAATTACATGAGTAAATAATATTAAAAGTGGTTATGCATTTTCAGTATCTAAATCAATGCGAAACTAACAAAAATAAATATCCAATACTATTATCATTTCTAGTATTGAATTGAATTTTTTTTGTTAGCATTAGTATTGATTTGATTTTGCTTTGGGCTTTATTTGAGTTACTAACTTTTATGGGCTATAAAACATATTTGACCATTCAAAAGTTCTAGGTCCAAATTTGAAATAATACATTAAAAGAAAGAACTACTAAAGTGTTTAAATTATATTTATAAATTACATTACAATAATTATTTTTTTGTAAAAAATATTTTTAAAACTTGTATACATATATGTCCGGTTGATCTGGTCTCGGTTTGACCTTTTTTAGTTAAAACCAAGCCAAACCAATTATGGTCGGGTTTTTATTTCTAACACCAAACCAAACCATAATCGGATTTTTTTTTCTCGATTTGACTCGAATTATTGGTTTGGTGCGATTTGTCGGTTTCCTTTGTATGCCCCTAAATTTTACATAAGACAAAACTACTCTTGGCGGAATATAATACTATGGTGGAGAAAAATGAATGTTACGTTAATTAAAACTATTTTCGTGCCAATATTGATCAAGCAAAATGAAGTTCTGCCTCTTTCTATATTGCTTCCTAGCTCGGTGGCTTTTTAGCTTGGGCAAATCAGCTTCTAATTTAGTGTATCATAGCTTATAGCCCGTTTGGCCAAGCTGCAAAAATCAGCTTATTTTGAGAAGTGCTTTTTTTCAAAAGTGTTTTTCTCAAAAGTGTTTTTGGTGAGAAGCAGTTTATGTTTGGCTAATTAGTTTGAAAAGCACTTCTGAGCAGCAATTAGTGTTTGGCCAAGCTTTAAAAAACTGCTTCTAAGTGTATTTTTCTCAAAAGTGCTTCTCAAAAAAGTACTTTTGGAGAGAAGCTACTTTTTTCTGCTTCTCCTCAAAAGCACTTTTTTTCCTTTCGAAAGCTTGGCCAAACACGTCAATTTTTGGCCCAAAAAAAAAAGCATTTTTGGCAAAAAAAAAAAAGCACTTTTGGCCAAAAAAAAGTTTGGCCAAAGAGGCTATTAGTTTAAGCCTTAAGGCATGGATAAAATGGAGGTTACCCACTTATCCAAAAGCTTATCCAAACTACTGCTCTAGTAAACTTATCCATAAATCTTAATGGTTAAGAAAAAAAATATTACTAATATCGGATTACCTATATACGCATTTATTGTTAATAAAGATTTCAGCTAGATATGTTGCATATATAATACTCCATCTTTAGGTATTATGGAAGAGTTAATAGATTAGTAGGAAGATGGTTTGGCTTACTTACGTTTGTGTCTCCAGCAGTGTCAAAATCAAACTTCATTCATTAATTGCAAATGCATAATTTGTGCATTTGCCGAAATGGGTCCATCTTGTGGGCGCAACGCCAAACAGGTGTGCTCTGAATTAAACAATTTTAATTCAACACCACTACTTTGATGCCGTTTCTAGCTTTTTCCACTAAGATAAGAGCTGTCTTGTGATATTTTATAAGATGCCTCACTTTTCACCATAACGTATACCTAACTTTTCTCAGTAGACTAAAAATATAACTAGATGCTATTTTCCTCTGTTATGCCGTTTAAATTTTTAAGTGTAATTTTCTTAAAAGTGCTATTTAGGATAAGTTACTTTTTCTATTTCTTAAAATAATCTACTTCTTCTAAAAAAAATATTTTTCTTTTTTAAAAGTTTGGCCAAACACTTTAATTTTAAAAAAAATATTCTTTTGCCAAAAAAGCTTGACCAGAGAGGTTATTAGTCACTTATTCCTAAAGTCTCGTTCTTTATGAAATCCTAATGTTTCTTCTCGTTTCGCATACGTATTAGAATGTAAAAAATTTGTTCCCTCATGAACTATATTCTTTTAATTCTCTTTTATTTTATTGCATAAGTGGTCTTTAAAATCTTTGTAATTTCTATTTTTTCCTCTTGATCTGTGGGATGACAGGTGGCAGTGTTGATGGAGAAGGAAGTTTATATATATTCCTAAAAGAAAAGGACAAGAAAAGGAGTGAAAAGATAGAGGTGGGGTTGGTTTGTAAATGATTGGAGAAGTTGTGGACAATGGGATTCTTGAACAAATGAGACAGGTGGTTGGCCTGTGGTTTAAAGGCTCGTATCCTTTCTCGCTTTATGGCAAACATGGAATAGGAAGATCTTTTTTTTTTTTTTTTTA
>NC_031994.1:62043244-62045076 GCF_001879085.1 Nicotiana attenuata
TTTTTTTTTGTAGCTAATATTTATAACAAAATATCTTCTTACATTTGCAATCAGCGACGAAATGTTATCTTGTCCATACGAGCAGCAGTGACGCGGCACGCCTGACATTATATTTTTGGATCACCATTTAACTCACACTTTTATCATACAAGAAGTCAAGAATTCGAAATTTTACCCGCTTTGAAATACACTTTTGACGTTGCGTCTAAAGTTTCAAAACTTCGCATATGAAGTACGTAAGAATTTTCGGATAGTTTTTGTGTCTTTCTCCTTGTGATAGTGCAAATTCTTCAGATGCAAATTTATAAATTTTGGGTAATGTTCGCGTCTGAAGTTCTCCCCTCGGAATACAAAACTTCAGACAATCGTATCGCAAAAATTACACTTTAAGACTAATTAGTCTGAAGTGCATCCAAATTTTTGCATGCACGTAACACAAATTAGTCTGAAGTATAAAAATTACACTTAAGATGCACTTAAAACTAATTAGTCTGAAGTTCAGGCAATGACAGAGTCAGGATTTGAAGCTTGTGGGTTCGAGATTTTAGTTCGTTTATGTTACTGGGTTCTACCCCTGAGTGCAGCTAAATTGTTGCATGCACTTAAAGACTAGATTAGTATGAAGTAAATTGCCTACAAACATAAACTTGTTTTTTAAATTTCAACAATCCAACATATAATTCAACACCCAAATCTGTTAGTATACTGTATTTGTAAAATAATTCTGGAAATATAAATGAATATAAACAGAAATGAACATAAACAGAAATGACATAAAACCAATTCGAGCTCACTGAATTCACAGTGTTTCCTTAAGGAATTTAATCCCCTCCTAGTACCCAAGGTTATGGATTATTTCCTCCCAGGATAGAACGAATTACACACTGGTATAGTGGTACTTCAAACCCCAGTGTTTCAGCGAACACAAAGTTCGGTAGCAAATCACACTTACTTTATGCTTTGTTTGATGCTAAAAGTATGCAGAAGAAGGAGAAGAAACTCAGAAAATCGTAGTGAAATTCTGAGCAGAATAGTGTTGTATTTATAGCCAAAGTTGGGCTGAAATCTGAAGAGGTGCAACTCTTCAAAATGGCTGTTTATGCAAAACGCCCACAGCATAAATGTCATTACATAAATGGCCATTTACTCAACAATAAAGAGGGAAAATAAAGAGAAAAAATTGAAGAGGGTAGTTACTTTTCTGTTACCAAAACAGAAAAATGGATTGGATTTAATATTAATATTTAATATTAATATTCTGTTATTAAAACAAATATTTAATAACATTTCTGTTAATATTTTACTATTAACAAATAAATTTGGTCCAAAAAGTTAATCAATCAATCGATCATTTGACCAAATCCAAATCCGAATCCGAATCCGAATCAGAATCCGAAGCCGAAGCCGAAGCCGTAGCCGTAGCCGAAGCCGAAGCCGAAGCTGAGCCGAGCGAGGGACGACGACGATGGCGCGAGGCTTGCCTTCTTCTCAACTCTTTAAGAGCTAGAAGAAGAGCAATTGCTTATATATCCATAAAAAACCTCTTCCTCTTTCAATATGGGACAATGCCCATTTGCCAAGGGGGAAACTTAAATTTTTCACTCAAAAATTTCATTTCCCTCCATTTTTCATTCACCCTCTTTTAAGTATTTAATATATTAATTAAATACATCCAAAACCCAACAATCCCCCACATGAATGGGGAATGGCTATATCACGGAAGTATGCATGAAAAACTGTGTGATTCGCAAGTAAGGATTAATTGCATCTGGATAAGTAGGTTTCCCTTTGAACTTTCCGTAATGAACTTATGTCGGATATACTCGATCAAT
>NC_031994.1:62048907-62068278 GCF_001879085.1 Nicotiana attenuata
TTCATCATCTCCTTTAATGAACGATTCTTTCTTTCTGCAATCCCATTGGATTGGGGCGTGTAAGGGGCCGTTGTTTGATGAATAATTCCATATTCTAAACATATTTGTTCAAAAGGAGATTCATATTCACCACCCCTATCACTTCTTATCATTTTGATTTTCTTATTAAGTTGCGTTTCAACTTCATTTTTGTATTGCTTGAATGCGTCTATTGCTTCATCTTTACTATTAAGTAAGTAAACATAGCAATATCGAGTACTATCGTCAATAAAAGTTATGAAATACTTTTTTCCACCGCGAGATGGTATTGACTTCATGTCACAAATATCTGTGTGAATTAAGTCTAAAGGATTTGAATTCCTTTCAACCGATTTATAAGGATGTTTAACATACTTAGATTCCACACATACTTGACATTTTGATTTGTCACATTCAAACTTGGGCAATACTTCCAAATTAATCATTTTCCGTAAGGTTTTATAATTGACATGACCCAAACGTATATGCCATAATTCATTTGACTCAAGTAAGTAAGACGAAGCTGAAATTTTATTATTATTTTCAACAACCATTACATTCAGCTTGAAAAGGCCCTCAGTGAGGTAACCTTTTCCTACAAACATTTCATTCTTACTTATTACAACCTTATCGGAAACAAAAACACATTTAAAACCATTCTTAACAAGAAGTCCAGTAGAGACTAAATTCTTCCTAATCTCGGAAACATGAAGGACGTTGTTCAAAGTCACCACTTTGCCGGAAGTCATTTTGAGAAATATCTTCCCACATCCTTCAATCTTCGCCTTTGAAGCATTTCCCATAGAAATCGTCTCATCGGGTCCAACAGGAGCATAAGAAGCAAAAGCTTCTCTAACAGCACAAACATGGCGAGTGGCTCCAGAATCAATCCACCACTCTTTAGGATTGCCCACCAAGTTGCATTCGGAAAACATGGCACATAAATCATCAACATCATCATGCTTTTCAACCATGTTTGCTTGACCCTTCTTCTTGTCTTTCTTCGGAGCACGACACTCCGTAGATTTGTGTCTGGTTTTTCCACAGTTGTAGCAGTTTCCACTGAACCGCTTCTTGCTTGGGTTGTATTTCGGTCCAGAAGCCTTCTTCCTCTTTTTGTTCTCTTCAACAATATTTGCTCCCATTATTGTTGAGTTTCCACGGCCTCTCTTTTCAGCAGCTTAGTTGTCCTCTTCGATTCTCAATCGAACAATGAGATCTTCAAGGGACATCTCCTTGCGTTTGTGTTTCAAGTAGTTTTTGAAGTCCTTCTTCAAAGGAGGCAACTTCTTAATCATTGCTGCTACTTGAAATGCTTCATTGATGACAAGACCTTCAATGAAATTACTGTTAGTAAAAATACTAAGATTATTACTTTCAACATCAATATTAATTTGATTTATACCTTCAGCAAGGAGATCATGAATAATCACTTGCAATTCCTAGACTTGGGTAATAACAGACTTGCTATCTACTATTTTGTAGTCCAAAAACTTTGCAGCAACAAACTTTTTCAACCCGGCATCTTCGATTTTGTATTTCTTTTCAAGCGCAGTCCACAATTCCTTTGACGTTTCCACGCCACTGTAGACGTTATACAAAGCATCCTCCAGCCCGCTTAGAATATAATTCTTGCACAAAAAATCTGAATGCTTCCACGCCTCAATCACGAGAAAGCGTTCAGTTTCTGGAGTTTCATCGGACAGCACAGGACATCTTCCTTGATGAACTTCTGGAGACTTAGAGTAGTCAAATAGAAGAACATCTTTTGCTGCCAGCGCTTGAAATCAATCCCGGAAAATTTTTTGGGTTTTTCCGCCGGTGCCAATGCTGCCGGTGTCGTTCGGCTTATTGAGGCATTGGCAGTCACCATTGGAACAGCTTGGTTCTCATTCTCATTAGTCATTTCTGTAAAAGAATGACACAAACGTTAAAATCACGTAGATTTAAATAGAGTACAAAACCACAAAGGTTTTACTCTTCCAGAAACAGTAAGTACAAATACAGAAAATAAATTAAATTCCTTAAGCTTGTTAGTATACTGTATTTGTAAAATAATTCTGGAAATATAAATGAATATAAACAGAAATGAACATAAACAGAAATGACATAAAACCAATTCGAGCCCACTGAATTCACAGTGTTTCCTTAAGGAATTTAATCCCCTCCTAGTACCCAAGGTTATGGATTATTTCCTCCCAGGATAGAATGAATTACACACTGGTGTAGTGGTACTTCAAACCCCAGTGTTTCAGCGAACACAAAGTTCGGTAGCAAATCACACTTACTTTATGCTTTGTTTGATGCTAAAAGTATGCAGAAGAAGGAGAAGAAACTCAGAAAATCATAGTGAAATTCTGAGCAGAATAGTGTTGTATTTACAGCCAAAGTTGGGCTAAAATCTGAAGAGGTGCAACTCTTCAGAATGGCTGTTTATGTAAAACGCCCACAACATAAATGCCATTACATAAATGGCCATTTATTCAACAATAAAGAGGAAAAATAAAGAGGGAAAATTGAAGAGGGTAGTTACTTTTCTGTTACCAAAACAGAAAATGGATTAGATTTAATATTAATATTTAATATTAATATTCTGTTATTAAAACAAATATTTAATAACATTCCGAATCCGAATCCGAATCCGAAGCCGAAGCCGAAGCCGAAGCCGAAGCCGAAGCCGTAGCCGTAGCCGTAGCCGAAGCCGAGCCGAGCGAGCGAGCGACGACGACGGCGCGAGGCTTGCCTTCTTCTCAACTCTTTAAGAGCTAGAAGAAGAGCAATTGCTTATATACTCATAAAAAACCTCTTCCTCTTCCAATATGGGACAATGCCCATTTGCCAAGGGGGGAAACTTAAAATTTTCACTCAAAAATTTCATTTTCCTCCATTTCCCATTCACCCTCTTTTAAGTATTTAATATATTAATTAAATACATCCAAAACCCAACAAAATTTACTCCAAATGAGCTCAAATTTGAAACATAACTTCTATATATCATAAAGAACAAATTTCAATCATTAATCTGTCAAAATAACAGCAAATCTAACAAAATTCCTTTCGCAACTAAAAAGAAGAAGGAGAAGAAACCCTAAGCAGTAACAAAGAAAAGAGCGTCATAGCAGCTCACTACCATTAAAATAGCTTAAACCTGCAAAATACCATATAAATCCACTGTTACCTATAACTTCTTTTTTTAACATAAAAAGAAGCTTATATTACTTAAACAAAAGCGTTACATAGTCCTAAACATAATCCCGAAGGACATTACTATTGTTTGTAGCAGCGAGGATAATACAAACACTGGTAGGTAAATACTTAGTACCATTACATAATTGCTTGTTTCTTTCTAATTCAGGTTCAACAAAAAGTGGTGGGCGAGCAAGGTAAACACATCTTGTAGGCTTGAAGTGGCTAACAACTTCCTTGGCTAGTTGATGTGCTACTCCATTTCCTTCTCTGAAGTTATGTCTGAATTTTGGGATTCTTAGTTGGTGCATTAATGACCTGCAATTGAGCAAAGTGTTGTTAGCTAGGGCATTATCCTCATTTAACAATCTGATCATTTCTGAGGAGTCTGTTTCGATCTCTAAGTGAGGGAACGTCATATCTAATGCGATTTTTAATCCTTGCTCCAATGCTAGCAGTTCCGCCTGCAAAGAAGTTGCTGCATAACAAGATTTATAAAAGCCCATGACCCGGTCGTTGTTATTTCTAAAGACTCCTCCTATGCCTGCATGCAAAGTGGCTTTTAAGAAAGCACCATCAACATTAAGCTTGACTGTGTTAATCCAACCAATGTCTATTTTGATCTTAGTTATTTGTAGAGGATTTCTTTCAGTGAATAAATTGTACTCCCATGCTTGTTTGAGAACTACTGAGACACACAGGTCAAGGTGTAGGTTATTATAATTATTATTGTTTCTATTTTTTCAAAGGTTCCATATGACAAATGAAAAAACATTTTCCCATCGGTACGTGGGGTTCCTACTTTGCAATGGAATTTTTTTTAGATCAATTAGCCAGTGGGAGTTAATAGGGTTTGGATTAAGAATCAATCGAAGATTTCTCCAGAAGCGAGTTGCTATAGGACACTTAAGGAAGATGTGATGAGCATCTTCGGGCCCTTGTTTGCAAACGGGGCAATTGGCATTAATGTTGATGTCAATATGGTGTAGGAAAGCCCTAAAAGGTATAATGTTATGCAGGCATTGCCAAAAGAAATTTTTTATTTTATTAGGGCAATGAAGTTTGCATATCCAAGTGAAATCCAGCTTTGGGATAAGTTTATGGGTAGAACTATTGTCTAGGAGTGTGTAACAAGATTTAGTAGTAAAATCTCCACTACTGCTGGGAGCCCAAGTCATATAGTCCCTATCAAAATGTTTACTAGGAATTGGATTAGCTTTAATATTATTAATGATAGAGCTTGGCAGAACAAACAAAATTTTGGAGATATCCCATCTATCTCCGTTTATAAGGTCTTGTAAGGAGAGGTTGTAGACATTTAGATGCAAAGGTCCTTCAATACTACTTCTAAGGTTAGGGTTGTTGCCCATCTAGAATTCCATGTATTAATTTTGAGTTCTTGCCAGGGTGCCACATAATACCTTGGTTTCAAACCTTCCAACCTTTAACGAGAGCTGACCAAATAAAGGAGGTGTTAATAATAGAATTTTTCTGGGTGTATTTCCAGGTAATTAGTTGTACACAAGGGTTCAAAGGATAATTAAGAAGTCTCCAGGCCAGATTTGTAAGCACCACTACGTTATTTTTGTAGGATGAACGAATACCTAGTCCACCTTCTATTTTGTCATGGGTCACAATCTTCCAATTAATTAGATGTAATTTTTTTCTGGAATTAGTAGTGCCCCATATAAAGTTCCTTTAAATTTTATCAATTTGGTTTAGAATTTTAGTAGAGAGCATACTATATTGCATTAGGTGAGTGGGTATTGAACTCAAGGTGGAAGTGGCTAAAGTGGTTCTACCCGCTATATTGAGGAAATTAGATTTCCAATGGGAAAGTCTCCTACGCATTTGGTCAATGACAAACTGGAAGTCTTTGGGTTTAGTTTTATGATTTAATATGGGAAAACCAAGGTACTTTCCAAACTCGAAGCTTAATTTCATGCTGAATAAATTGGCAAAGTAAGAAGTGATGCTTGGAGGGCATTTTTTAGAGAAAGTTAGTTTGGATTTCACATACTTTATGGACATGCTAGATTCTTCTGTAAAGAGGTTTAAGCAACGCTTAATACAAAGACATGTTTTGTAATAAGCCTTTCCAATTAGAGTAACATCATCTTCAAAGAAGAGATGGGAGAAACTTGGACCTTTATAACTAATTTTAACAGGCTCCTAGAGCATGGTATCAACTTGATTGTTAATAAGCCTTGAGAGAAGTTCCATACATAAGATAAATATATATATATGGAGACATAGGATCTCCTTGGCGAATACCTCTACTGGGACTGAAGTAGTTTGTCTTAGTACCGTTAACAAGGACTCCAGTATTGCTAGTACTAATACAATGCATTATGAGTTTGGAGATTTTAGGAGGGAATTTAAAGAAATTGAGAATTTTTGTCACGACCCTAAACCCAGACCCGGTCGTGATGGCGCCTCTCGTGAAGACAAGGCCAGCCGACACATTTCCCATTCGAAGTTAAACAGCTAAGCAGCAATACAGCAGGCTAAAACATGATTTAATAACGCTAAACAACGGATAATATCATAACAATATGGAAGTACAACCCAAACACAGCCCAAACCGGGGTGTCACTAGTCATGAGCATCTACTAAGTTAAAATACAACTGACAAGGTCTGAAATGTACTCAGTACAGTCTAATAGAATGAAGAGAGAGAAAGCAGTGCTGCGAACGCCGGCAGCTACCTTGCTAACTCCGCTGACAACTGCCACCAAGCTTAGAAAATACCTGAATCTGCACACAAGGTGCAGGGAGTAAAATGAGTACTGCCAACTCAGTGAGTAATAATCATAAATAAAGACCGAGTGATAAGAAATCACGAAAAGAACATCAACATGATGTATAGAAGCAGTTTTTCAAACCAGTAAGAAAGCAATGAAGCTGTAAAATCCTTTAAAACATCTTAGCTCAATTTAAACCCTTTGGAAAATAACTTTTTCAACAGTTGCGCAAATGAATGCAGAACAACTAGTGCAGATAAGCATAGAAATCCGCCCCTCGGGCACAAATACACAATTAAGCAAGTAAATGACAGGCAAATAAGAACGATAAGCACATAAGGTTTGCCACTCGGGCACAATGTCAACAAATCCGCCCCTCGGGCAATATCTCAGAACAGTACCAGCCCCTCGGGCAATCACATAGAACAATACCAGTCCCTCGGGCTATATCACACATCACACTGGGTACCCACGCTCACTGGGGGTGTGCAGACTCCTAGAGGGGCCCCTTTCGGCCCAAGCGCAATATCAAGCCATCTCATGGCATCATAAACAGGTCCTCGACCTCATATCAATATCAAGCCACCTCGTGGCGTACAATCTCAGGCCCTCGGCCTCAAATCAGTATCAGTGTATCACCGCTGCGGCGTGCAGCCCGACCCAAAAGATGTCCTTACAACACAGGCCCTCGGCCTTACTCAGTCAAAAATCACATAAGCCTCTCGGGCAACAGTAAAATAGTGTTTCTCAGCCCAAAACATCATTTAAATATCATTTGAGTATTAAAACTGAGTGAACATGGCTGAGTTTTGAAAACAGTGAAAAATAACATGACTGAGTTCAAGTAACAAGTCAAAACAGTGAGGAAATATCAACAAAAACCCCCCGAAGGGTTCAAATAGTTAGCACGAAGCCCAAATATGGCATGCAGCCCAAATACTGATGATAATAAATAGATTTCAGTCAAGTACGCGGTAAAATCATCAATCGGGACGGACCAAGTCACAGTCCCCAATAGTGCACGACCCCAAGCTCGTCATCAAGCGTGTGCCTCACCTCAATATAGCACTACGATGTGCAATCCGGGGTTTCAAACCCTCAGAACATCATTTACAATCATTACTCACCTCGAACCGGCTACATCTCTAGCTCGCGATGCCTTTGCCCCTCGAATCGGCCTCCACGCGCGTCGAATCTATCCAAAATCAGAATGAATACGTCACAATATGCTAAAGGAACAAGACCCAAACGAAAACAATCAAAAAATACCAAAAATCCCAAAATTAGCAAAACCCGAGCCTTGGGCCCACTTCTCGAAACTCAGAAATTTATACACCAATAGGTTCCTTATCTCCCCACGAGTTCGTACATACCAAAAACATCAAAATCCATCCACAAATGACCCTTCAAATCCCAAATCAAAATCCAAAATTCCAAGCCCTAGTTCTTCCATTTTTAGCTTAAGTTTCTATGATTTTCTAGGTAGATTTCACAATCGAACCGAGTTTTAAGTCCAAAAATCATACCTCAAATCGTTTCCCTTTGAATCCCTCTTTAATCTCCTTCAGAAAGCTCCAATAACGAGCAGCCATGGGTGAAAATAGACCCACATTCGCGAACAAGACGAGTTTAAACATTCTGCCCAGGTCTGACTTTCCTTCTTCGCGAACGCGGTCAAACTCTCGCGTTCGCGAAGCACAAACTTTCGTTGACCACTTTTTCCTCTATGCGAACGCGTAAAACCCATCGCGAACGCAATGATTCCACCATCTAAACCTTCGCGAACCCGCTCACACCTACGCGAACGCGATAAACAAATGACCTTGAACCCATCTGACTCAACTTCCTCTACGCGATCGCGAGTGCCTTCTCGCGAACGCGATGCACAGCTTCGCAGCCCTTCGCGAACGCGGCACCTGCCTCGCGAACGTGAAGGCCAAACTTTCACCTCCCTCAGCAGACTCTTCGCGAATGCGAGGGTCCTCTCACGAACGCGAAGACCAAAATATTTGCAACTGCTGGAACGCAAAATCTGCAATTTTCTGAACTCTCAAATGATCCGAATGACCACCCGAAACTCACCCGAGGCCCCCGGGACCTCAACCAAAGGCACCAACACATCCTAAAATTTTATTCAAACTTGTTCCAATCATCAAAACACCTCAAACAACATCAAATCACCAAAAACACATCGGATTCAAGCCTAAGTTTCTAAAATCTTCCGAAATACGCTCTTGATCAAAAACCCAACCAAACCACGTCCGAATAACCTGAAATTTTGCACACACATCCCAAATCGCATAACGAAGCTACTGCAACTCTCGGAATTCCATTCCGACCCTTATATCAAAACCTCGCCTACCCACCGGAAATCGCCAAAATATCAACTTCACCAATTCAAGCCTAAATCTACTCCGGACCTCCAAAACCCATTCCGATCACACACCTAAGTCATAAATCACCTCCCGAAGCTAACCGAACCATCGGAACTCACATCCGAGCCCTCTAACACATAAGTCAACATCCGCTTGACTTTTTCAACTTAGGCCTTCCTAAAAGAGACTAAGTGTCTCAAATTTCACCAAAACCGAATCCAAATCCAATCCAACCAACCCGATACCTCAAAACACGGATGAACAAGGCAGAAAGAAGCAGAAATGGGGAAAACGGAGCGGTAACTCATGAGACGACTGGCCGGGTCGTCACAATTTTGTGAATAAAATCCTATTTCAATTTATCGAAAGCCTTTTGAAGGTCGATTTAAAAGCATATTGAACTTAGAGCTTTTAGAGTTGCGCATGTTATTTAAGAGTTCTTATATAATGATATCATTATCACAAGGTCTCACGTTCTTTATAAATCTAGTTTGGGTAGGACTAAGTAAGTTTGGTAAAAGGCTTTAGTCTATTGGCTATAATATTAGTAATGATTTTGTCAACGGTGTTGCAAAAGCCGATAGGCCTAAAGTTTTTCAGATGGTTAGCATTATCAATTTTAGGAATGAGACATAAATAGGTATCATTTGTACCATTGGGAAGGGACTTGGTTTCAAAGACTTTGTAACAAAAATTAATCACGGAGTTGCCAACTATATTCCAATATTTTTGATAAAAGAAGGGGTGTATCCCATCCGGCCCTGGTGCCTTGAAAGGTTTGAAGGAAGATATAGCATTTGTGATTTCTTCAGTTGCTAGAGGTCGGTGAAGGGTGCCTAAATTTAGTTTTGAAAAACTAGTGGCATGATTTTCAAAGATAGCCCTCTTTGTATGACTTTTAGAGGTTGTGAAGGCTTGTTCAAAAAAATTAAAAGTATGATTAAGAATGAATTTGGCATCAGTGATCCAGTTGCCATTATCATTTTTGAAGTACATTATTGAGTTGCGACGTTTTCTATTGGAAGCCATAATGTGGTAGAATTTGGTATTGGCACCCCTTCGTTACACCAATTTATACGCGAACGAAGTTTCCAGAAGTCTTCTTCCATTTTGAGAATAGCATTGTATTCAAGTTGGAGATGCATTTCAAGATTCATTAAGAAGGAATTATTTCTGTTGTTTAGAGAGGATTGAATGCCATTTAGGCAAGCAAGAAGTCTTTTCTTTTTTAAGCAAAAAAATGTCGCCAAAAGTATTAATTTTCCAACTATTGAGTTTTTCCTTAAGAACATTATGGGCTCTATTGAATTCATTAGTCATCCAGCTTTCTCGAACAATTTTAATGAAATCAGGGTGTTTGCACCAAATGGTTTCTAATCTAAAAGGTTTACCATTATAGAAAATATTTTGGGGTGTTAATTGGACTAGCAAAGGGTTATGGTCCGAATGGATTTTGGGCAGGTGAACCTCGACAACTTTAGGGAAAACGTTAATCCACTCATTATTAACGAAAACTCTTTCTAATCTTTTCATAATTAACCCTTTTGATTTCTTACGATAGTTTGACCAAGTGTACTTACACCCCTTAAACCCTAAATTCATAAGGTTGAAATTATTAATACTAGTCCATAATCATGAACAGCACCTACGATTAATAGAGTTACCCCCGAATTTGTAAGGCCCCGCAAAATTTTATCTAAAACCCAGGTTTTCGTGGTACCGAGGTAGGCTAATGAATTTGAGAGTTGTAGAAAATCTTCTGGGTTAAAAAGTGCGTTGGGGAGTTGAAGAAAATTATTGCAGAACAGGGCATTTCTGCGGTCCATTATGCAACTGTAGACCCGCCGCAGAGTGAAGCAGAGAAATGAGCCAATTTTGGAGTTTGTTTTGCGGTCAACTATGCTATCGCATAAGCGTTTCACGGGCCACATATCCGTCGTAGAACCAGCATGAGAAATTTCGGAAGGAGGTTTTGCGGTGTCCATTATGCGACCGCATAATTGATCAACGGACCGCAGACCTCTGGCATACCTGCTCAGAAGTGCCTAGCTTCGGAGGGCCACTATGCGATCCATTTTGCGGACCACAGAAGTATTATGCGGTCGCATATGTGACCGAAGATCTACATCAGGGCTTTATTTTTTTAATTTCATAACCCGACCCCATTTCGTTTTAACTAGCCATATGGGTCATTTTTTAGGGGTTATTTGATATTTTAGAGAGAGGAGAGAGCTATTCTAGAGAGAGAAAGGGGAGAATTCAAGGATTTCACTACTCAACTTGGATCAAGCCTTGGAATTTCATCAAGAGGAACTTGCTAGGGTTTCTAAAAGGTAAGAATTTCTTTCTCTAATTCTCCAATTTCGGATTTTTGGGCTGGTTATGGGTGATGAGAGTAGACATATCATATGCATGAGCTAATAAGGATTGTGGGAAAGTTGATGGACAATCTTGGGTGGTTTTGTTGTTGAATTGGTTGAGGAAAGGTTGGGTTGTCATTGTAGCAGCTCTTGCCATATGAATTCCTCTAATCGTGCTTGTAATTCTACCATCTTCTGTAGATAGGCATCGTTATTAGTATCGGAGCGTTATTGTTACACCACGGAAAGCTCTTTTGAGGTATGAAGGCTAAACTCTTCTTCTAGTATCGAAATTCCCGTATTCTTAAAAAACTCCATCGTGTGTAGGTCGAACTTGAAACACCATTGAGGTGGGATATTCAAGCTAGTAAATTGATTCCAAAATTGCATGACGTGTCAAAACCCTCATGTGTTAATGACTCTCTATTTATATTTAATTATGTTATACCCCTTTGGGAAGAAAGTTTTGTATGAAATCAATGTGATCAAATTCTTATATCTCATATGATAAAAACTTTATGAACTTATACTTGTTAAGGCCAAAGGTACCAAAGGGTTTGATTCGAAAGGAAATTTGTTGTACAACTGTTACCTTTTTGAGAATCCAAATTGTAGTATTGTGATTACACCTCCACCCGCACACATTGGGGTGAGGAAGCAGGACCGCTTTGTGTAGAGATTGTGGCATTGTGATTACACCTCTACCCGCACACATTAGGGTGAGACGATAGAGCCGTTTTGTGTAGAGATTGTAGCATTGTGATTACACCTCCACCCGTACACATTGAGGTGAGGCGGCAGGGCCGCTTTATATAGAGATTGTGGCATTGCTATTACACCTCCACCCGCACACATTGGGGTGAGGCGACAGGGCCGCTTTATGTAGAGCTTGTGGCACTGTGGTAGAGGTTGTTATAGAGGATCCCCAACTTGAAATTCATAACTGTTATTGAAAGCTTTAAATGGATTTCCTATGGTTCTTAACGGCTATTTAGGTTCTTTTATTGATTCCATGATTCGTCACATTCATGTTGTACTTCCAATCTTTGAAGGGGATGTTTGGTTTTCATACTAGTACTATTATATATGTACTTACGTCCCCTTTGTCGGGGGCGGTGCATCTTTAATGGATGCAGGTGATTCCACAGCAGGTGGCATTGATCAGTGATTGCAGTACACCCTCTCCTCAGTTGACTTGGTGAGCCCCACTTCATTTTGGGGTCTTGTATCTCATGTCCTCTATGTATATTGTTTTGAGGTATAGCCGGAGCCTTGTTGCCGGCATCATCATGCTACTCTTTTGTATCTATTAGAGGCTCCGTAGACATAGCATGGGTGTACCTTTGTTTTGGGAAGTCACAATAGAAATGTTGTATTTGTATTATATGTTTCCCCTTCTAAACTATGAATATGTAACGTAATATTTTTGGAAATCTTGAATGAAGTTCTAACGGTAATGAAATTTGGATTGTTCATGTAATCTTCTCATTGTCTAAATTAATGATCATCTCTGTAGTCATGGGTGAGTTCGGGTAGAAGGTATCGCACAAGCTTGCTCGGTCGGGTTATCTCGGTTGAGCGCCGATCATGCTTTCTGAGATCGGGTCGTGACAAAATTTATCGTTTTCACTAAAGATATAATTGAAATCACCTCCAAGTAGCCAAGAGACTTTTGTAGCTTTCATGGATATTTCAATATTATTCCATAAAGTATTTCTATTACGTATTTTTGTACTAGCATATATTGAAGATAACAATCAAGAGGTATTTATAGGGCGTACCTCAATGTTAGCATGAATTTCTTGGTTTCTTCTGACAAAATTGTTCACATTAACCACGTTGGAATTTCACAAAATAACCATTCCTCCAGCTTGACCCTCTGCTGGAACTTCGATCATTTGAGAAAATGAAAAATCATTAAGTAAGGAGATATGACTCTCCATGCTAGTCTCAAGCACTGTCATTATGCAAGGATTATGTGTGTCAATCATTTCCCTAAAATTCTCCTAAAGGCCTCATTATTACCCCCCTCCCCCCCGGGATGTTCCAAATGATAATGTTAGTTGGGTGATACATCATCTCTACTTGGTTGTGGTTGAGGTTGGTTCCATTCTCCATCATTCTGTTTGATAGAGACAGTGGATTCCTCCTTAACGAGGGTCATATATCATTGCATGGCTTCCCACCATCGGGTCCTGTGGAGGCCTGATATCCATGAGCATTTGTAAAGTGCTGGTGGGCAGTTGAGAACATACATCTTCTCTAGCATCTCCCTGAATAGATAAACCTTTACCTTGTTTAGGCTTGAAAATTCTACAGTTTTTCTGACCCTAGCAACATCATTTCCTCTGCATTCTCTACTTGTTGGTCTTCTGGTTCTGATTCATTGGGAGGAGGAGGAGGTTGAGGAGCATTTAGTGGAGCTTGTGGAGGTGCATGTGGGGGTGCTTGTGGGGGTGCATGGTTTGCAGTGGGAGGTACATTCATCTGGGGTTGTGCATGGTTGATTGGGGTGTTCCATGGCATGAATATTGGATTTATGTTCGAGATCTTCCCTGGGGGGGGGGGGATGGAAGATCCACTGCCATGTTTTGAGTTTGAAGTGGGTTGAAGTGTGGTGGCAAGATCCATTGAGTTCTCATTGACTATGCTAGGTTCGAGTTCAGTGATGGAGCTAGTGGATGCAGTATGTTTAACCAAACATGATTGAGATAATTGCTCATGGCCATGTGCATCCCTTCCGATACTAGTTGAGCTAGAAAGTGAGAGTTTTGGAGGACTATCACGGTCTCTTGGCCGTCCAATATCATACTAAATAATATTGCATGGCCCATCAGTCCTTGTTCTATTCAAGAGAGGGGTTGACGGTCTTGCGGTAGTGGTGGACCGGTGGTTGTACAAAGAAGATTTGGTTGCCCCTTAGTGGAGCTCTAGATGGTAGTGGTTTTGCCATTGTATGGGCTCTTTGATATCTTAGAATTTGGTATAGACTGTACTGTCTCCTGTGGGCTACTGGAATTCTTGGCATTTTTTACGGAGGTGTCTTGGTTTATATTGGAGATATCAAAGGTTTTTCCCGTAACAGGAGTGAGGTTAGTAGTGGAACTAGGGAGTTCCCTAATCATAAATCCACTTGCATGTCTTCTGAGTGATTTGGGGAGGTGTTTCTAAAAGGATTTTGGGGGAAACTTTCACCTGGAATGTGGTTATCCTCGCCATTTGTGGAGAAATATGATTTTCTTGGGATAGGTGTTGAAGTTGCTTGTGATCGTTCATGCATGGGGAGTTATTATTAGTGATAATGCTTTTGTTGACAGAGTTGTTTAGAGAGTCTTTGAAATTAGTATTAGAGCTGGTTGTAGGTTAATTAGGTTGTTGATATCGCTTAGTAGGTGATTATTGGAATGCATGTTGGTTAATTGTCCGTTATGTTTTTCTACCACGTGTTCATTAGTACATTTTAATATGGCTACGTCTAATGACATGCAATCAACCTCTATAGAAATTGGGTTTTGCTTTAATATTCTTTAATTTCTGTCGGGTTATCCAAGATGGAGAATTTATTTCCAGTGGCAACGTAAACCTTGGGCATATGATTATTATTAAAGATTTTCGTAGAAGAATTCTTGTTGGTTACGTTAGTTGTCGAGTTATTGGCAAAAGATTTTGCATTAAAAGATAAGGTGGGAGAATTACCTAGCATGCTGGCACTGGGATTCTGGAACTTACCTGATTGCTGGGATGACTCCTTTATCCTATGATTTGGATTCTTTTTTTTTTGGAGAAGTTAATCGTCTGCCATACATCTTCTTTAATGCCTTGAACTTCGTTTTGTTCCATTGATTGGCTTGTAGTCGATTCCATCTGTGTGGGTTGTGGATTATTGATTATTACCTTGTATGGACATTTGGACTGAGCGTGGCCTAGTCTTCCACATTTTTTACACAAAAAATTCTCCCCTTTATAAAATATAATCTGTTTATGTTGACCAATAAAGACGAAGGGAACAACTGGTTCATCCAGTGGCATCTCTATGCATAATCTTGCATATCGTCCCTTTAGGGTTGAGGAGGTGCATGCGTCGAATTTTAATAGTCTACCAATTTTGTTTCCTATATTTTCCAAAATTAATCCATCATAAAACTCGGTTGGTAGTTGTGGTAGTCGCACCCAAACGGCTATTAGAGACTTTTGCTTGAGATGCTACAAAACTTGGTTCCCATCTTTGGACTGATAGAAAGTGACCAAACATAAATCAAGGGCCATAGTGCAAGACTTTGAACATGCTTTCTTCGTTGTTGAACTTGGTGATGTAGTAGTCAGACCCTAAGTCGGTTAATGGAATTTTTTTTTTTATTTTCCATAGTTCTTGGATCCTTTTTTTGAGTAGGTGGTGTTGTATTCTCTTCCCTTGAAGCTTGATGATGACAGAGAATTTCCATGGTTGGTAGATCCATTGAAAGTCTTCTTGTGACAGCTCAACATGTCGATCCTTGTTAACTAATAGCAATTGATTGTTGGGACAATCGTTTTGTAGATGAACTGTGTAATACTCACTTGAGCTAGTGAGTACATAAATTAATGCACCATGTTCACCCGCTGTTAATTTTTCTTTAAAACTCGGGCCAGTTATGGTTGCATCCAGTTTAGGTTTATCACTTGCAATATCTGGTTATTTGGGTGGGATTATATGTAAGAGGTTTTGTTCTTGCATATCGGATTGGTGTTCTTTAGTTGGTTCTATATAGAGAAGCGATCTATAGAAGTGGTTTCTGAAGAAGATGTTATTAAAGTTGTAGTTACTGTACCTATGGCTTCACAACAACTAAGAAGAATAAAAAGAAGACGGAGGAGGAGGAAAAGCAAAGAAAAATAATTTGTCTGAAATTATCTTACTTTAAATATCAGTTAATACTTTAAAAAGAATATATACAAGTTAAATGGGGCGTCCTATTTTAATCGCCACGTGAAATTTTACAAGATAAAATGGTCTGGTAAGCAGAGAAAAAATAATTTGTCTGAAATTATCTTACTTTAAATATCAGTTAATACTTTTTAAAAAAAAGATACAAGTTAAATGGGGCATCCTATTTTAATAAGATTTTTTCCTTCCTATACAATATTTGAAACTTATTTACCAAAATTATCCTAGATTTGTATATTACCCGCCCTAAATAAGGATTACTTATAAATTATATACAATTCGTTATTAATGCCTTAAATTAGGGGATTTACTTACATTTTTTCCCTATTTTCTCTCCCCTTATTGATCTGTACCGCTTCTCTCCACCTAAAACTCCATTAATAGTATTTGGAGTTTTGCATAAGGAGATCGTTTAATGGTGGCTCTTGCGTTCTTGTCTCAACAGAATCTGGATTATTCTTTTGTTACTGCAAGATTTGATTAGAAAGAACATTCATCTCTTATTTTCAGTCATCTTTTATTTATTTTTAAAAAATACGAGAGAGATTGAAAACCTCTAGATTTTGAATAGCAGATTCATTCATGGCCATTTACTTTATTCACCCAACAAATCACTTTAATTCCTGGTCAATTTGCTTTTGTCTCTTCAACCTCAGTGTTTGCAATTTTAAGCTCCGGTTGAAGTTCTTGACTTCTTCTTTTTCAGATTTATTATTCTTCCTTCTAAAAATTTTGAAGTATTATTTGCTCAAAAATCAATTTTAATTTGTATCAGTTTCCAGCTATCGAATATGCTGAATCATCCGGTTATCAAAAAATTGATTTTAATTTGTATCCCTACTCTCTGCCGCATCTCTCCACCAAAAACATGGAGAGTTGAATATTGAATTCTGGAGACACGCCCCCGTGAAACTCAAAATTTAAGTAAAATGTTCAATGCTTCCACCTCTGTTGATGTAGCACTAGCAGCATCAATAATAGAAACTCGACGATGATAAATTTGTATGGTACAACAACATACAAATTAAAATTAAAACTTCGTACAAATTTGACACATTTACAATAACATATAAATTAAGAACAAATTTTATACAACTAAATATATAGTACACAACTTATTTATAACTTATCTACAACTTTCATACATCATTTTTACTCAGTTAAATACAACTACAACATCATACAACTTAAATACAATTTCATATAAATTTATACAATATGTCTTTTGTATGTATTTTGTAAATTATTTGTATATATATTGTATATAATGTGTTCTTCTTCCTCTCTGAAATTCCAATCAAAACTTCCTCTCTTAATGATATTCGGATACATCAACAACTTTATGTAAAAAGATAGTATTTTATAACTTAAATACAACTTTCATACAATGATTCATACATTATACAACTATTTTCAATTTTCATACAATATTCAAATAAAAAAAATATTTAACTACAACAGAATACAATTTACATACAACTATAATACAATATCGTAACTATTGTATGTCACGTGCTTTTATTCTTTTTTTTCTTCGAGTTTCAATCTGAAGTTCAGCCAAAATCAAGTGTAATCTTCACCAAACTCCCTCAAAATTGAGATATAAACTCCAAAGAATATTTTTACTTGTTTGCAACAACACCCAATCCAAACAAATAATAGTTTTTGAAAACTCAAATTAAACTTCAAAGCTTCAGAACTTTTTAGTGGCTGTCAATGGTGGAGAATCAAATACCTTCAAATTTTATTGATTGTCCATTTCAATTCGAATACTAATTGTGCAACATGAAAGGAAATTGCTAAGTTAAAACTCTATATTAACAATTGAAATTCATTGATTTCCTGAAGGAAAAAAAGGGATAAAAAGCACAGAAAAATGAAGGAAGAAAATTGAGAAAAGAACATAGAAGGAGAGAAAGAGACAGAAAAAGTGATGCCGTGCATTGTTTTGGTGAGAAAGGGTTAAAGCACGAAGGGTGATGCTGTGTATTATTATCATTATTTGTGAGGAAGAGCGTAAAGCACAAAGGGTGATGCCGTGCCGCACGATGTACCATGCCGTGCCGTTTATATTGATTTTATGGTGAGGACGAGAGTAAAAGCACAAACGGTGATGCCATGCACTTGTTTGATTTCCGATTCCTGTTGATAATTGAATTGTGGTATTCCATATATTTAACTGCTATTCTCCTGTTGCTATTTGGTGTTTCCCCGCAGCATGTTTCCCCCTCCCATCCTTAATTATATATGTTTCTGCTTTTATTTTTCCGTTGTACATTATTTATCTGCACAGGTTTACTTGGTAGTCTGGTCCTAGCCTCGTCACTACTTCGCCGAGGTTAGGCTAGGCACTTACCAGCACATGGGGTCGGTTGTGCTGATACTACACTCTGCACTCTTTTGTGCAGATCCCAGTTCTGTTTATTTCGGACCGCAGTGAGGTTTCAGCTTCTTGCTTATCAGGCGATCCGAGGTAGTCCTGCAGGCGTACGCAGGCCTTGGCGTCTCCCTCTATCTATTTTCCTGCTTCTCTTATGTAGTTCCAGAGACAGTATTTTGTTATTTCTTTCAGATCTTTATTTGTTGTACTCTTAGACAGTCTGTGAAGTTGTGACACCAAATCTTGGGTGGTTTTGTTATGGGAGGATATTAGTAGTACTATTAAACTTGACATTTATTCTTCCGCTTGTTAAATTATATCTTGGCTTATAAACGTTAACGAATTTGAAAATGGAGAAAGCAAATAATTCTGTTGGTTGGCTTGCCTAGCTTTCACTAGTAGGCGCCATCACGACTCTCGAGGGTGGGAAATTCGAGGCGTGACAAGTTGGTATCAGAGCTCTAGGTTACCTAGGTCTCTCAATTGACAAACAAGCTTAGTAGAGTCTGAGGGATCGGTACGGAGACGTCTGTATTTATCCCCCAGAGGCTACAGAGTTAGGAAAACTTCACATCTATTCTTTCCTGTCATGCGGTTTGGTTTCTCAATGCTAATTGAATTTCTACTCTGTTCTTTTACAGATGCCGAGAACACGCGCTTCCTCATCCGCTGATCAGCAGCCCGAGCCCCCAGCAGCTCCCACGAGGATCAGAGGCCGAGGCCGTGCTAGAGGCCGAGGTAGGGGCAGAGCTCAGCCCGGAGCAGCAGCACCAGTGTCGGAGCCTCAGGTTGAGTTTGACGAGGAGGTTCCGGTCCAGACAGCTCAGGTGGGCCTAGCTCAGGTCCCAGAGGGGTTCATTGCTACCCCAGTACTTCAGGATGCTCTGGTCCGTCTAGTGGGCCTCATGGAGAGTGTCACCCAGGCAGGCTTGCTTCCTGTAGCCTCAGCCGTCTCTCAGGCTGGAGGAGGGGCCCAGATTCCTGCTACTCGCACTCCGGAGCAGGTGGCTCCCCTGTTTCAGACTCCAGCAGCTCAGCCAGTTGGAGCAGTTCAGCCGGGTGTGGTAGCCCAGACCAGTGACGGAGCAGCTATGACTGCCGATGCCTTGTGGAGATTGGATAGGTTTACTAAGCTCCTCACTGCCACTTTCAGCGGTGCATCTTCTGAGGATCCCCAGGATTATCTAGACAGCTGTCACGAGGTTCTCAGGAATATGGGGATAGTGGAGACCAATGGGGCCGATTTTGCTACTTTTTGCTTATCTGGATCCGCCAAGACTTGGTGGAGAGATTATTGTTTGGCTAGACCAGCCGGATCACCAGCTTTGACTTGGGAGCAGTTTACTCAGCTATTCTTGGAGAAGTTTCTTCCCGTTACTCAGAG
>NC_031994.1:62071233-62073905 GCF_001879085.1 Nicotiana attenuata
CTTTAGAAAACTTATTTTTATGCATTAGAATTTGTTTATTTAGCATTCATTGATGTAGTTAAGTAACTTGTGACTAGATACGAGTGAATTGGTGGTGAAATCAAGAGGTAAAGCTATAGTTGAGGCTTGAACTGTGTACGAGGCATCGAGGTAAGTGTTTGGTCTAACCTTAGCTTGAGGGAATAGGAGTGTGGTCTTGTATGCTATGTGTTATGTGTTGAGTACGACGTATAGGCATGGTGACGAGTATCTGTACGTTGGTGTCAAGCATGCCTGTGAGTCTTATGTTGTGATTAATGTGACTTCGTTTGTACGGTTCATGTTTAATGTGTTGATTGCTATCGTTGGGCAAGGTTGTGGAAAGAATATTGGTATTTGTATATTGAAGAGCGTTGGCTCAAGTTGTAAAACGAATTGTGGAAGTGTAATTGGTAATTGAACCTTGTAGAGCATTGGCTCAATTTGTGAACCAAGTTGTGAGGTAAATGTGAAAATGAGAAGAGAATTGTGGTATTTATCCCTTGCCGGGACGTTGTGGTTTTAAATGATGTTCCCTTGCCGGGATGTTGTGGTTTTGCTATTGTTCCCTTGCCGGGATTTTTATTATGATTCATTTATTCCTTGCCCTTATTGTTTGTGTTTGTTGTTTGGGTGAGGAAGAGTGTAAAGCACGAAGGGTGATGCCGTGCATTGTTTTGGTGAGAGAGGGTTAAAGCACGAAGGGTGATGCCGTGTATTATTATCATTATTTGTAAGGAAGAGTGTAAAGCACGAAGGGTGATGCCGTGCCGCACGATGTACCATTCCGTGCCGATTATATTGATATTATGGTGAGGACGAGAGTAAAAGCATGAAGGGTGATGCCGTGCATTTTATATTGATTTTATGGTGAGGACGAGAGTAAAAGCACGAAGGGTGATGCCGTGCACTTGTTTGATTTCCGATTCCTGTTGATAATAGAATTGTGGTGTTCCATATATTTAACTGCTATTCTCCTGTTGCTATTTGGTGTTTCCCCGCAGCATGTTTCCCCCTCCCATCCTTGATTATATATGTTTCTGCTTTTATTTTTCCGCTGTACATTATTTATCTGCACAGGTTTACTTGGTAGTCTGGTCCTAGCCTCGTCACTACTTCGCCGAGGTTAGGCTAGGCACTTACCAGCACATAGGGTCGGTTGTGCTGATACTACACTCTGCACTCTTTTGTGCAGATCCCAGTGCTGCAGATTTCGGACCGAAGTGAGGTTTCAGCTTCTTGCTTATCAGGCGACCCGAGGTAGTCCTGCAGGCGTCCGCAGGCCTTGGCGTCTCCCTCGATCTATTTTCCTGCTTCTCTTATGTAGTTCCAGAGACAGTATTTTGTTATTTCTTTCAGACCTTTATTTGTAGTACTCTTAGACAGTCTGTGAAGTTGTGACACCAAATCTTGGGTGGTTTTGTTATGGGAGGATATTAGTAGTACTATTAAACTTGACATTTATTCTTCCGCTTGTTAAATTATATCGTTTATTAATTGTTGGCTTATAAACGTTAACGAATTTGAAAATGGAGAAAGCAAATAATTCAGTTGGTTGGCTTGCCTAACTTTCACTAGTAGGCGCCATCACGACTCCCGAGGGTGGGAAATCCGGGGCATGACACTAATATAAAGGGATACTCATCAATTCTAATTTGTAATAATTGGTAAATTATATATGGTCATGTAATCTATATGTATCTATCTATATCTATATCTATCTTCTATACTATATTAAAAGCACGAAGGCCCTTAGCGAAATGTTATCTATCTATATCTATATCTATCTTCTATACTATATTAAAAGCACGAAGGCCCTTAGCGAAATGTCGTTCGCCTTTTTTACCCTTCAAAAATAAATTTTATATTGGACAATAATTTAATTTAAGTTAATTCCTAATATCTAAGACTTCAAAATCAGCTAAAATTTTGATTATTAACTTTTTCTTATTTGAACTTTGAATAAACTCCTAATATTTAGGTTACATAAATCTGTTTTTGTTTTAATTGTGTAAATTAATATAACTTCTTTCCTTAGAAATTTAAAATAGAGTAAATTTTCTTATTTATAAATATTCTTTCCTTAGAAGTATATTATGTATTTACCTAACTTTGACTTTGTTATATTTCCTTACCTAAATAAGCAAACGGAATTTTAGTCTAAGGGTAAGGATCTTTCTGTTGTTTTCATCAAGACTGACGTGAGGATGGCATTATTTCAGAAGGAATAAAATTTATAGATATCCTTTCTATATATATAAATATAAAGCTGGGAATTGAAATAGTGATGTGGCACCTCCAAAACCCAGCATCTGTATTTATCTTTTTTCCTGATTTTTTGAATTTTCATCCTTATTTCAATATAATCTCAATTTTAAAATGCTTTCCCTATACATAATTATCATGAGTCTTAAACAAGGGAAGAGGAGGAAATTTGGGAATTGAATTACATATTCCCCTACATACGTTAATTATTAGTCTTAAATAAGGGAGAGGAAGAGATTCAATTTAATTGGGCAAAATAAGCAGGTTTAATGACTTAAAGAAGTAAATGCATAAAATAAAGCTGGTAAGGAAGTATGTATATATATATATATATATATATATATATATATATATATATATATATATATATATATATATATATATATATA
>NC_031994.1:62073924-62097212 GCF_001879085.1 Nicotiana attenuata
TATATATATATATATATATAGCTAGGAATTAAAAAGGTGATGTGGCACCTTTATAGCTCAAGAAAGTCCTCTGTCTTTTTTCTCATTTTTTTGGCTTTTATCCATTATTTGATTTGATGACTAAAAAATCTGTAAAATATTAAACATATCATATTTATGGCATTCTTAATATTGT
This sequence comes from Nicotiana attenuata, assembly GCF_001879085.1. NCBI lineage: Eukaryota > Viridiplantae > Streptophyta > Magnoliopsida > Solanales > Solanaceae > Nicotiana > Nicotiana attenuata. Next base: position 62,074,100 of record NC_031994.1, read on the forward strand.
CATTTATGGAAGGTTTAAATTATGACTATAGAAACTAAAACGAATGGCTAAACAAATTCGACAATCAATTTGAAAACTAAAACCCTCCATCATCACTTAATAAGGGAATTGAAAGGGTTCTTCCTCATTAAACATAGAACAATAGTACACCGCTATATATAGAGACTCATCTTTAGCTTAGTTTTGTATCAGTTAGAGGATATCATGGCTTTCTATTTTCAGCTCCATTAGTATTATTAGATATACGTGTTTTGCTCCTTTAGAAATATTGATGCTACGTTATTTTCTGTTTTTCATAGCTGCAAAATCAATAGATTTGTATTGCCGTCGTTTTCTTCCAGTAACTCATAAATGTCATTTGAAATGCCCGGGGTTTTGTGCAGTTGCAGTGTATGGAACAGTAACCCACAAGAAAAAATACTAAATAAATTATTATTCTTTAGTTATTAGACGCCTTTTATTATCTTTCTGTTCGTTCCATTAGAAATAATGATAATCTTCTATTTATTTTTTTTGTAGATGCAAGACATCAGCATTAGGACATTATTTTTGGAACAAAACCAGCCATAAGGGATGAAATCCTAGAGTAATTGGCAATAGAATTGGCAAATTTAATTCATGCACTTATAACTTATGCCGTTAAATAATCTCAATATCCATGCATTTTGTCGGTGTGCTTTTTTTGTCACATTTTCTCTTCTTTCTTTTTTTTTTTTTTTTTTTTTGCGTTTAAAGATTGGGCAATACAATCTTCTATTCAAATATTCATCAAGAAAACACCATGGTATTTGGAAATAGAATAGTTCTACTTGGAAATAGAATGGTTCACGGATAATTTATAATAGCTCGATGGTTGTAAGATTAATTGGGTAAATACTTACCCACATCGGGTGTTTACACCAAACTATATTAACTCACTATAGTTAATTAATTTAATTAGATGAGAATGTATGTAATTTACCATGATTAAATGATTGAAGTCCATATGCAAGACACATGTCATATATCTATTGGTTTGGTGTAAACACTCGGTGAGAGTAAGTTTTTACCGATTAATTGTAATAGGGTCAAGAGTGGTGTATTTTGTGTTTCACAAATTGTTTCTTCTCTTTTTTGGGGGATCAAGCTCATATTTTGCAACTTAATTATGGTTATAATTACTGGGATATGATATTGTTAATGTTATCTTTTAAACTTGAGTCGATTTACCTTTTACTTTTCTTTTTCATATGAAAATTTTCATTTCATTTCGACAATATAGAACTACTTCAATTTATTCTATTGGGAATATGGTGGCACCCAACTTTATGTTTAAACAAAGTAAGAATGTAAAAACCTACTATTAAGGAAAATAGATAACTTCCTTTTCTGTTGTATCAATCCCTTGTCTACAGGGATTTGATTCTTTCCTTTTCTATTGTAATAATCCCTTGATTACAGGGATTTGATTTCATTTATTCTTGGCAAGTCATATGTTGTAATCTGTATATATTTTGCCAATATCAATCAAAGGAACATAGAGCCAATTACTATCAATTGTTAATCTCTTTACCTACTACTAAGTCTGTCTCTCTTTTTTATTGCATTTTAATATATCCAAAATAGAACATTAACGTATTTTGTTCTGTATTTTAAAGTAGCTAAATACGACTGCTTTTAATAAATAATAATAATGAATATTATTACTTTAAACAATATTTAAACATGAAATGAAGGAGAGGCGAGGTATGTATACCCAGAAGTCCAAAACCTCTCGTACAGTTACTAATAAAATGTAATTCGTATCATATTTATACGACCTTTAATTAGGAAGGGAAGGTTAACTGGCTTACGTCATACATTTCTCTCTTTCTGTAACAAGTGGTGCAACATCTTCTCTTCCCCAGTGTCTTTGTTCATCTACACTTGCTTGAAATTCTTAAATAACCAAATCAGCAAGTTGATTAAAATTCTACAAGTATACGTTAGTATATACATTTTGTATGGTAGAACATGTGTATAAGCGATACATTCACAGTCGATTAAAGAGGTAAACTACTTATTGTCAAGCCAATGCTCAAAATTTGCACTTTAATTAAGTGAGGTAAGTAACATTCTCAGGCAAATTGATCACATCGATGAAGTAAAATATTATTTTTTGTTATTAACTTAATTCATAGAATTTAATTTGTCTGCATAAAAATTAAAATTTTATCTTAATAAAATCATAAAATTTGGACAAATTTACTAGTTTCAAAATAAAAGAGAGTTTGGTCTATCGTGGGTCTCATTAGTAGAAGCCGGGCTAAAATAAGTCTTCTTTTCGAGTTTCTTGAAAGAACAACATGAATTGGTTGTTCTGTATTTGTTGATGATTATAAATTTTGATTTAACTTTATAAATCTATTGTATACTTTGCATGTATATAGCTTTCAAGTCAAAAATTTATCTTACGCGTCTTTCACATATTCAGTATTGATTAAAGTGATCAAGTCCGAAGTGCCTTCAATTTGTCTCAGTTATGTTTGCAATTCAATATAGAAGTAAGTGTACATAGCTTTGAATTTAATTAAATCTACATGCTATATTCCAATAACATGGTTACAAAATATTGAATAATTAGAATTGCAATTAGTTGCACATGTTTCATATGCCAAAAATATCATAGATGTCACTTTTGCCTTCTCATGCAGATTTAATATAAGCATGTCAATCTTTAAAAAAAACCATATGCGGCCATGGAGAGGTAAGAAATTCACTTTTATGTTTTATTTATGGTATATCATTGACAAATTACTAATATTTAAACATCTGATATCCTTAAGATTTACCAAATGCCTTTCTTATTGTCGCCTTTCAGTCTTGGATGTGTTAATATTTACTGCTAATATTAGGGATGCTATCAGTTTCAAACACATTGAAATCTCAAATTTTTAATATGTTACGATTTTAATAATTAAATTTGTCTGATTGATGTTATATTATTACATTGAGGTGGAAAGGTTTGCGATGCTACTGGTAGATGAATGAATATTCTTCTTACCTTGCTTTTTTTATCAAGTATTTCCTTTATTTTATTTTAAGTATTTTAGTTTGATCATGCACCCAATTTTAAAAGGGTAAAAAAGACTTTTGAATTTTAGTATTAGCATATGAAATTCTTTGAAAATACTTAAATTAAATATCAATATAATCGATGTATTTCAAATTTTTGTTTTTATTATATTTGCTATGGAAAGTTGTTTGTATTTGGATTGAACATCAGTTACGTTCGATATTTTTATCTTTGCTTAAAAGTTTCAATCTAAATAGTTGGATGAGAGTTTTACATCAACTTAATTTATGTATACTATTTGTATGTGCCTCTTTCTTCTTCTTGCTTACCGGCGGGAACTAACACTTCAAAGGTACATATTCTTTGTTTTGTAAACGGCTTAGATCAATATTTTAGCGATGTCTTTGGCCACAAAAATATTTTTCTTTTCCCCATAAAATTTGCCTTTAAAGTATACTTTTTAATTTGTCTATTTTATTGTTGTTTATCAAATTTTCTCCTTTTTCTCCTAAAAATAAATTCTAATTAAATAAAATTATTATTTAATTATTTTTTGAATGTAATTAAGTACTTTAAAATCAAGTAAAATTTTACTTCCTAAATCTTTCATTATTTGAACTACAATATAAGAAGTTTTATTTTTAAAGGGTTAACTCTATTTTTAAACGATAAATAAAGGCGAATGATATTTCGATTGAAACATTCGTCTTTTTGGGCTACATGAGTGTGACGACCCGGCCAGTCGTCTCACGAGTTACCGCTCCGTTTCCCCATTTCTGCTTCTTATTATTTTGTTTATCCGTGTTTTATGGTATCGGGTTGGTCGGATTGAATCCGGAATGATTTTGGTGAAGTTTGAGACACTTAGTCTCTTTTAAGAAGGCTTAAGTTGGAAAAGTCAACCGGATGTTGACTTATGTGTTAGAGGGCTCGGATGGGAGTTTCGATGGTTCGGTTAGCTTCGGGAGGTGATTTGAGACTTAGGAGTGTGATCAGAATGGGTTTTGGAGGTTTGGAGAAGATTTAGGCTTGAATTGGCGAAGTTGATGTTTTGGCGATTTTCGGTTGGTAGGTGAGATTTTGATATAGTGGTCGGAATGGTATTCCGAGAGTTGCAGTAGCTTCGTTGTGTCATTTGGGATGTGTTGCAAAATTTCAGGTTATTCGGACGTGGTTTGGTTGGGTTTTTGATCAAAAGCGGAATTCGGAAGATTTTAGAAACTTAGGCTTGAATCCGAGGTGTTTTGGTTGATTTGATGTTGTTTGAAGTGTTTTGATGATTGGAACAAGTTTGAATAAGGTATTAGGATATGTTTGTGCTTTTGGTTGAGGTCCCGGGGGCCTCGGGGTGATTTCGGGTGGTTAACGGAGAAGTTGAGATGTTATTGCAGCTGCTGAAATTGCTGCTTCTGGTGTTTTCGCACCTGCGGTTTGGGGACCGTAGGTGCGGCGCCTCACGTGCGGAAGGGGAGACGCAGAAGCGGATTTGAGAGGAAGAGTCAGGAACCGCAGATGCGGTAGTTGGACCGCAGTCGCAGGTGCGAAGAGTTGACCGCAGATGCGGATTTGGCCTATTAAGTGATTTCCGCAGAAGCGGAGGAAAGACCGCATATGCGGTACCGCAGAAGCGGCAATTGTGCCGCAAATGCGGAACAACTGGGCAGAAGAATTAAAAAGAGTCCATCGCGAATTTTGGGTTATTTCACCATTTTTGACTTCTGCTTGGGAGCTTTTTGGACGATTTGGAAGAGGGATTTCAAGGGAACTTCATTGAGGTAAGGATTTTGGAACTAAAACTCGTTCCTATGCTATTATTTCATGGATTAGAGCTAGAATTTGTGGGAATTAAGGGTGAAAATTGGGGAAAGCTAGGGTTTAGGATTGGAGACTTATGATTGAGGTTTTGATGGGCCATATGAGGTCGGATTTCTGATTTTTTGGTATGTATGAATTCGTGGGAAGATAAGGAATCTATTGGTATAAAAATTATCAAATTCCGAGATGTGGTCCCGGGGGTCGGGTTTTGGTAATTTCGGGATTTCTGTTAATTATTGATTGTTTTCGCTTGGGCTTCATTCCCTTAGCCTATTTTGACGTCCTCGTTCTGATTTTGGATAGATTCGACGCGAGTGGAGGCCGATTCGAGGGGTAAAGGCGTCGGGAGCTAGAGATTTGACCGGTTCGAGGTGATTAATGATTGTAAATGATGTTCTGAGGGTTTGAAACCCCATATTGCACATTGTAGTGCTATATTGAGGTGGGCACACGCTTGATGACGAGCGTGGGGTCGTACACTATTGGAGATTGTGACTTGGTCCGTCCCGATTGATGATTTTACCGCGTATTTGACTGAAATCTATTTGCTATCATCATTATTTGGGCGGAATGCCATATTTGGGCTTCGTGCCAACTATTTGAACCCTTCGGGGGATTTTTATTGATATTTCCTCACTGTTTTGACTTTATACTTGAACTCAGTCATGTTATTTTCCACTGCTTTTATACTCAGCCATGTTTACTCCCTTTTAATACTTAAGTGATATTTTAAATGATGTTTGGGCTGAGAAATACTGTTTTACTACTGCCCGAGGGGCTTGTGAGGATTTTTGACCGAGTAAGGCCGAGGGCCTATGTTGTGAAGAAACACTGATATTGATTTGAGGCCGAGGGCCTGAGATATGTACGCCACGAGGTGTCTTGATTAATATGAGGACGAGGGCCTAGTGATGACGCCACGAGATGGCTTGATATTGCGCTTGGGCCGTAAAGGGCCCCTCCAGAAGTCTGCACACCCCAGTGAGCGCGGATACCCAGTATTATGTGAGATTGAGCTCGAAGGGCTGGTATGGTTCTAAGATGTTGTCCGAGGGACGGAGTTGTTGATACTGTGCCCGAGGGGCAAACTTCTATGTGTTTATTTTTCCTTAATTGCCTGTCATTTTCCTGCTTTCCTATTGAGAAAAAAAAAGGATTTCTATTTATCTCTTGACTGATTTACTGTTTTCAAATGGTTTTACTGCTTCATTATTGTAACGACCCGACCGGTCGTTTTGCCTTTTAGAACCCCGTTTCCCTAAATAAAGCCTCTCGTACTTGCTTTAACTAATTTACGGCGGGGGCGATTGGTTCGGGAATTGGAAGGATTTTGAGTAAAAATATGCCTATTTGCTTCTTTACGATTTCTTAAAAAGACCAAGTTTGACTTCGGTCAACATTTTGGGAAAACGGGCCCGGATTCGTGATTTGACAATTTGGAAGGATCCATTGGAAAATATGGGACCTGGGCTTGTGTCCGGAATCGATTTCCGAGGTCCCTAGCCCGAGTACTGAATTTTTATCTAAAATTGTTTAATTGAAGCTTTAATGAATTAAAGAAACTAAGTAATCATTGATTCCCTAGGTATCGGGCTCGGATTTTGGTTCCGAAGCTTGGTACAGGTCCGTAATGTCGTTTAAGACTTGCCCGTAAAATTTGGTGTCAATCCGAGTAGTTTAAGGGCGTTTTGACCCGTTAGAGGAGAATTAAGAACTCGAAGATTCAATAGTTTGATTCATTTGGTTTTAGGGGGTGATTCCAAGATTTAGCATTATTTTGGGAGTTCCGAGGGTTCGAGTAGGTCCGCCTCGTGATTTCAGACTTATCGGTATGTTCGGGCGGAGCTCGTGAGCCCCGAGCGTCAAACGAGCGAGGTTCGAGCGAAGTAGAAAAACTTAAAAAGGGCTGCAGGTGTTGCTGCTTCTGTCATAACCGCATCTGCGGTTCTTGAGCCGCAGAAGCGGGACCGCAGATGCGGTCAGCCCATCGCAGAAGCGAAAAGGGGGAAGACCGCAGAAGCGGTCCCGCTTATGCGATCCCCAGACCGCAGATGCGGTCCAGCCATTTTAGGCTCAAGCCGCAGAAGCGGCCCAGTAACCGCAGGATCGGTTCCGCATATGCGGGCCTCAGACCGCAGAAGCGGTCCAACCTCTATCTTGCCCAGTTCCGCAGATGCGGCTCCATCTTCGCAGGTGCGGGACCGCAGATGCGGTCCCCTAACTGCAGAAGCGGAAATCGCTGGGCAGTGGCCTTCATTTAATTCGAACTCAAACACCATTTTTCATTACACACTCCACACTAGGGCGATTTTGGTGCTTCCAAAGAGAGAATTTCAACATAGCATTGTAAGGTAAGTAATCCCCATTCATCCTTAGTTTAAATACATGTATATTAGGTAGATTAAACACTAAAAATTTGATAAAATCAAAGGATTAGGGCTAGACCTAGGGTTTTAATAAAACTAAGATTTTATCATGGAATTTGTTATGAAATGGACTAGAAATCATATATTATTGATCCTTAGGTTGTAGAGAACAATTTCCTTCAAAAAATATCGGAATCCGGGCACGTGGGCCCGGGGTCGGAATTTAGGAAGCTTGTGGGAAAGGTTGGGAAATTACTTAAATAGTTAGAATTCGGCCTTTTAAGCCTTTATTGACTAGTTCTTACCTATTTTAACTAGTTTGCGATCGTTCAGCTTCGAATTAAGAGCTTGGGCTTGTTCTTGATATTGGGAGCGCGCTTTGGAGCGAGGTGAGTCTCTTTTCTAACCTTGTAAGAGGGAATTGTCCCCACAGGATTAATAATTGAGTAATTGTTGCTAAATGCGGGGGCTACGCACGCGCTAGGTAACGAGAGTCCGTGCGTAGCTACTACTATGTAAATGGTCCGGGTAGTTTAGGACCCACATCATGCTTATTTTACGTGACTCTCTATATTATCTTGTTACCACAAGCACCTAGGATATGCTAGAGATTAAAAAAAGGGAATAAGAACGTACTTGTACAATTGTTGAAGTCTTGCTTGGCATTTATGACTATTGATGTGCCTTGTGTGTATACTTGATATTTCTCCTTATTTGTGGATCGGGCCGATCGCCTCGGTATGAATAGATGCATCTATAGGCGCGCCGTCGACCCTCGGCAAGTGCACAGTTTATTTCTATTGGTTCAGGCCATCGCCTCGGCATATTTGCGCATGCTTATATAGCTTTGCCTGAGATTGTTAAATATTGGTACTGCTTTCATGGCCCGAAATGCATTTATAATTGTAACTTTAGTAATCGATTGATCGGAATCCTAGCAATAATATGACTTATATGCCTTGTTGTAACTGCTCCCTATTAAAGATTTTCATTGTTAAACTTATACTCATAATGTTATCTGACCCTAGTGAGTATCAAGTCGACCTCTCGTCTCTACTTCTTCGAGATTAGACGGGATACTCACTGGGTACATATTATTTATGTACTCATGCTACGCTTCTGTACTTAAATGTACAGGGTCTGAGGCAGGTGGATCCGGTTATTTCTCTGGTGTGCATTCGTGAGCAGATTTGGGACTTCTACGGTGAGCTGCTTTCCTTCCATGTCGATCCGCAGCCGAAGAAGTCTTTCTTTTGTATAGTTATTTTCTGTCTATTCTGATCCAGACAGTAGGGTAGTGAGGTATTCTTTTGGGTTGTATATTCTACTAGTTGCCCGTGGCTTGTGACACCAGGTTCTGGCACACACTTTGGTAGACGATTATTTTGGGGTTGTGTAACTATTTTATTATAGTATTTATCTCTCCTGGTTTTAAATTCCAAGTTGAGTGCTTATTTCACTTATTCTAATTAAAAACAATATGATTATTTTAGTAATATTTCCGCAATGGCTTGTCCGACAAGGGTATCAGGCGCCCTCATGACCTATTGTGAAAATGGGTCGTGACAATTATAGATTGCCCTGTGCCTTACGTGATTTCTCGCTTTTAGTCTTTATTTACATTTGTTACTCACTGAGTTAGAGTACTCACTTTACTCCCTGCACCCTGTGTGCAGATTCAGGCATGTCTGGTTCCGCTCCCGAGTGCTGATCCTCATAGCTTCAGGCGGACATTCGGAGTACACGAGGTAGCTGCCTGGCGTCCGCAGTTTCCGTGTTTCTCCTCCTTTATCATTTCTATTTTGTTTCAGACAGATGTACTAGTTTACAGACTTAGCAGACTTGTATTATGACTTATAGATGCTCATGACTAGTGACACCCCGGTTAGGGCTAGCCTGTTTTCTTGATGTTTAGCTGTTTAACTTCGAATTTGGGAATAGTTGGCTGGCCTTGTCTTCACGAGAGGCGCCATCACGACCGGGTCCGAGAATAGGGTCGTGACAATGAGTATGCGAATTTGAATAACTACGTATTCAAAACATATATTTGCAAGTAAAGATACTATTTTCATGAAGTAATTCTTAAAATGTATTCCATGATCTAATCTTCTTTTAAAATTTAGTTTCCAAACTCTAAATGGATTTAACTTTGGTTATATATGTATTATAAACCTAACATTATGATTCGGAGTGAATAATCAAAACCTTTGATCAACAGAATGGCATAAATGCAAAATAAGAGATTCCAACTAATAGCAATAATCATCATTCATGAACTTATATTTTTATTTAACATTTATTTTTATAACTCAAGCACGTTACTTTTTCTTTGATTCTTTAGAATTTTAAATTTATTAGTATGGGGTACGCGCGTTAAATTTATTTGTATGGGGTACACGCACAACATGCGTACTAGTTATTATAAAAGTACGAATAATAATGCTGATATACGAAAATATCCTTGAATCATTAAAGTTTATTTCTACTAGCAAAGGCCATAATTGTCATTATATAAAGAGTTCTATTAAAATAGGAGTTATCCGAGTAAAACAAAAGCTTTTAAGGAGTCCTTATCAAACTACACGTTAGTATTCCCCTAAAACATTAGGCTAGAAATTCAGGAGCTACTAATTTGTTTAATTTTATTATTAAAAAGCAACTTAATCAATTACTTGTTTTTCCACTGAAAATACGTCTAATAAAGCATGTACTTTCAAAGGAAATAGGATTATCATCTATCAAAAGGAACTGGATAGATTTCCAAATGCCGTTAATCAAAAATTGACCAATTCTAAGCTATTCATTGTCAATGATTTTCTTTGTTTCTAATCATTTGCAAACCACAAGGCTAACATTGCAATGGTATGAGGAATTCAAATAGTGTAATATACAAAATAATACCAATTATACCGCAAATGGCAATCGTAAAGCACAAAGAACTTGCCACTCGTCTGATTTGGAAAAGAAATTATGAAGGAAGTGCAAGACAAACATAAATTTCATTGTCTAGAATATGCAGTTTCATCTATTTTCAAATTTATATAGACATAAAAATATATTTTTTGTTATATACAAATATATCATCAAAATAGTGATCAACAATTATTTAATTTCGGATAAAATTATAATATTTAAATTTACCTAATTCTGAATTCATCTAGAATTGTGCCTAATATTGGTGAATCAACAATGGACTAAATCTAACAGTAGTCCTATCCTATTCCAATTTAAGACTTTTATCCTAGAGATAAAATTTTACATTAACTACATTATTAATAGATCAAGCAGTCGAAATTTTTATCAAACAAGCGAAGAAAAAAGTCCGAAAAAGAAATGCTTTCGGAAACTAATGTGATACAATAAATAAGTTAAGATTGCATTAAATTGCTCTTTTTAGGTAGTTGTTAATTGAGATTTGTTTCTAAATAGTAAATTAATTTCAATATTAGAGACGTATTACAATTAATCAATCTAGACACTGTCATTAATCTATACTATATTAAAAGCACGAAGGCCTTTAGCGAAATGTTGTTCGCCTTTTTTACCCTTTAAAAAAAGATTTTACATTGGATAAATTTGTAATTTTAAGTTGCTTTCCAAAATTTTAGGACTTTAAAATCAACTAAGTTGTTTATTAAATCTTTCCTTATTAAATTAGGTAGCAAATCCTAATATTTAGCACTTTAAATTATTAAACTTTTTACCTTAATGAATATCCTTAATTGACGTCTATTAATATTAGCGCTTTAAGACCTTATATGAATGTCCTTATTTGACGTCTAATAATTTTAAAGCTTTAATACTATATTAAACTATAAGATTTTCTTATTATTCAGAACTTTAGAAATTATGCGTAAATTTTCTAGAAGTAAAAAAGAACAATAATTCTGGAAGCACAAAAATGAATCAAAATTGGCATACTAATGAACAATGATTTCGGAAGCACTAAAACGAATCAAAATTGACATACTAATAATTTTTAACTATTTGAAATAAAAATTTCTATTGAACAAAGTTCTAATTATAGTTAAATTTTAAAATTGGGATGAACTAATATTAAGAATTTGATAATAAAAGTTAATTTATTTTCTTTAATGTTGAGAATAAATAATTAAGTTTTTGAATTAATTAATGCAAAAGAGTTCAAGTTAATATTTTTTTTAAATTCATTATATAAGTAAGTTTATTTGTCACGTTGACAACTCTTTAAGGTATATAAATTAATTTTTGTAGTTGTATGGAAGAGCATTAATGGTGAAAGAAATTAAAAAGTCAATTTATGGTGTAAAATTAAGAGTCAAATTGATAATAATATGAATTTGAAGCAATAAAGATGACATGGTAGAAGAGCAAATATATCGTAATGAGTTATCGTTTTTTCTTTCTTTCTTGCATTCGGTTATTCAGCTTATAGGTGACAATGTCTCACTATATTATCTTTTTAAATTAAGTTAGTCGTAGTAAAATATTATTCAATATTAGATATTCTTTAAACTTTATATTGTCACTATTAATTTTTAGGAGGTATAATGTCAACTTTCATCCTGTTATAAAACAATAAAAGAAGAAGAAGAATATTGCAGAGAAAAGTAGGGAGAGAGAATTCTTATTGATTTGGGATGAATTACAATAGAATAGAACCCTCTATTTACAGGGAGAGGTTGACTTAGCCACCAAGTAATAAACCCTAGAATCTCTCTAAATATAGACATTCACCATAAATAAAATTCTATTTATAACACTCCCCCTTGAATGTCTATTCAACAGATAATGTGCCTCGTTAAAACCTTAACTAANTGTAGTAAATTTTATTTGACAGAAAAGTTGGAAAATAATACCATAAGCATATATTTGGCTGGCGTAGGACTACAACCTGAAGTCAAATTACCTATTGATTTCACGTTCAGAAACCTCTTTTTTCTCTTTTTGGGTTTAAAACTTTTAATTATTTCTACACATGTATTGCTATTTCAATATTTTGTTTGTTCGTAAGCTTCCATGGTTAGTTATTAATTGTTGGATAGGCTTTTGGAAGTTATTTAATTCTCTTTCTGATAGGTTTTTATAGAAAAGTTCGATTTTTTTCTATTATATTTTTGTATTTGATATTTATTTATCTGATGAATATAGTATTCATATGATTTTTGGACGAGATTAGGAGGAATGAATTTGTTTAGTCTTTTAATTTTTTTCAGTGTGTCATGTATTTCATAGTTCTTGTAAAAAATTTGTTGGCATGATAACATAATCCTATTAATTTATGATCCAAGCTTTAATTATTGATTTAAACTTCATGGCGCTTAGTATTTTTATATTCATCTGTAACTTTATTGACATATTTGATATTAGTTGTATATTGTTCTCGTGCCAGTTTTGGTTGTACAAACTTTATGGGATCAGAATAAGCAGGCGACTCAAAAGAAAGGGAATAAAATGGTGAGAATAACACTAAAATTTTTTAGACGACCAGATTCATTTTTCTTATTCCAAAACTCTAATTTTCCATATTGTTTTCTAATTTTTTTGCCCCCTTGAAATTACAATAATTGAAAAGGTAGTACAAGCTAAGATTAGTATATATGGAAATTATCACAAATATATCAATGCTAAGTTGATAAGAAAAAAAATTATAAAATCGTAATAAAGCATTTATAGTCAAACACATTATTTTTGTATATATATTTACTTGACGCGAGGCACACGTGCAACACACGTACACTAAACTAGTGAATTTTAAAATAAAAAGAATAACTTCCATAACATGAATCATTAAAGCTGAACTAAAGTAAAATTCCGCATCACAAAAAAAGGTGTTATTGTATTCTCAACTTGATTTTACAACATTAATCTCTGACTATCTGATTCCAATTAGTTTCATTTTGTCCTGTGATTGCGTCAAAACTTTATTGATGAGTTTAATAGATTTTTTTTTATAAGGTTAATGAGATTATTAGACTATATGTTATATTCTGTTATTATTTTTGTTTTAAAGAACTGGTTATTAAAATTCGTTCATATCCATGATTAATTTTATAGTATATTTAATTTTTTATTTTATTTTTTGGTACGCGTTATAATATTTGACAAATGATATTCGTGCATCGCACGAACGTAGAGACTAGTTAAGTTAAACTTGATTAGGGAGGATAATAAAATTTCATATGTAATATAGGAAGGTAAAAATTCCTATTTTAATCGCCTAGTGAAACGTTTGACTGCCGCTCGGGGATGTAGTTGTAGATATGTTAGTCTTAGTGGGTCATTGGCTCCACCTGTTATCTCCTTCTACGACATTTTTACAAGGTAAAATGGTCTGGTCTTGCAAACTTGAATGTGGACCCATTAGAAATTGGGCCAAAATCAATCATTACTTAAAGGGATTTTTTCTTTCCTATACCATATATGAAACCTTATTACCAAAAATGTTCATAGTTTCTAATTTACCCGCCCTGTCCATATTTTTTCTACAGTTATTATACCAATCATTAAATACTAATTAATAGTAGCTGAATCTTCCTAATTTGTCGAGCTAAAATTGAGGAACAGAATATTCTAAAAAGATTTGGCGTAAATCAGATCAAATCATATTCTTCCAGATATTCCTATTTAGGCGGTGCACATTATGGCAAGTAAATCTTCTTCCAGATTTTTCCACCATTGATAGCCATTAAAAAGCTTGAAAGCTTTGAATTCAAATTGGGTTTTCAAAAATCATTATTTGTTTGGATTGGGTGTTGTTGAAAATAATCGGGAATATGGTTTGGAGTTTATATCTCAATTTGAGGGGTTTTGGTGAAGATTTAGACTTGGTTTTGACTGAAATTCAGATTGAAAACTCGAGAGAAAAAGAAGACATATTGCAGAAATTGTAGATAAATTGTATATAAACTGTAAATAAATTGTAGATCTACAATTGTAGATAATTGTAGAAGAAGAAGAAGAAGAAGAAGAAGAAGAAGAAGAAGAAGAAGAAGACAAAAACTTCAGCTCTAGAGCTGAAGTTCGACAGTTACAAAACAAAAACTTCAGCTCTAGAGCTGAAGTTTCGCCAGTTACAAAACAAAACTTCAGCTCTAGAGCTGAAGTTCGCCAGTTATAAACAAAAACTTTCAGCTTTAGAGCTGAAAGTTTGTACCTAGTTTGTAGATATTTTGTAGATAAATTGTAGATTATTTGTATTCTGAATTGTAGATGCATTGTTTCTGTTTCCACAAATCAAAACGACTAAAACTTCTACAAAACTTCTGCAAAAAACAGTCTCTACATTTATCTACAATTTCTGGCAATATGTCGTCTTCTTCTTCTTCTTCGAGTTTCAATTCTGAATTTCAGTCAAAACCAGTCTAATCTTCACCAAAACCCCTCAAAAAATTGAGATATAATACTCCAAAATATATTCCCAGTTATTTTCAACAACACCCAATCAAAACAAATAATGATTTGAAAACCCAAATTTGAATTCAAAGCTTCAAAGCTTTTTAAATGCTGTCAAATGGTGGAATTCTGTCTCTCTTGTCTCTTTGAATGTTTGTTCTCTTCATTGAGAAAATTTGTGGCTGAAGGTAAATGTGTGGTATGAACTTTCAAGATCTGACTTCAATTTTGATGAACTTTGTGTTTCTTCATTGATGAACTTCAACTGGAGTAAAATGGGGAACCAACTTTGTTGAAGGGTTTCTTCAATTTTTCTGTGAATTTAGAGGGAGAATTTGGTTTCAGAAGATGGAAAATGGTAAAGAACGATGGGTATGGGTAAAACGTGGGTGGGACTGAGGGGTTAGGAGAGAGAAACAGTGCAGATTACTTTAATTAAGGAGTAAAAATGTACAATTAATTATACCCTTAATTATTATGGTATAGAATTAGTAATTTGGTATACTAAGTATATATTAAAGTCAAACTTAAAACATTGAGGGTAATAAAGTTTCCTATGTGGCATAGGAATGTAAAAATCTCTTACTTAAAAACGATTTCGGCCTTGTCCCACAAAGCCCCAGGCATAAAGGATATGTTGGCCCAATAATTGTTTAGACGCATTTCCTCCATTGAACACAAAATAAATGTTAGATTAATTAACTAAGAACTAAATATGTTTTGTTTAAGCATTCACATATTTTCTTTTTCTTTTGTAGGTAACCATGCATGATCAACATAAATTTGAATCTTGTGGTTTCACTTGAGTAACATGGTAGCATATCAATTTTTTTATTATATCAACTGTGATTTCTGAACTAATGTTCTATTAAATTAAAAGACGTATTAATTTTTTGCATTCTCTACTAAATTTATATTTTCTGGTTCTCGATTAACACAGAGGTGTGTTGGCAGCCAGGAAAATACATGAGGAGTTTGGGTTCTTATCCTGTAAGGAGGTAAATTGTGTATCACTAGCCCCCAGCCATATTAGGAACATCTTTATCTTACAATATATTAGGTGCTATTTGTATATTATCCCCTTTAACAATTTTAAATTTAAGAAATAACCTTCTTAGATCTCTTATGTGTAAATGACAGATCTCTTACGTGTAAAAGTAAATCTCTCATGTGTAAAAAAAAAATGTTGCGTCATAAAACTAAATACAAGTTTGTAAAGGGCCAAAAAAATCAATTGACCCACCCTAATAGGCTAAAAGAACAAAGCAGCCTTTCATTTTAGGTCAAAAAGCAGATACCTCCCTTTAAATGGACTCTTAAATTAATTTGCAACTCTATCTATTATTATTAATAGCTAAAAAAGCGACATGCATATACCATTATAAAGAACGTAAAATACGCCAGTTTTCTTCCTGCCAATGGTTCGATCACCGACATATCCAAACAGCCAAACTCACATTAAAAGGACGGGGCCAAACGCTTTCATCGACAGTAGCTGTTTCACAAAACAAGGCAGCCACGCAAGGGCGGATGTAGAGTAGCGGAGCCGGTTCATTTGAACCCAGTATTTTTTAACAGATATAAAATTCACTAAAATTATCATAAACGATAGGTCTGAATCTATAGGTTTAAAGATAAATGAGTTCAATTAAAAAAACCTTAAATGTTAAAACCACAAGGTTTAAATCTTGGATCCACCTCTGCAACCAAGATGCAGTATTCACACAGGTAGTGACTCTAAAACAGGTTAGATTTTGTTCTCTATATTTTCATTGCCATTATTACAGACTAGTTTGGTCAATAGAGGCGGAGCCAGGATATGAACATTATGAGGTCCAATTTCGAAATTTCTACAACCACCTGAATATTGATTTATTGGGTTAAAAAATTATTGTTTGTACTTATAGTAAACTTTTAACATATATACAAAATTTTAGCAAAAAAATATTAAATTAAGATGAAACCGTAAAAGTATACGTCAGATCCGCCCCTACTAGTTAGTAAGTGAGAATTAGCAAGTATTACATTGGTATAGCTGCAAAACTAGTTAAACTTCAGACGAACCCATAAAGTATACTGCAAGCTGATTAAATTCACGAGTCGGAACAAAAATGTGGTTCCTTTTGACTCAAACTACACAAATAGGTGGTAAAAAAAAACGGTTTTTTATATATAACGCCAGAAAATTCCTGGCGCTATATATTAACGGTAACAACACCGTTAAGTATAGGCCAGGTATTGTGGCGCTATACTGTAAAAGCTGACACAGCTCAGGTATACGCGCCATAATACCTGGCGCTATACCCTTATTAAAAATTCATCCGTCTCCTTCACCGTGCCCAATCGGTTCCCTCCCCTCCTCCATTATTTTACTCTCCCCTCTTCTTGGTCCCCCATTACCCGCTGCTGCCCTCGTTTTTAAAAAAAAAATTTGGGTCCCCCCGGCAACATACAAGTTAAAGCACGTAGGTCCACATCTGTGTAGAGCGCTTCGTGGTATTGTTGATTCATACTTTCGGAGTCGAAATTTCAATCTATTTACTTTCTGAAAATCTAAATCGAGGTATTTCGATTTATTTTTAAGTTGAAACTTTTATAATAATGCATATTACTTGATTTGTATGTGTTCTATTTCGGTTTTGTGTTTTTTTTTTTGGAAACTAGCATGTTAAATTTATCCGGATCTTAATTTTATTTGTTTTATAAAAAAAATATAAATTTGTCAAATAAATTTGTCTGTTATATCCTCATTATATATATGTGTTTTTCAATGCCGTTTTGTGTTTTATTTGCAATTAATTTATTTGTTGTTTATATTTAGTTGATTATTTTTTAGCGTAGTAAAATCTAGACCTTTTTAGCGTAGTAAAACTTAGACCCTTTTAGCGTAGTAAAATTTAGAGCCTTGTGCGTAGACTGTGTAGTATTTTTTAGCTTAGAATTCCGTTTGTTTAAAGTAATCTTATAACTGGTAGTTGAAAATGCAAACTTTGTACAAATTAAGTATAATAATTGGTAATCAACACAATAATTAGTAATTTGTACAATAAGTTTATTAAAAAATAATCGAATTTAAATTAATAAAAAAGCACATAAATTATTAATGATAGTTTGAGTGCACATGGCCTCAAAATATCGGAGCTCGAAAACCCATAGGTATCATATATAGCTATTTATACACAATTAAGTTTATTAAAAATATGAATTTAACATTATAAAAAAACACTATAATTATGATAGTTTGGTGCCCCATGGCCTCAAAATATCGAGCCGAAACCCAATAAGGTATCGTTATATAAAATATTTATACAATTAAGTTTTAAAAAATAATGAATTTAAATTTATAAAAAAACACATAACTTATTAATGATAGTGTTGGTTGCCTTGGCCTCAAATATGAGCCCGAAACCCATAGGTGTGGTGTGGTATAATAATATATATATTATATATATATATATATATATATATATATATAATAATATAACTATATATATATAATTTATACAATTAAGTTTTAAAAAATATGAATTTAACAGTTGACGACATGGATGCGCCTATACATCCCGGCCCTCGGACGTTGGATCTATTAGCCCTACAGCCCCAGCATAGATCCGAGTATAAATGGGACGGACAGTTGCTTACGCAGACTTTTCTGGCCAGGAGAGTGGATCTATTATGGGAGTTTTTGAGTCCTCCTCGCGTTCTACATCCCCGTGTGGTCCATTACCTGGAGGAGATAGGCCTATATAGGATTATTAGCATTGGCCGGATACAGTCGACTATGCTTTGATCACGGCCCTGATTGAGCGGTGGCGACCGGAGACGCACACTTTCCATCTGCCCATCGGCGAGGCCACCATCACACTCCAGGACGCTGAGATTTTATATGGCATGTCCGCTGATGGCTTGCCAGTTTTACTGCCTGCGGCGATGAGATATTATTCGCGGCAGGCATATTGGGATATGCTGCACATGCTCACGGGTTTCATGCCGGCGGGCGAGGAGGTAGCGTCTGGGGCCAGTCGTATACAGTTAGTCCCCATTAGAGACCACCTGGTGCAGATCAACGATACTATCACCGATGAGTCAAGGGAGGTGGATGTACAGCGATATACGAGGCTGTTGTTGCTCCTTCTATTTGNATTATGAAGAAATTGCAGTTGTTCTCTGTAGCATTCCTGATAACATGGTTCATCAACCCATTCATCAAACTCACACATAGGTTCGCCGGGAACCTTGTACAACTGGTTCATACAGTGCCAGTAGCGGCGTCCAACTTCACCACCGTCCCAACAATTTTGCATCATGCATGCTTTTTCACAGTAGCACTTTGGTGGACGAAGAGGTTGAGCCATTTAATGAATGCTTTTAGTAAAAAAAACTTACTTTTAATGAAATATTTGCTTTTAGTAATTTTTGAGCACACAAAATAACTACAATGAGCCCGTTATTTATAGGCGAGACAACACACACATAACGCCATGTATAATGGCGCTATATTTTGCGTGTTAAATATCATGATGTTGACAAGACAACTTTATGTCAGCTGGTCAGCTTTTTCAGTTCGACAAGACAACACACACATAACGCCATGTATAATGGCGCTATATTTTGCGTGTTAAATATCATGATGTTGACAAGATAACTTTATGTCAGCTGGTCAACTTTTTCAGTTCGACAAGACAACACACACATAACGCCAGCTATAATGGCGCTATATTTTGCGTGTTAAATATCATGATGTTGACAAGACTACTTTATGTCAGCTGGTCAGCTTTTTCAGTTCGACAAGACAACACACACATAACGCCATGTATAATGGCGCTATATTTTGCGTGTTAAATATCATGATATTGACAAGACTACTTTATGTCAGCTGGTCAGCTGTTTTAGTTCGACAAGACAACACACACATAATGCCAGGTATAATGGCGCTATATTTTGCGTGTTAAATATCATGATGTTGACAAGACTACTTTATGTCAGCTGGTCAGCTTTTTCAGTTCGACAAGACAACACACAGACTAAATGGAATTTCGTGTTACATTTAAATATTCCTAGAGGAAAAATAAAGAAAAAAAAAGGTGAAATAAGTGGACCGATGTTTCTTCCATTATCTAGAACCAATCCAAATATTGTGAAAGTTGAATTATGTTATTGTCAAAGCATCTTTATTTTTCTGATACATAAAAGAGTGATAATGTGCTTGACTTGGAAAAAAATTATTTTATTACATTATTATTTAAATGGTTAAAATGGGAAAGTACAAATCATAATTAACAAGTGATATTTTAGACGTCAATACCACACAAGAGGGGGGGATGATTTGTGTGGTACCTAATTTTCGCACTAGAAGAACCTGGTTCTTCTAAGTGTTCTAACTTCTACTGTTTGCGGAATTAAAATACAGAAATAAAGAACACAGAGATTTTTACGTGAAAAATACCTGGCTCAAAAGGTGAAAAACCACGACCTACTACTCAGTAGGATTTTCCCAAACTTCCACTAAACTTCAATAAGCCAAAAACAGCATTTACAAAACTCTTTGTAAACCTATGGATTAACTCTAATCCCAGTGTAGCACACAGCCTCAACTGTTGCGACACTTCCAAGTTAACTCTAACTTGAATACTCAATGCACCTAATACAATTGCTTCTAAGAAAGCTGGAAAGGTACAATGTTAAAACACCTACTACAATTGAACTAGAAATAAAGAAAGACACAATGGAATTGGTTCTTCACACTTAGTTCTTGTAGCTTCAGATTTGCATACTTGTATCACACACAAATTGCTTGCAACAATCGCCTAGCTCTTTTGCTCTCAATTTGGTTTAACTTCAGCTTATGTGCAATCACCTGTAAAAGAGAACGATCGTTATATTTATAGAGTTAGTAATCAGAGTTTGATAAGAACTCGAATTGTGGATCCTTTGACAATTCGAGTCCAAGAACAACTCTAACTCCTAATCCATATCCTTGATCCGGATGTAATTCTCTTTTCATAAGGAGACTTCAACTCCTTATCCTATATGCAATCTTTTCGATCAGTTCAGAAGATATTCATCAAGATATTGCTGCTTGATCTCAAGGACTTATCTTCTTCACGTGCATCTCATGTGTATGGGCCATAACAACTGTGTCTCCTTAGATGAACCTGGTCCTTTACTGAGTTTGTTTGTCATTCTTCAATACTTCAACTGATCTTGGGCCAACAAATTCCCCCTTTTTGATGATGACAAACTCTGTGCTTTTACTGATTATAGAACCTGTGGAACTCAGCTAAGATATCATCACTCGAAAAATTTTACTTATCATTAAGGGCCAGATTTAATTAGGTCATAAACATCACTGTTCAGAAAATAGACACAATTTCTTTTAAAGCACCAATTTCTTTTAAAGCACAATATCTTCCCCCTTTTGGCATCATCGAAAAGTTGCATAAATATGTGAATCCCAGAATATTAATCATTACTCATGGCCACTGGGGCAACTGCAAGTGAAAGCATGCTTTAGATAATCAAAAATCAACTTGACAAAAATAACTATTAAGAGCAGAATCATCACAAAACAAGAGAAATGCAAATTGTCATTGATAAGGCATTGCTTCTACAGTACAGTCCACAAAAAGAAAGAACAAAAACTACCAACCATGAGCAAAAACAAGAAAAATCCGTAATCTGGGTCACTGGGGGTAACTGAAATGGTTCGGAACTAGGACAAAGATGGCTAAGGCTTAGAAGAACTGGAGGGTTGGGATTGGAGTAAGTTGAGCATTGTTTGTAGCATCCTTTCACTCTTTTCCTTTTCTTTTGCAAGTTCTGCCTTCAGCCCATTCCTTTCTTCTTCCAATTCAGCTACTCGAGCCTGAAGCCTAGCAATCTCAGCATCTTTGGTCCCACATTCTTGCATCAAAGCTCTAACTTTGCTATTCACTGGAGTTTTTATGGATGAACCAGGTTCAACAGGGGCAACACTTAGCAGATAATCACAGGCCTGGAGAGTCTTGATTCCAAAGTGCCCTTACTGGAGGCATTTTCCCACTTCTTCAAAGGGACGTTCAGCCTGTCCAGTACAGTTGTCAAAATGAATCCATAAGGAGTAGCATGAGCCTTTGAACCATTTATGACTCTGTCCAGCAATTTGACTATGAAAGCAGGCCAATTGATTTGTTTACCCCTCACAAGACACTCCATGAGAACCAGGTCCATATAATTTGCAGTGTGCCTCCTCTCTAGTCTAGGCAACAGACATTTGTTCACAAACTCAAAGAGCACTTTATGCTCTGGCTTCATTTCACTCTTTTGAACAAATCGTGCTTCAGGCACCTCTTCAGCATCCTTTGTGTCACAGAAGTTCCTGGTAATTTGGAGTGCTGTGGGCAGATCATCTAGACAAGGCCACCTTTGCCTAGTGTAATCATCATAGCCCTCACTTGGGATGTCTAGAATCCTGCCCAGCTCTGGTGCATCAAACTCTACCTTCACACCTTTCACTATACTGGTTACTCGCCCATTTTCCACAGAGCCATTCGCCATAAATTCAATCAACTCTCTTCTGGCTAGTCTCCCATCCATCTGAAGGACCATGTCCTTCCAGCCCTGTGCAGCTAAAGCATCTACCAGCCTAACCATGCCTGGCTCCTCCAGGTCTTTCAGCAGCCTTCCCTTCAATATCTTCCTCCTACTAAAAATAACAAAGCGATCTTGCTCTAGTTCAGAGTCCTCTTTTTCTTCTTCTCCACTCCACTCCTCATCTTCTTCCTCAATAATTTTCACTTGTTTTCCCTTTACAGCAGACCTTGTTCTTTCAGCCAAAGAAGGTTCAGCAGGCACAGACTTTGAAGACTTCTTTGCAGGAGTCTTGGTTCTTTTTGGTTTGACAGTGGGAACCACTTCTTCAGTTGTGCCTCTCTCTTGATGGACCAGGTCCATCTCCTCCTCCTCTTCTACAGCAGCCTCAGAACTTTCTACTACCTTTTCCTTTCCTTTTTCCTTCTTCTTTTCTTACTCTTCTCTAATGCTTCCTGTAGTTCTGCTTCACTTTGCCTTACTTTACTCCTTGTAGTTCTTCCCCTAGGTACAGAAGTAGCAGCTGTCTTGGGAGATGTTACTTTGCTTTTCTTTGATGGTTTGTCAGCAACTGGGGTCTTTTGTGAAGACGCCTTGCGCTTCTTTGGGTCATAACTGGCCCCTACTTTCTTTAGAATATCTGCTAAAGTCTCCTCCACAGAAGAACCAAGTTCTTCTTGTTGCTCACTCATCTTAACAAGTCCCTCAGCAGCTTCTCCTGATCCGCTTCCCCCTGACTTCAAGCCACCTTCTTCTCCACCACCACATATAGCAAGAACCTCCCCTTTCTTTTCTTTCTCCTCCTACTAGTCTCAGCCCCTTCAACATTTTTCACAGCATCCACAAGCACAAACCTATTATCTACCTTCTCAGCTATATCAGAAAAATCATACAGGTGTTTACCTCTCTTGGGTTTTCTTGACTCTTGTCATTGTCAGATGACCCAAGTTCTTCT
>NC_031994.1:62099049-62132896 GCF_001879085.1 Nicotiana attenuata
CAAACTTACTTCCCATTAATTTTGCAAAGTCCTTACTCAACCTATCAGAATATGGCCCCAAATATGATGTCATATCACATATATTTGTACAACAAGGGAGGTCTTTTACCTTTTTCCCTTAGGAACAAATGGCTATCTATTTTACCTCCTTGTAACCCATGCTCCAGTAGGAATTTGATAGTCGTTCATACCAAGCTCTTGGGGCCTGTTTGAGCCCATATAGAGCTTTGTCCAGCTTATACACATGCTCAGGACATTCCTTGCTTTCAAATCCTGGAGGTTGTTTCACAAACACTTCCTCCTTGAGGTAGCCCATTTAAGAAAGCACTTTTGACATCCATCTGATGGAGAGTGAATTCCATATGTGCTGCAAAGCAATGAGGAGTCTGATTGCCTCTAGTCTTGCAACTGGGGCAAAGGTCTCATCATAGTCTATCCCTTCCTCTTGGCTATAGCCTTGGACTACCAATCTTGCCTTGTTCCTTGTGACAGTTCCATCTTCATCAAGTTTGTTCCTAAAGAACCCATTTGGTACCAATGACTGATCTGTCCTTGGGTCTAGGAACTCGGTGCCAAACTTGACTTCTTTTCAAACTGGTTTAGCTCATCCTGCATTGCATTTACCCAATCTGCATCCTGCAAAGCCTCAGAAATGTTTTTAGGTTCAATAATTAGATAAGAAGGCATCAAAAAGCACACAGATTCTTTAGTTGTTGATCTGGTTTTGACTCCAGAAAATTGGATCATGAGAATGTTCTCAATGCATGAGAACTTTGATACTTGTGAGGCTTACGACCAACTGGCTTTGCTGATGATTTTCATCAATTTGATGAGGAACAGGTTCATGAGCAAGTTCTTTTAAGGGTTTATTTCAGTTCCCTTTTGATTTCTTCCCCCTGTCAGGTTGCCCTGTAAGGATGAACCTGTTCCATTCACCTGTTCCTTCTTCAGGTACCACTTTGACGCTGAGCTGATGATTCAGCCAGATCTTTGACTAGTCCAATGGCTTCATCTTTTTGTTCCTGTCTCTCAGGAAAGAATGTTAGTTTCATCAAATACTACATGCACATCTCTCTTCTACAACAATGTTCTTTTATTAAAAACTTTATAAGCTTTACTATGTGAAGAATATCCCAAGAATACTCCCTCATCACTTCTGGGATCAAACTTTCCTAGAGAGTCTTTTCCATTATTGTGCACATAGCACTTGCAACCAAAAGCCCTAAGATGGGATATGTTTGGTTTTCTCCCTTTAAGTAACTCATAGGGGGTCTTCTCTACTCGTGGTCTGGTAATGCATCTATTTATGATGTAGCATGCAGTTTTTACAGCCTCTGCCCAGAAACTGTGAGGTAAATTTGCTAGATAATAACATTGTTTGGCCATATCCTCTAGAGTTCTATTTTTCCTTTCAACTACACCATTTGTTGTGGAGTCCTAGGGGCAGAGAAATTTATGATCTATGCCATTTTTCATCACAGAATTCAGCAAACTTAGAGTTTCAACTCAGTTCCATGATCAGACCTAATGGATGCAAGTGATTTCCTAATTGTTTCTGAGTTTTCTTAACAATGCAGAGAACATGTCAAATGCTTCATCTTTAGAAGTTAGAAATAAAACCCAGGTGAATCTGGAATAATCATCAACTAGCACCATTACATATTTCTTTTCCACCTCCTCTGCCCATGGTTCTCATGGACCACATAGATCCATATGAACCAGTTCCAACGTTTTGGACGTACTCACCATTTTCTTGGTTTTAAAGGATGTCCTTACCTGCTTTCCCCCTTGCACATGCCTCACAGACTTTGTCTTCCTTGAACTTGATGTTAGGTAAACCTACAACCAAAGTCCTTGGAGACCAATTTGTTTAGCTGATTCAGACTAGCATGACCAAGTCTTTTGTGCCATAGGAGGGGATCATTAACCAACACGCTTAAGCAATTTGTACAATGTAAATATTGTTAACTCCTTTTCCCTGCAAAAACAATTTTGTCAGTGATGAGGATTAATCACAAAGCACTTGGTGGAGGTAAAAGCTACAGAGTTACCCACGTGTCACACAGTTGTGACACACTTATTAGGCTATATTTCAAGCCATCTATCAGGTAGACATTCTCTATGGAATGAGAATCAGTCTTGCCTACCTTACCAACCCCAATGATCTCACCTTTCTTTCCATTACCAAAGGAACATTACTCCTTTTAAGTCCTCAAGTGAAAGGAACCGGTCCTTCTCCCCAGTCGTGTGTTTGAGTAGCCACTATCCATATACCATATTTGGCTCCTCCCTTTCACTTGAACCTACAAAATAAATCAGGGGTTAGTCTTAGGAAACCCAAACCAGTTTGGGTCCCTTCTATAGGCAAAAGGATGGATAAATTCCTTCTTGCCCATTCAGGCAATTTATTTCTTTTCTTTTAACAAAAGACTTGTTCTTTGACTGGCCTTCTCTTTTTCATTGCATTCATATTTGTAATGGCCAGTTCATTGCCACAGTGTTGTGCAGATTTTATTTTCAGGAAGAGTGAGGTACTTGCTTTTTGGATCCCATTTAGGAGCTTGAGTTCCATAGCCAATCCTCTTTTGGTACTGCTATTGATGCTCTTGCAACCAAGAGAGAGCATCAGATGCTTTGTTCCACTTGCAAGTTCTGTCTAGTTCATGTTTTTACCCTTTCCTAGATCTTCTTTTAAGATTTTGATGAATTCATCTTTCTTATATAATTCATCCTTCATTTTTCTTAAATTTTCTTCTAGAGTAAGATAGTGTTGATCAGCTATCTTCTTTCCTGTTCCTAATTTCAGTTTCAGATTTTTCAAATTAAGTTCTAGGACACTGTTGTCAAGTTCAAGAACCTGGGTTCTTCAACTCAGTATTTTTGTTATCACTCTCATTTGCCCTAGACTCTAGACTTTTACATTTAGCTTTTAAAATCACACATTCCTAACAGAACTTCCTTTCATTATTAATTATCTCAGACTCATCAAATGAAGTCTTTAAGAGATTCAGCTAGCCTTTCTTTAGACAAGAATTTTGATCTTGTCTTTGAGATGAAGAATACTTACCTCTTTTCATCCTCTGATTCTCCAATGGCCATTAGAGCGTTGATCCTCCTCAGCTTCATCTTCAGAGCCTCATCTGATGTTTCTCCCCAAGCAGCAACCATAGCCTTAGTTGAACCTTTCTTTCTTTTTGGTTGAACCTGTTCCTTCTTCCTATTTCTTCTTTCAGATCTTTCTTTCTTCCACTCAATCTCCCATTGAGGACAGTTTTTGATCATGTGATCAGTCTTAACCACACATTGTAGCAGCCTTCATGATCTGTTTCTCCGGAGCTCTTGTTTTTGTGAAGTTTGTACTTCTTGAAGCACCCTTTTCCTCTCATCAGATACTTCTTGAAATCCCTAGTGATCATGGCTACTTCATCATCTTTCCAAATCTGCACCTTCAGTGATTCTGAGAGCTAACCTTCTCTCCTTTTGGGGGGTATCCATCTTCATTATTTGTCTCCTCATTTCATAGGCAGTTAAGTTCCCAATTAGTTCATCCAGCCTAAGGGTAGCAATATTCTTGGATTCCTGAATGGCAGTGATCTTGCTTTCCCAAGTGACTGGCATAACTCTTGTCAGAATCTTTTCAACCCTGTCTTCTTCAAGGATGGTCTTTCCAAGAGATTTAAGCTCATTAATCAAATTAGTGAATCTAGTATACATCTCCTGGATATTTTCTCCTTCTTTCATAGTGAAATTCTCATATTGAGAATACAGAAGAGTTCCTCTTGACCTTTTTCACTTGAGTTCGCACAGTGTTCCTTCATGAGCCACTTGTAGAGTGTCCCATCTTTCCTTAGCAGTTGTACAGCTTTGAATCCTGCTGTACTCATCTGGTCCTAGACCACACACTAGCCACTTCTTGGCTTTAGCATTTTTCTCCCATTTCTTCAGATCCTCAGCAGTACAATCAGCCCTTGTTTTTGGCACATCAATTCCTTCTGCATTCTTCTTAGTGGTAGCTAGGGGACCATCAGTAATTATATCCCAAAGTTCATAGTCTTCCCCTATGATATGATCTCTCATTCTGTTCTTCCACCAAGAGTAATACAAACCACTAAAAGTGGAGGTCTGGCAGTGGATTATACTTCCCAGTTCCCAGGTGGTGCACTCATTTTTGATCTTCCCCTAAGGTGTTAGCCTCTTCAAGAATAACCCGCTCTGATACCAATTGATATTTTAGACGTCAATACCACACAAGAGATGGGAGTGATTTGTGTGGTACCTAATTTTCGCACTAGAAGAACCTGATTCTTCTAGGTGTTCTAACTTCTACTGTTTGCGGAATTAAAATACAGAAATAAAGAACATAGAGATTTTTACGTGGAAAACACCTGGCTCAAAAGGTGAAAAACCACAACCTACTACTCAGTAGGATTTTTCCAAACTTCCACTAAACTTCAATGAGCCAAAAACAACATTTACAAAACTCTTTGTAAACCTATGGATAACTCTAATCCCAGTGTAGCACACAGCCTCAACTGTTGCAACACTTCCAAGTTAACTCTAACCTGAATACTCAATGCACCTAATATAATTGCTTCTAAGAAAGCTGGAAAGGTACAATGTTAAAACACCTACTACAATTGAACTAGAAATAAAGAAAGACACAATGGAATTGGTTCTTCACACTTAGTTCTTGTAGCTTCAGATTTGCACACTTGTATCACACACAAATTGCTTGCAACAATCGCCTAGCTCTTTTGCTCTCAATTTGGTTTAACTTCAGCTTATGTGCAATCACATGTAAAAGAGAACAATCGTTATATTTATAGAGTTAGTAATCAGAGTTTGATAAGAACCCGAATTGTGGATCCTTTGACAATTTGAGTCCAAGAACAACTCTAACTCTTAATCCATATCCTTGATCCGGATGTAATTCTCTTTTCATAAGGAGACTTCAACTCCTTATCCTATATGCAATCTTTTCGATCAGTTCAGAAGATATTCATCAAGATATTGCTGCTTGATCTCAAGGACTTATCTTCTTCACGTGCATCTCATGTGTATGGGCCATAACAACTGTGTCTCCTTAGATGAACCTGGTCCTTTACTGAGTTCGTTTGTCATTCTTCAAAACTTCAACTGATCTTGGGCCAACAACAAGCATAATTTTGTTTCATAAATCTTGCAACATAGACATAACAACTAATTATTAC
Organism: Nicotiana attenuata; assembly: GCF_001879085.1. Taxonomy (NCBI): domain Eukaryota; kingdom Viridiplantae; phylum Streptophyta; class Magnoliopsida; order Solanales; family Solanaceae; genus Nicotiana; species Nicotiana attenuata. The sequence goes on from NC_031994.1 coordinate 62,104,260, forward strand.
AACATCAACTCATGGGTAGTTAGGTACACCAGAAGAACACCCACCCCGAGCTTGATTACTGTTGCCACCCAAAGGACATTTTCTATGGTCGTATCCTATTTGCGAGCATATACCATATTTGCGCGCATAAACTGTATCACTAACATCCATTTGGTTCCGTATATGCGTTCTCTTCTGCACCTGTTTTGTACGCAAATAGGACTTGTTACACACCATTTTAAATGGTTCAGGAGGCCAATAATGCTCAGCACCCAGTGGCTGCGACTGACCACTATATGTGTTTAGGTACTTGGAAACACTATATTGACGATCAACATAGTTGGTTGCACCTAAACCAACATGTTGAAAGCACTTGATGGCATGTGAGCAAGGCATGTGGTAGATGGACCATTTTCCACAAGAGCATAACCTTGCAGATTCATTTACAGTATGCACATTATTACCCCGATTTTGATGGATAGCGGTGCGAACTTCAAAAACATTTCTTTCATTATCATACTGCAAAAATGAATGCCAATGTGCTCGTCGTCTGTATTTCTCGAATCTCGTCATCGGCACTGGCATAAATTCAACACCTCTTTCCATCAATGACGTTGCAGCCGCAGACCTTTCAACGAACCTCTCCGCCATTTGCTTGAACGACATCCGCACCATGGCTGTGACCGGCAATCCTCTTGCCGACTTCAATAACCCGTTGAAAGACTCCGACACATTTGTAGTCAGAGTTCCCCATCGTCTGCCACCATCCGCATGCAAAGTCCACTTTTCAGGGTCATGTCGCATTAACCAACGATAGGCTGCCTCGTCTTCTTGCCTGATATATTCCATGTGCCTCCCGAATTTATGTTGTTGGTGGTCTGTTGCTGCCATCCACATCAAATCATGCAGATCCTTATTGGGATATGCCTTCTGGAAAATGGCTTTCAAATGCCTAACACAGTAACGATGGTAGGCATAAGGTTCTTGCCATGCAGGCAAGTTCTCCACAGAACTTAAGATACCACCGTGCCGATCAGATATTAGACAGATACCGGAACGTTGTTTCACAACGTGCTCTTTCATATGGTTCAAAAACAACGTCCACGTCTCTTGGCTTTCATTGGCACAAATAGCAAAAGCTAGAGGAAATATCTGTCCATTAGCATCTACTGCCACGACTATTAACAGCTTGATATCGTACTTTCCATAGACATGAGTGCCGTCTATGGATATTACGGGGCGACAATGCGAAAAACCATCAATTGCTGGTTTAAACGCCCAGAACACGTAATTGAATATATATTCTGGTTTACCTGCACTTCGCTCAAGCTTCCACTCAACAACCGTCCCGGGGTTAAAATGCTGTAGTGCAGCCATGTACCTAGGCAGATCTGCAAATGACTTATCCCAGTTACCATACACTATTTCAAACGCTCGTTTGCGCCCGAGAAATGCCTTTCTTTTAGTAATGGTATGGCCATGTTCCTGCTGAACTGATGTAATGCACTCTTTTATTTTATACCTTATGGACTGTTCGATGTGTGGAATAAGAACAAGAGAAATCAAGTCAATATCCAAGTTGAAGTGATTCCCGTTGAATGTGTCCATTTCGCATGTGTGGGTGGGAATGTATTTACCCACTTTCCACATACCTGTCTTCTTCTTGGTCGCACGCAACATCCAATTACATGGCCAAAACCACCTGCGGCAAACAACCTTGTATACCGTCGGACTTGACTCCCATACCTGCATCTCATGACACTCTTTTACGTTGTGCATTTTACAAGCCCTGCTTAGGCGCGCTTTATCAGGAAAAAGCATCCCCTTTGCAAGTACCGTTGGTCTAGACTCATCCCACATTGCTGTCCGGATTTCATCAAAATCCCTTGTGAGAGCTTCCACATCCGGCACGGCTGGCAAGTTATCAATGTAAGGAATCTCTTTTGAATGAAACGGCACTTCGGATTCATACACTCTTCGTCTAGGGGGGTCTCTCTTCAAATCAGGTCCTTCCTCCTCATCCTCTGCATCACCATCCTCACGAGCAAAGGGTGTCTCATCCCCGGATTCATCCGCATTGTTATCGTAATCATTGTTCTGTTCCTGACTCTGTGCATCTGCCAGGTCCCGATGTAATACATCATTTTCGGGCAATTGAGCGAGTTCAACTTGCTCGTTTTCACTACACAACCAACAAAAATATAAGCTACTAAATTAATAAATAATTTCCATATTTTGCGTAAATCACTTCACTTACAAGTCGTAATGTGATAAAATTTCATGATGGACGTTATCAATTAGGTGATGACTACCAGATGGGCCACTTGTAAAATTCATATCCGGCCGGTACCCCCTATTAAATATATGAGCGTTAATACAAACTCAATACAACAAAAATATACATAATTAACACAAATGAAAATTAAAATTTACCACTCGTCTTGTGAGTTATGGAAAGCAGGGTATAAATTATTTTCTCGTTGCTCATTCACCGGCGGTGATAAGTTTAAATCAAAGAAAACTCTTTCATCCGGAACCTGTCCGGCAAAAACTGTTCCAGAATAACCACCCGATGACTGGGGGTTATCTCTACTACGCACAACCTCGTTTTTTGGAATGTCTTCGACCTTCACGTACATCTCCAACATTGTGATTACAAGAAATTCCCGACATTCGTCCGGAGTCCTCAGAAAATCACTCAAAGTTTCATCATCGTCGATGTTAAACTCCGAGTAAAAAGCAACCCCTTGCGGAGTGACGGAATACGGATATCTTCCGATTACTTTAAGTATCACTGAACGTTTCCTCACACTCATTTTTTTGCATAACAACGATATCAATGTATCATACTCCATTGTAAGTGGCAATTTAACATGACACTTAGCAGGTAAACAGTAGCCCACAGAGTTATTCTCCATCACAACCTCACCCCCCCCCCCCCCCAATATAATGAAACTCTTATCCTACGCTCTTCAGACATAATGAAAAATTGCTGGAGAATTTAACAACAATAGACGTTTCAACAAGAGTTAAAAAATTTTTGAATGAATTTCTATATGATTCTAACCTCTTTATATAGGAAATGGCTAGCTGGGAAGTTTTTATATATATATATAGCGCCAAACTAGGTGGCACTATACGCTTTTCAATTATTTAACTCAGAAATTATTGGTGGGGCCAGGAAAAAAGAGTATAGCGCCAGGTATTATGGCGCTATACCTGAGCTGTGTCAGCTTTTGCAGTATAACGCCACAATACCTGGCGCTATACTTAACGGTCCAGTTATTGTTAATATATAGCCCCAGTTATTGTGGCGTTATACATAAAAAAAAAAAGCCACTTTTTTTTTACCACCTATTTGTATAGTTTGAGTCAAAAGGAACCACATTTTAGTTTCGGACTCTTAAATTCACGGCAAGAGCTAGTCTAGCATCTGGGCGAGATGGAGTGAGCTAGTCTAGATCCTCTGCCATGCACGTGCACATGGCATCATCCGTTACGTATGGAACTGGATATGGAAAGTGTCAACTTTGTGTAACAGTGACCACAGGTTGCATGGATTTTCAAAACTGTTGGGCTCTATAATGGTAATTACAAGTTGACTAAAACGTTATACTATTTGTACTGTTAGATATGTCGGAGGCTTTGTATTACAAAATTTATACTTTTTTGGGCTACTAGATATAAATAGTTTCTGGCGCGTATTAAAAATTTTAATTACACGTTGGATTGCCACATTTTTTAAAGGTACAAGAAGAAGTTTTTCAATGTGACAGCAAATGACCTTTTTCTTCTTCATCCAAAATGACAACATATGACTTCATTTTGAATAAAGTATATTACATCAAGTCATATCAATTGGGCCCTAAATGGATAAATGTACTACATCAAAAATTGACCATCACTATCATGCTTAGTAGTACTTGATTGTGATGTCCATCACTAGTAAGTTTTGGAATGTTTGCACTAGTACTTATTATTTGATTACGCTGGGGCTTATCTGATTTGAAGTGCAAACCGTATCAATGGAAAAATGATACTTCCTCTGTTTTAATTTAGATGACACATTTCGCTCAACTCAATATTTTAAAATTAAAATTTTGATATTCAAACACCATACAAAAAGTACTATAAGAAGCAATTTGTCTCATGTAAATATGACAAAAAATAGATTTTTAAATATTGGTCAAACTTCACACAGTTTGGCTCTTGATAAGCGATAAGTGTCATCTAAGAGCCTGTTTGGAAAAGTCGCCAAAATCTGTTTATTTTAAAAAGTACTTTTTCTAAAAGTACTTCTGAAAAAAAAAAATTTGTGTTTGGCCAATTCATTTAAGAAGTACTTTTTACAATATTTGATAAACAAATTGTGTTTGACAATCTTTATAAAAAGTACTTTTGAGTGTCAAGTTACCAAAAAGGATAGTACCAAGCTTTTATAATTATTTTTAAAAAAAAATAAACTTAAATATTTATTATAAGAGACTGTTATTATTTTATATGTCATTTAATTAAAATATAAACATAAAGTAAACATACATACTAAATATTTAAATCATTGTAACATATATAGTTATACCAAAGCAATAATATTATCTAGTATAATTACTTGTTATTTACACCATGAAATAATAAGCAAATTCATTCACACATGATAATATTTCTCAATAATTTCATCTCTAATTCTATCACGCAACGCCTCCATAATAGTAGAAGACTTGTCTAGCATTTCTAAAGGAATACCAGAAGGCCCATCTCCTTCCTCAATCTCTGCAGTAATGTCTTCATTAGCATAATAGTTGAATTCCTTATCAGTAGAAGAACGTCGTCGGATGAAATTATGTATAGCCATGGTAGTTGTAAAAAGATGAATCTGAGTGTCAAACTTGAAATATGGCATTGAGCGTAAAATAGAAAACCTATTTTTCGAGACTCCAAATGTTCTTTCAATTGTACATGGAAGACTGGAGTGAAAAAAATTGAATGGTTCATTTGGATTTCTAAAACTAGAGTTGCGCTTGAAATCTGGGAGATGATGTCGCTCACCCTTATACGGTCCTAAATAGCCCATCATTGTTGGATAGCCTGAATCAACTAAATAATATTTACCTACACCAAGTAAAAAAGAGTTAATTAAGATGAATAAAAATAAAATCTACATATTAAAATAACATAGGCATAGTATTAGTGTTGCTTACTTGATGGAGGACGAGGAAAGTTAAGGTTTTGCCTTCTAAGTGCCTGATCAAATATTCTAGCATCATGTGCAGTACCTTCCCACCCAGGCCATACAAATGTGAAGCACATGTCCCAATCACATACAACCATTATGTTTTGTGAAGTGAAGCCTTTTCTACCAATGTATTTGATTTGTTCCTTAGAGCGAACAATACAAGGCACGTGTGTGCCATCTATAGCTCCAATGCAATTTTTAAAATATGGCCAATACCTGTCATCTTCTCTTATTTTAGGATTAATATCAGTAAAGGTTGGATCTTTTGGCTTAATAATATCCATAGCCAATTTCAAACATGCTATCAAAACATGATGAAAATGTATGCTAACAGTCTCTCCAGAGTGTTGGACTCGTTCTTGAATCATTTGATCATGTCCGACCACCAATAAAAACATAGCAACCATCTTGTAACGATCCGGCTGGTCGTTTAAAGAATTAACACCCCGTTCCCCTATTAACTGCATTCTCGTGTTTGTTTCTGCTATTGTAAGTTGCTGGGAGGATTCGTTTTGAGTTTCGGAGTATTTTGGGACACTTGGTCCCTAAATGAGAGCTTAAGCTTTAGAATTTGGACCGTAGTCGGAGCAGTGTGAAGATGGCCTCGGAATGGAATTCCGTTAGCTCCATTGGGTGATTTCAGGCTTAGGAGCGTGTTCCGATTGTATTTTGGAGGCCAGTAGCTTAATTAGGCTTGAAATGCCGAAAGTTGAATTTTTGAAGTTTCCGGTTCGATAGTGAGATTTTGATATCGGGGTCGGAATGGAATTCTGGAAGTTGGAATAGGTTCGTTGTGTCATTTGGGACGTGTGTGCAAAATTTCAGGTAATTCGGATGAGGTTTGATAGACTTTTTGATCAAAAATGGAAATTTGAAGTTTTGGAATCCTTAGGCTTGAATCCAAGGGTGTTTTTGATGATTCGATGTTATTTTGGGTGTTCTGAAGGTTGGCACAAGTTTGAATAGTGGTATATTACTTGTTCATATTTTTGGTTGAGGTCCCGGGGGCCTCGGGATGTTTTCGGAGGGTTGTCGGAAGAATTGGAAGTTGTTTGGAGCAGCTTCAGCTGCTGATCTTGTGTCATAACCGCACCTGCGGCTGGGTAACGCAGGTGCGTAGCCGCAGAAGCGGTGTTGGCATCACAGAAGCGGAAAAGAGGAGGGCCAGCAGGGACCGCAGAAGCGGGAATCCTTGTTTAATGAAAAGTCGCAGGTGCGACTTGGTCTACGCAGAAGCGGGACCGCATGTGCAGTTTCACTGGTCAGAAAAGGGGCAGAATCGAGGGTTAAGTTTCAAAACCTTAGAAATTGATTTGGGAGCTCGGAACTGGCGATTTTGGAAGAGATTTTCACCTGGGTGTTTTAGGTAAGTAATTCTTACTCGATTTTGATTAATTTCCACGAATCTATGTTTAAATTCATCCTTTAAATTCGAATTTGGGGTGAAAATTTGGAAAAGTTCTTAGGCCTAATTTTGGAGTTTTAATCAAGATTTTGATGTCGGATTGGAGTAATTTTTGTATATATGAACTCGCGAGAGTGTTAGGATTCCGAATTTGTAAATTTTACTCGATCCCGAGACGTGGGCCCGGGAGGCTTTTTGGGCGATTTTCCTAATTTCGCGTATTAGCTTCGAATTAATTAGTTGAATTAGTTACTTGAAGTTATATTTACATTATGCAATTACTTTGAATAGATTTTGGCCATTTGGAGTCGGATACTCGTGGCAAGAACGTGGTATTGAGTTGATTGAGCTGGTTCGAGGTAAGTAGCTTGCCTAACCTTGTGGGGGGGAACTCCCCTTAGGATTTGGTATTGTTGATATATGAAATGCCTTGTACGTGAGGTGACGTGTTCGTACATGTGCTAGTTGTTGAAAATCCGGTTTTCATTAAGTGACTATTACTGTATATTTCTTTCCTGTTTACACTACTTGAAATTTAAGCCTACTGTTAGCTTAGGAAAGCATGTCTACGGGACTGGACCCGATAGATTCCCTCACTACTGAGTATTTACATTTGGGACAACGGATGTGGTATTCTGGGAGATCCCCTGCGCATTATGAGTTGGACTACGGGACGACACCTGGGAGATCCACTAGGTATTTATATATGGGACTACAGGACGGTATCCTGGGAGATCCCCTGCTGTTATTTCTGTGTTGAACTGTATTCCTTCTGTGATTATTTGTCTCTGTTGTAGTAGTTGCTACTCTTATTACCCTGTGTTACTTAAATGTTGTTTCTTTTCCTTATATATTATTGTATATGACCGGTAGGGCCCTGACCTTCCTCGTCACTGCTCGACCGAGGTTAGGCTTGGCACTTACTGGGTACCACTGTGGTGTACTCATGCCCTTTCTTGCACATGTTTTTCGTGTGCAGATCCAGGTACTTCAACTCAGCCCTACTACCCTTGAGGCGAGGCGATTCTCCAGAGACTTTGAGGTATATATGCCGCGTCCGTAGACCGAGGAGTCCCTTTCCATTCTCTCTTGTAGTGATAGCCCTTCTGTCTTTTCTTTTGATTTAGATACTCCGGAGTTAGAGCATTTTGTCGTATTCATAGCTTATGATTCATAGGATTCCGGCTTTTGGGAGTTGTTCGGTTTTGAGATCTTGTATTGTATATGTCAACCGGCATCTTAAACACTTTTATATTTGTTATCTTCGGTTTTATATTAGTTTTCCGCATATGTTTCTTTCTTCCGAAATTGTTAGGCTTACCTAGTCGTAGGGACTAGGTGCCATCACAACATGTTCACGGAGGGCGAACTGGGGTCGTGACAAGTTGGTATCAGAGCTCTAGGTTCATAGGAGTCATGAATCACAAGCCGGTTTATTAGAGTCTCGTGGATCGGTACATAGATGTTTGTACTTATCTACGAGAGGCTATGTAACTGTTAAGAAAAAATTCCACTTCATTTGAATTCCTTGTCGTGCGAGATTTTTGATATCGAAATTCTAAACTTCTGTCTTCTATTCTCTCACAGATGGTGAGGACACGTGCTACTGGAGGTGACCAGACACCCACGCCCCCTACGAGAGCCGTTAGAGGTCGGGGCCGGGGTAGAGGCCGAGGACGCGCACGCAGTGCGGCCAGAGCACCCGCACGAGCTGCTACAGAGGAGCCACCAGCAGTTCCAGCTGGAGCCCAGGCGCCTGACACGCCTACTGCTACTACTACTCCAGCTCTCCAGGAGACTCTTATGCAGTTTATGAGTATGTACACCACTCTAGCTCAGGCAGGGTTGCTTCCCCTTGCTGCAGCCACATCCCAGTCCGGGGGAGGAGCACAGACTCCCGCCGCCCGCACTCCTGAGCAGCTAATGCATGTTGAGCATGTCCCAGAGATTATACTGGCGCAGCTTGTAGCTCCAGCTCAGCCCGAGGAAAGGGCAGTAGCTTCAGAGGAGGAGCAGAAGAGGCTTGAGAGGTTCAAGAAGTATCAGCCTCCTGTATTCAGTGGACTAGCATCAGATGATACTTTGGGATTTCTAGAGGAGTGCTACCGTATCCTCCGTACCATGGGTATATCAGGATCGAGCGGGGTTTCCTTCACTACCTTCCAGCTTCGAGGAGCCGCCTATCAGTGATGGCATGCTTATGAGTTAGACAGTCCGGATGAGGCAACTTCCCTGACTTGGACTCAGTTTTCAGATACGTTCATGAGAGAGTATGTTCCCTAGAGCCTCAGGGATGCATGGAGCGCATTGTTTGAGCATTTGCACCAGGGTACTATGACTGTCTCGGAGTATGCTGTCCGTTTTACTGACTTGGCTAGACATGCACCAGCTTTGGTTTCTACTGTTCGCGAGAAGGTTCGCCGGTTTATTGAGGGGCTCATTCCCAGTATCAGGTCTAGTATGGCACGGGAGTTGGATATGGATATTTCTTATCAGCGGTGGTGAGCATTACTAGGAGAGTAGAGGGTATGCATGCTCGGGACAAAGAGGAGAGGGAGGCCAAGAGGTCTCGAGAGATCGGGCCATTATTCTAGTGCTTGTGCCCCAGCTTCAGCTCGTCATGGTAGGGGTTATATGAGTCGCCCCGTTCATTCAGCTCTTCCAACAGCCAGTGGTATTCCAGCTCCTCCTAGGCCTCAGGAACCTTATTATGCACCTCCAGTATCCAGTGCGCCTCCTGCATGAGGTGCTTCCAGTGGTCGGTCCAGCAGACCTGGCCCGAGCCAATCACATCCACCACGTCCTCCAGAGCTTGTTTTGAGTGTGGTGACACACGCCATGTGGTGAGGGATTGCCCTAGACTTGGGAGGGGTGCACCTCCACAGAATTCTCAGCCATAGCGCGCCCCGCAGAGTTCTCAGGCTATGATCACAGCACCAGTTGCTACCCCACCAGATCAGCCAGCTAGAGAAGGAGGTCGGGGAGGTAAAGGTCGCCCTGGAGGGGGAGGCCAGGCCAGATACTATGCCCTTCCTGCTCGTACTAAAGCTATCGCCTCCGATTCTGTCATCACAGGTATTATCCTGGTCTGTCATAGAGATGAATCAGTTCTATTCGATCCAGGATCCACTCATTCTTATGTGTCCTCTTATTTTGCCCTATATTTGGGCGTATCTCGGGATTCCTTGAGTTCTCCTGTTTATGTTTCTACTCCTGTTGGGGATTCTCTTATTGTGGACCGTATTTATCGGTCGTGTTTGATTGCTCTTAGTGGTTGAGACCAGAGACGATTTGTTATTGCTCAGCATGGTAGACTTTGATGTTATTCTAGCCATGGACTGGTTGTCGCCCCATTATGTTATTCTTAATTGTCACACGAAAACCGTGACGCTGGCTATGCCAGGTATACCCCGAGTAGAGTAGAGGGGTACCTTAGATCGTACTTCCAGTAGAGTTATTTCATTCCTTAAGGCTCAGCGTATGGTTGAGAAGGGGTGTGACGCGTATCTAGTTTATGTGAGAGATGTCAGTATTGACACCCCTACAGTTGATTCAGTCCCAATAGTTCGATATTTCTCTGATGTGTTTCCAGCTGATCTTCCGGGCATGCCGCCCGATAGAGATATTGATTTTGGCATTGATCTGTTGCCGGGCACTCAGCCCATTTCTATTCCTCCGTACCGTATGGCTCCTCCTGAGTTGAAGGAGCAGTTACAGGAACTGCTTGATAAGGGTTTCATTCGGCCCAGTGTATCACCTTGGGGGTGCTCCTGTCTTGTTTGTGAAGAAGAAGGATGGTTCTATGCGTATGTGTATTGATTATCGCCAGTTGAACAAGGTTACAGTGAAGAACCGTTATCCTTTGCCTCGTATTGATGACCTGTTTGATCAGTTACAGGGTGCTCGTGTGTTTTCTAAGATTGACTTGCGTTCAAGTTATCATCAGTTGAAGATTTGGGAGCTAGATATCCCGAAGACTGCCTTCAGGACTCGGTATGGTCATTACGAGTTCCTTGTTATATCATTTGGGCTGACCAATGCCCCAGCAGCCTTTATGTATTTGATGCACAGTGTATTCCGGCTGTATCTTGACTCATTCGTCATTGTCTTTATTGATGACATTCTGGTATACTCCCGGAGTCGGGAAGATCATGAGCAGCACCTAAGGACAGTGCTTCAGACTTTAAGAGAAAAGAAGTTATATGCTAAGTTCTCGAAATATGAGTTTTGGTTGGATTCCGTGGCATTCTTGGGTCAGGTGGTATCTAGTGAGGGGATAAAGGTGGATCTGAAGAAAGTGGAAGCAGTGCAGAGTTGGCCCAGACCATCCTCAGCTACAGAGATCCGCAGTTTTCTTGGCTTGGCGGGTTATTATCGTCGATTTGTTCAGGGATTTTCATCCATTGCAGCACTTATAACCAGGCTGACCCTGAAGGGTGCTCCGTTCTAGTGGACGTAAGAGTGTAAGGAGAGATTTCAGAAGCTCAAGAACACTTTGACCACGGCTCCAGTTTTGATATTGCCTACCGGTTCGGGGTCTTATACTGTCTATTGTGATGCCTCGAGGATTGGCCGTGGAGCGGTATTGATGCAGGATGGTAGGGTGATTGCCTACGCGTCTATACAGTTGAAAGTGCATGAGAAGAACTATCATATCCATGATCTTGAGATAGTTGCTATTGTTCACGCCTTGAAGATCTGGCGTCATTATTTGTACGGTGTGCCTTGTGAGATTTATACTAATCACTGGAGTTTGCAGCATTTGTTCAAGTAGAAGGACCTTAACTTGCGCCAGAGGAGGTGGTTAGAGCTGTTGAAGGACTATGATATCACTATCTTATATCACCCGGGCAAGGCCGATGTGGTGGCCGATGCTTTGAGTCGCCGGGCGGAGAGTTTGGGGAGTTTGGCTTATCTACCAGCAGCGGAGAGGCCCATGGTGATGGATGTTCAGGCCCTAGCCAGCTAGTTTGTGAGATTGGATCTTTCGGAGCCTAGTCGGGTCCTTGCTTGTGTGGTTTCTCGGTCTTCCTTGTTTGATCGTATCTGGGAGCGTCAGTTTGATGACCCTTATTTGCTTGTCCTCAAGGACAAGGTTCTTTGAGGTGATGCCAGATATGTGACCGTGGGTGATGACGGGGTATTGAGGACGGATAGTCCGAGCGCACTATTCAGATTCTTGAGGATATGCTCCGTGCGTGTGTGATGGAGTTTGGAGGTTCTTGGGATCAGTTCTTGCCACTGGCTGAGTTTGCTTACAACAACAGCTATCAGTCTAGCATTCAGATGGCACCGTATGGAGCCTTGTATGGTAGGCGGTGTAGGTCCCCGGTGGGTTGGTTCGAGCCGGGAGAGGCTAGATTATTTCGCACAGACTTGGTACAAGATGCTCTTGAGAAGGTTAAGTTGATTCAGGATAGACTCCGTACAGCCCAGTCCAGGCAGAAGATTTATGCGGACCGGAAGGTTCGTGATGTTTCCTATATGGTTGGAGAGCGGGTCTTGCTACGGGTTTCGCCTATGAAGGGCATCATGAGATTTGGGAAGAAAGGGAAATTGAGTCCGAGGTTTATTGGGCCTTTTGAGATATTGTGGAGTGTTGGGGAGGTTGCTTATGAGGTTGCCTTACCTCCCAACTTGGCAGGAGTTCATCGGGTATTTCATGTTACGATGCTCCGGAGGTATCACGGTGATCCTTCGCACGTGTTGGATTTCAGTTCAGTCCAGTTTGACAAGGATCTATCTTATGCTGAGGAGCCAGTAGCGATATTGGACAGGCAGGTTCGAAAGCTGAGGTCGAAGAACATTGCATCAGTGAAGATTCAGTGGCGGGGTCAGCCGGTCGAGGAGGCGGATTGGGAGACCGAGCAAGATATGCGCAGCTGTTACCCTAATCTTTTCACCACTTCAGGTATGTCTCTATACTCGTTCGAGGACGGACGAATGTTTTAAGAGGGGGAGGATGTAACGACCCGGCCGGCCGTTTTAAGAATTAACGTCTAGTTCCCCTATTAACTGCATTCCCCGTGTTTGTTTCTTCTATTGTTAGTTGCTGGGAGGATTCGTTTTGAGTTTCGGAGTGTTTTAGATACTTAGTCCCTAAATGAGAGCTTAAGCTTTAGAATTTGGACCGTAGTCGGAGCAGTGTGAAGACGGTCTCGGAATGGAATTCCGTTGATTCCGTTAGCTCTGTTGGGTGATTTCGGGCTTAGGGGTGTGTTCGGATTGTATTTTGGAGGTCTGTAGCTAATTAGGCTTGAGATACCGAAAGTTGAATTTTTGAAGTTTCCGGTTCGATAGTGAGATTTTGATATCGGGGTCGGAATGGAATTCGGAAAGTTGGAGTAGTTCCGCTGTGTCATTTTGGACGTGTGTGCAAAATTTCAGGTAATTCGGATGAGGTTTGATAGAGTTTTTGATCAAAAGCAGAAATTTGAAGTTTTGGAATCCATAGGCTTGAATCCGAGGGTGTTTTTGATGATTCGATGTTATTTTGGGAGTTCCGAAGGTTGGCACAAGTTTGAATAGTGGTATATGACTTGTTCATATTTTTGGTTGAGGTCCCGGGGGCCTCGGGATGTTTTCTGAGGGTTGTCGGAAGAATTGGAAGTTGTTTGGAGCAGCTTCAGCTGCTGATCTTCTGTCATAACCGCACCTACTGTTGGGGAACGCAGGTGCGGAGCCGCAGAAGCGGCATTGGCATCGCAGAAGCGGAAAGGAGGAGGGCCAGCAGGGACCGCAGAAACGGGCGCTTCACCGCATAAGCGGTGCCGCATCTGCGGAAGGGAGGTCGCAGGTGCGGAAATCCTTGTTTAATGAAAAGTCGCAGGTGCGACATGGTCTATGCAGAAGCGGGACCGCATGTGCGGTCCCAGAGCCGCAGGTGCGGTTTCACTGGTCAGAAAAGGGGCAGAATCGAGGGTTAAGATTCAAACCTTTAGAAATTGATTTGGGAGCTCGGGATTGGCGATTTTGGCAGAGATTTTCACCTGGGTGTTTTGGGTAAGTAATTCTTACTCGGTTTTGATTAATTTCCACGAACTATGCTTAAATTCATCCTTTAAATTCGAATTTGGGGTGAAAATTTGGAGAAAAATTGGAAAAGTTCTTAGGCCTAATTTTGGAGTTTTGATCAAGATTTTGATGTCGGATTGGAGTAATTTTTGTATATATGAGTGAGAGTGTGAGGATTCCGAATTTGTAAATTTTACCCGATTCCGAGACGTGGGCCCGTAAGGCTTTTTGGGCGATTTTCCTAATTTCGCGTATTAGCTTCAAATTATTTAGTTGAATTAGTTACTTGAAGTTATATTTACATTATGCAATTACTTTGAATAGATTTTGGCCATTTGGAGTCGGATACTCGTGGCAAGAACGTGGTATTGAGTTGATTGAGCTGGTTCGAGGTAAGTGGCTTACCTAACCTTGTGTGGGGGAACTCCCCTTAGGATTTGGTATTGTTGATATATGAAATGTCTTGTACGTGAGGTGACGAGTGCGTACATGTGCTAGTTGTTGAAAATACGATTTTCATTAAGTGACTATTACTATATATTTCTTCCCTGTTTACACTACTTGAAATTTAAGCCTACTGTCAGCTTAGGAAAGCATGTCTACGGGACTGGACCCGGTAGATTCCCTCAGTACTGAGTATTTAGATTTGGGACTACGGATGTGGTATTCCGGGAGATCCCCTGCGCATTATGAGTTGGTCTACGGGACGACACCCGGGAGATCCACTGGGTATTTATATTTGGGACTACAGGACGGTATCCTGGGAGATCCCCGGCTGTTATTTCTGTGTTGAACTATATTCCTTCTGTGATTATTTGTCTCTGTTGTAGTTGTTGCTACTCTTATTACCATGTGTTACTTAAATGCTGTTTCTTTTCCTTATATATTATTGTATATGACCGGTAGGTCCCTGACCTTCCTCGTCACTACTCAATGGAGGTTAGGCTTGGTACTTATTGGGTACCACTGTGGTGTACTCATGCCCTTTCCTCCACATATTTTTCGTGTGCAGATCCAGGTACTTCGACTTAGCCCTACTACCCTTGAGGTGTGACGACCCGACCCGTCGTCTCATGTGTTACTGCTCCGTTTTCCCCGTATATTGTTTCTTCATGTTTCGTTATCGGTCGGTGGTGTGTGAGAGTTGATTTGGATTGGTTTTGATAAGAAATGAGACACTTAGTCTCTTTAAGGAAGGCTTAAGTTGGAAAAGTCAACCGGACGTTGACTTATGAGTTATAGGGCTCGGATGTGATTTCCGGTGATTCGGTTAGCTTCGGGGGATGATTTGTGACTTAGGAGTGCGATCGGAATTGATTTTGGAGGTCCGGTGTAGAATTAGGCTTGAATTGGCGAAGTTAGTATTTTGGCGAATTCCGGTTGATGGGTGAGATTTTGATCCGAGGGTCGGATGGAATTCCGAGAGTTGCTGTAGCTTCGTTATGTGATTTGTGATGTGTGTGCAAAATTCCAGGTCATTCGGGCGCCGTTTGGTCGGGTTTTTGATCGAAAGTGCATTTCGGGAGTTTTGAAGAAACTTAGGCTTGAATCCGATGTAAATTGATGATTTTAGTGTTGCTTGATGTATTTTGATGATTGGAGCAAGTTCGTATGATGTTTTGGGATACGTTGGTGCCTTTGGTTGAGGTCCCGGGGGGCCTCGGGGTGATTTCGGGTGGTCAATCGGACCATTTTTGGATTTGAAGTGTTGCAGGTTTTTCAGCTGTAGTGTTGCAGAGTATTTGTGCTTCGCAATCGCGGGTGTGGTGTCGCGATCGCGTAGAAGCTTTTTGGGAGGCAGGAAATTTGGCCTATGCGTTCGCATCAGTGGCCACGCGATTGCGTAGGGGAAGTTGGACAGCCATCGCGTTCGCGTGTGAGAGGATCGCGGTCGCGTAGTATTAATTGGTAGTGCATCGCGTTTGCAGAGCTTAAGTCGCGATCGCATTGAGTTATTTTGAGAAAGCGGGATTTTTATGTTACGCGATCGCGGAGCCTAGGTCGCGATCGCGTAGAACGAAATGCTGGAGCTGGGCAGTGAGTTTATAAACATTTCATCCGCGATTTTGGGTCATTTTTCCTCCATTGTTGGACCTTTTGAGAGCTTTTTGAAGGAAAATGAAGAGGGATTCAAGGAGAATCGATTGGAGGTAAGATTTTTGAACTTAAAACACGATTATATTGTGTAATTGGTCAAAAATTCATGGAAATTAAGCCTAAAATTGATGAACTAGGGCTTGAGTTTTTGATATTTCAAATTGGGATTTGATAGGTCATTTGAGCTCGGATTTGGGAGTTCTTGGTATGTATGAACTCGTGGCGAGACGAGGAATCCGGTAAATGTGAGTTTTGTAATTTTTCGAGAAGTGGGCCCGGGGCTCGGGTTTTGCTAGTTTCGAGATTTTTGCTATTTCTCGATTGTTTTCAATTGGGTATTGTTCCCTTGGCATATTGTAATGTATTCGCTCTTATTTTGGTTAGATTCGACGCGCGTGGAGGCCGATTCGGGGGGCAAAGGCGTCGCGAGGTAGAGATTCCACCGGTTCGAGGTGAGTAATGATTGTAAATGATATCCTGAGGGTTTGAAACCCCGGATTTGCACCCATAGTGCTATATTGAGGTGACTTGCACGCTAGATAGAGAGCGTGGGGTAGAGCACCGTTGGGGATTGTGACTTGGTCCGTCCCGGTTGTTGATTTTACCGCGTATTTCGCTATGACTTGTTGTTTTTCACTAGGACTTGGGCTTACTGCCATATTTGGGGCTTATTGGCGACTGTTTGAACTCCCTATGAGCTATCATCACTATTTTCCTCACTATTTGAAATATTATTTGAACTCAGTCCATTGTCATTACACTGTTTCATGAACTCAGCTATATTTTTACTCAACCTCGAGTTTTAACTGATATTTGAACTACTGTTTGAGCTGAGCATTATTGTTTCTTTACTGATGCCCGAGGGGCTTATGATTATTTCTGGACTGATTGAGGCCGAGGGCCATATGTGAGGATATGATGAGTGATGTGAGGAGGCTTTCAGGCCTCGAGTGTATTGTGAGGAGGCTTTCAGGCCTCGAGTGTGCTGTGAGAAGGCTTTCAGGCCTCATGTTGATATTGTTCAGGCTTTCAGGCCTTGTTGATAGCGCTTGGGCTGTAGGAGCCCTCCGGAGTCTGCACACCCACAGTGAGCGCGGGTACCCATCTAGAGTGATTAAATATTGAACAGTGGTAACAATGACACTGTTATACGCGTTTAGTCAGGTAACAATGACTGACCAGTCAGGTAACAATGACTGACCAGTGGTAACAATGGCACTGAATACGCGTTTGGTCAGGTAACAATGGCTGACCGGTCAGGTAACAATGCTGACTTACTGGTTGAGTATGATTGATTTTTAACTGTTTCAAAAGATTTTCTTACTATACTTCACTGGATTCTACTATTTATCTGATGTTGTACTGTGTGATTGATATTGAGCCCAAGGGGCTGGTACTGTTTTGAGAGGTGCCCGAGGGGCGTACTTTTATGTGCTCATCTTGCATATTTATTTGCCTTTTTTTTACCTATTATACTGTGGTATTTATGCCCGAGGGCGGATTTTTTCTGTGCTTATCAGCACTAACTGTTTTGAAATCGTTTCCGTAAGTATTGAAAAGATCATTTTCAAAGGAGATTTGAACTGAGCCAAGATATTTCTAAAGATCTCACAGATTTCACTGTTTTCTCAGAAAATTATACCCGGCTTCTATACAGCATGTTGGTTGCTTTACGTTATTTCTTGCTGCTCAGTTGTTATTTACTTTTATTACTCACTGTGTTGGAAGTACTCACTTTACTCCCTGCACCTCGCGTGCAGTTGCAGGTATTGTTCACTCGGTAGCGGGTTATTAGCTGATTGAAGGTAGGGCTATTGTAGCTGAGCAAGGTGACCGCCAGCGTTCGCGGCATCGGATGTTGTCTTTTGATTTTCCAGAATTTTTCTTTATATATTATTATTGGCCCTGTAGTTGTGTTCAGGTTTCTTTAGATGCTCCTGACTTGTGACACCCCGGTCGGGTTGTGTTGGGTTGTACATACCGGTTATTATTGTCGTTAAGCTATATTCACCTATTCGTTTATGTTTAATAAATATTAAAGAGACGATTTGGGGTTATTTGGCTGGCCTTGTCTTCACGAGAGGCGCCATCACGATCGGGTTTGGAAATTGGGTCGTGACAAGTTGGTATCAGAGCCTAGGTTACTAGGTCTCACGAGTCATGAGCAGGTTTAGTAGAGTCTCGCGGATCGGTACGGAGACGTCTGTATTTATCCTCGAGAGGCTGCAGAACGTTTAGGAAAAATTCCCATTCTTGGAATTCTTATCGTGCGTACTTGATTCAGCTGGAGATATAACCCTTGAAATTCCTTCCTCACGTCTGTATGCGCACCTGAGCGCTCAGTATTATATGTGCCTTGATGGTTTATGATTCCCCGATCGAGGGGCGAGAGGTAATCTTTGTGAGTATGTTGGGTCAGTCTGGAGGACTTGAGGCCGGATCTTTGCCTATGGCTTGAGCACCAAGGTGCTGATTGTGTGAGCAAGTATTTTGAACTTATACGTTCAGTATTGTCCTTATTAGCCGGAATGGCGGTTGGATATCCATGTGATGAGTATGTTAGTACTGCGAGATGCACCTATGTGATCTTGGTAGTGACGAAGGAGTCTGCTGAATAATAGATGAGTTGTTAAGTGTTCGATTCCTATTGTGATTTGATGTGTAGTCCGAATTATGGGCGCGTGAAGAACATTTTCGTGTCTCCTAGTTGGGGAGTGAAGTGCATTACGTGTGGCGGTATGAGTTCAGGCTCAGGAAGACTAAATGATTTTGTTATGTGTATGACGGTGGGAGGTGTGCTGAAATACCAAATTGAGGCGAAGCAGGTGGGTTATCTCCTGCGGAGTGTTCTTGAGTGGTATGATTCTTATGTGTATTGTTAGAAGATCTCATGTGTAATTGAAGAGTACGTGTTGAAATTTGATAAATTCGGGTCGCTCTAGAGGGTAGACTCAACTGATGTGGGGATGAATATGAGATTTGTAGAGGATTACAGTACTAGATGATCTGTGTTATCATAAACTTGTGCATGATATGAGTTTAATCTCGCTATGGCATTGTAGCATCATTAGAGTAAAAGTGTTATGAGTTGTTGAGTGTATCCTGATATATGGCTTCGAGCCAAGTTGGGGAGGCTGTTGTTAATTAGTTGATTGCAAGGTTATGTGCTATGTTGGTTCCGTTTCGAGATATTCTGGCGGATCGGTTCTGGTTGCAGAAATTGAGCCGAGGATGGCACGAGTGAAGCAAAAAAAAATTGACAAAGGTTATATGGTGCTTCGTAGATGTGCGAAAATAATAGGATGTCTGGAGTTGTTGTTGATAAAGAATTCTCAGTGTATAGAGAAGGAAGATGTTTGTTTGTATTGGAATGAGATCATATCTTGCGGTGTCAGAGTGCTAATGAGGCACGGACGGTTATGTCCGTTTGATCAGGCAAATTGCAGTTCGAATATGAAGTAAATGACTCTCAAGGATGGTTTTATTTTGTTCAAGATTTTACATATGATAATCAGGTGCCTTAAGGTTGTGCATGGGGTTAGAGACTGTGTTTTCATTGGAAAAGGTCAAGACTTGTGGTATTTTATGTTAATTATGGGATTATATGTATCAGTATCTGGAAAGTAAAGGTAGCGGACTTAGATTCGCAGGAAGTTCTTCAGAGTAGGGTATTTTTGGGAACAGTTGAGAGAGTATTCAGTGGCCTAAGGGTCATAGTCAGTGTGGTCTTATGTTCGAGTCTCGTGTGGTAAGCCTGGAATGAGGCATTGTGATGCTACTACGAGGGAGAAATATCAAGTTGATGATGAAACAGAAGGGGAAATTAGATAGATGGAATAGTTTGATAGTAGACCGAATCGGTATGGTAAGGATATGATTAATTCTTCGTATGTGTTCGAGGTAATGAGCCCTTACAGGTATTGTGCAGCAAAGCTCTTGAGTTGTGACATCTTGCTTAGCTTGGTTTGGGTAGAACGATTCAGTCCTGGCAGTTTAGCTTGTGCAAATGGAATTGGGAGAGAGTTCTTGTTGGGTTTTTCCGTGGTTTGGAGATGAATATATTTTCTATGGGCATGCGAAGCATGGAATGTGTGATGATTTTTCTCCTAGATGGGATCAGCGGAAGTTCTTGACTAGATGAGTTACAATTCAGTTCTGAAAAGAAGTTCGTAAAATTCTTAGGCAACGGGTAGCCTCAGGTAATCAAGGAAGTGGTGCTGCTAAATGGAAGTGATTTGACAAGAGTATATGTCTCGGAAAGAGGGCAATGTGATTAGCCTGATGATACTACATTAGTATTGCGGTGCTTTCTTGCTAGGTCGACTGCTGATATCTGAGTTTGTTTGATGGCACAGGGGAAT
Organism: Nicotiana attenuata; assembly: GCF_001879085.1. Taxonomy (NCBI): domain Eukaryota; kingdom Viridiplantae; phylum Streptophyta; class Magnoliopsida; order Solanales; family Solanaceae; genus Nicotiana; species Nicotiana attenuata. The sequence goes on from NC_031994.1 coordinate 62,124,349, forward strand.
TTTTGAATATCTTTCGTGGAATGATTGGGTGCTTGAGGTGTAATATGTATTCATACTGCAAAATTTGGGATCAGGTACAGTGGATCGTGTGCTATATGGAGTTGGAGAATGGGAGTTCTCATGTTCAGGCTATGCAGTGGTTGTGGATCGTGGGTATCGATACTGTTTAGCGGCTATTGGGATTTGGAGGCCCGAGTGGATCTTTCTTTGTTTGGTATGTTAAATTTTGGATATGACGTTGAGATGTAGACTGGTTGTCTCAGTGTTGGGTTATTCTAGACTATTGTGCTATGGGCTATGTCGGAAAATGCCACGGGTTGAGTGGCGAGGTGCATCGGATTATGTTCTAGCGGAGTGGTTTGTATTCCGAAGACCAGCGGACGGCTGGGAAGGATTGTTTTTCTTAATTGGGCCTTCGTGGCGGATGTCAGTGCAAAGGTTTCTACCATTCATTCAGTTCCGGTATTGAGAGACTTTTTCGGATGCGTTCTTTGTGGCCGGGCATGTCGCCGGGCGAGATTGTGGATTTCGGTATTGATTTGGCGCCGAGCACCGTATCGTACGGCTCCGGCAGGATTTATAGTAGTGGAAGGAGCAGCTTCAGGCTTCTTGATATTGAGTTCGTTGGCAGGCCGATGTGGCTACGTATTTAGCTTGAGTTAGCTCGGTTGGCCCCGAGTTGAATTGATGAGGGATAGGTTGATTCGATCGTTATGGAGCTTGTTAGTGATCTAAGGAGATCTATGAGTTGCTTTTCTGTGCTGTGAGACGTTATGATTTGTTGGATATGGGCACATGTGGTGCGGTTCTATTGAGGATTCACAGAGAAAGTCGAGCGGGAAGAGTAGTTGAGTGTTGCTCGGTAAATGGAGTATTGGTTGTGGCCTATCGGGTTGCGTGTCGTGTGTTATTCGTTTCACCGGGGGTGTAATGGATTGCTGGTTTCAGACATCAATTTGTGCGTGACTGTCCATTTTGAGCATGGTGACTTGAGGTATTCATGTGTAACAGTGTTTGGATAGGATCGCGCGTTGTGGCGAGGCCACGTGGAGTTATGACCTTTCGAGGTAGATTCAGGTACTCTATTTCTATGATGTGAGACGGGGTCTCAGCCTTGTGTTGTAATGGTATTGATGAGCTTGAGGTACAGCTCTTCCGTTTGAGTCATTTGTCCTGATTTGAGTATGTTCAGACCGTTCCTTATTGGTGCGTGTATTATGCAAGTTGTGGCTTAGGCCTGTATTGAGGTGTCGTATCACCAGGGTGGTGTGTTGGATTCGAGGTGATCGTTGGAGTCATTAATGAATTCGAACAGATGTGATTTCAGCTTGTTAGAAGGATAATATCGAGGTTTGGCCCGGAAGTCTGTTGTGGTATTAGCCAAAAAGGAAGTGGCTTCATGTATGGTTGATCTGAGGAATGGTTACGGTTTATCGCGTGTTTTTATTTATCGTTGGCAGTATATGAAAGTGTTGGAATAAGACTTTAGCTAATAAGAGGTTTCTATCGGTATTTGGGTATTGTGGGCAACTGCTGTGAATAGAGACTATCGTTTCGAGTGTTTGGGTTATGTGGTATATCATATGATTTCACCTGAGGTTGCAGGTATGGGTTATTACAGCTGGTTCGGGCTTATTCTGAGTATAGATGTGAGGATCTGATCTTGTATATGATTTCGGAAAGTGCAATGTGGTTCTACGGTTTATGGTTTTGATGGACTATGAAATTTCAACTATATTGTGTTATCGGACCTATGCGAGATAGGGTGACGTGGGATCACCCCGGGTATATGTTTGGTAAGGTCATTCAGCTATTGGTTGGCTTCTNCTCTTATTTTGGTTAGATTCGACGCGCGTGGAGGCCGATTCGGGGGGCAAAGGCGTCGCGAGGTAGAGATTCCACCGGTTCGAGGTGAGTAATGATTGTAAATGATATCCTGAGGGTTTGAAACCCCGGATTTGCACCCATAGTGCTATATTGAGGTGACTTGCACGCTAGATAGAGAGCGTGGGGTAGAGCACCGTTGGGGATTGTGACTTGGTCCGTCCCGGTTGTTGATTTTACCGCGTATTTCGCTATGACTTGTTGTTTTTCACTAGGACTTGGGCTTATTGTCATATTTGGGGCTTATTGCCGACTGTTTGAACTCCCTATGAGCTATCATCACTGTTTTCCTCACTATTTGAAATATTATTTGAACTCGGTCCATTGTCATTACACTGTTTCATGAACTCAGCTATATTTTTACTCAACCTCGAGTTTTAACTGATATTTGAACTACTGTTGAGCTGAGCATTATTGTTTCTTTACTGATGCCCGAGGGGCTTATGATTATTTTTGGACTGATTGAGGCCGAGGGCCATATGTGAGGATATGATGAGTGATGTGAGGAGGCTTTCAGGCCTCGAGTGTATTGTGAGGAGGCTTTCAGGCCTCGAGTGTGCTGTGAGAAGGCTTTCAGGCCTCATGTTGATATTGTTCAGGCTTTCATGCCTTGTTGATAGCGCTTGGGCTGTAGGAGCCCCTCCGGAGTCTGCACACCCACAGTGAGCGCGGGTACCCATCTAGAGTGATTAAATATTGAACAGTGGTAACAATGACACTGTTATACGCGTTTAGTCAGGTAACAATGACTGACCAGTCAGGTAACAATGACTGACCAGTGGTAACAATGGCACTGAATACGCGTTTGGTCAGGTAACAATGGTTGACCGGTCAGGTAACAATGCTGACTTACTGGTTGAGTATGATTGATTTTTAACTGTTTCAAAAGATTTTCTTACTATACTTCACTGGATTCTACTATTTATCTGATGTTGTACTGTGTGATTGATATTGAGCCCAAGGGGCTGGTACTGTTTTGAGAGGTGCCCGAGGGGCGTACTTTTATGTGCTCATCTTGCATATTTATTTGCCTTTTTTTTACCTGTTATACCGTGGTATTTATGCCCGAGGGCGGATTTTTTCTGTGCTTATCAGCACTAACTGTTTTGAAATCGTTTCCGTAAGTATTGAAAATATCATTTTCAAAGGAGATTTGAACTGAGCCAAGATATTTCTAAAGATCTCACAGATTTCACTGTTTTCTCAGAAAATTATACTCGGCTTCTATACAGCATGTTGGTTGCTTTACGTGATTTCTTGCTGCTCAGTTATTATTTACTTTTATTACTCACTGAGTTGGAAGTACTCACTTTACTCCCTGCACCTCGCGTGCAGTTGCAGGTATTGTTCACTCGGTAGCGGGTTATTAGCTGATTGAAGGTAGGGCTATTGTAGCTGAGCAAGGTGACCGCCAGCGTTCGCGGCATCGGATGTTGTCTTTTGATTTTCCAGAATTTTTCTTTATATATTATTATTGGCCCTGTAGTTGTGTTCAGGTTTCTTTAGATGCTCGTGACTTGTGACACCCCGGTCGGTTTGTGTTGGGTTGTACATACCGGTTATTATTGTCGTTAAGCTATATTCACCTATTCGTTTATGTTTAATAAATATTAAAGAGACGGTTTGGGGTTAGTTGGGTGGCCTTGTCTTCACGAGAGGCGCCATCACGACCGGGTTTGGAAATTGGGTCGTGACATGAGGCGAGGCGATTCTCCAGAGACTTCGAGGTATATCTGTCGCGTCCGCAGACCGAGGAGTCCCTTTCCATTCTCCCTTGTAGTGATAGCCCTTCTGTCTTTTCTTTTGATTTAGATACTCCGGAGTTAGAGCATTTTGTCGTATTCATAGCTTGTGATTCATAGGATTCCTGGTTTTGGAAGTTGTTCGGTTTTGAGATCTTGTATTGTATATGCCAAGCGGCATCTTAAACACTTTTATATTTGTTATCTTCGGTTTTATATTAGTTTTCCGCATATGTTTCTTTCTTCCGAAATTGATAGGCTTACCTAGTCGTAGGGACTAGGTGCCGTCACGACATGTTCACAGAGGGCGAACTGGGATCGTGACACATCTCCTCTATGGTCATTTTTCTTGTTGCTTTCAAATCATATTGTTATTTAGTGTTTTGCATAAGTCAAGAAATATATGTTTTTCCATCCTAAACATCTCATAACATCTCTTATCATGCCCTTCAAGTATCTCCTTGATGAAATAAAATCATGTATGAGGAGAAGTTCTTCATGGAGTTTTTAGACAAAATTTTAAATAATATTCTTATGCGAGAGCTACACTAAAAATTACCAAATCAAGTACATCATCATCGTCATATACTTCATTTATAAAAACTTCATCAACATGCTCATCATTATTTACTGTGATTGACATATCTTATAAGAAAAAGAATAAAATAAAATTACTTGAATAACAATCTATATACTTATTATAAAAAAATTAAATTCAAAAATCACCTAAGTACAACGACATAGAATTCCAATATTTCAAAATAAATATTAGTAACTTAAATAAAAGTCAAATATAGATTCCAATAACTATAAAGCATAACTAAAACAATATTTTAAAGCAAATTTAAAGTTTCAATAACTAGAAAAAATAAAATTTAGATAATAATAGGTAATATTATTAAATGTATTCTTTTTGAAGCTCAGACATCTTTTCCAACCACTGCAATTGTAACTCTGGATCTTCTTGTGCTAAAAATATTTCTCTGATTAGTTGCTTGACTTGTAGCACCCTTGCTTTCCACCATAATTCGATACCAACAATCATATCGGGTAAATTACAAACAACATCCATTACATACTTAATACTAAGCGAAGAGTCTTTTGACCCCATATTCGAGTTGGAAGGGAGACGTTCGATTGTATACGACCTTCACGGCAAATTTTCTACTTATTACGGAATTAGATGTTAACGTTCGTTAGTACTGGTTATTGAATTTACTTTTACTACCTTTCAGTTTATAGTCGAGTTANTGGAAGTGATTTGACAAGAGTATATGTCTCGGAAAGAGGGCAAGGTGATTAGCCTGATGATACTACGTTAGTAATGCGGTGCTTTCTTGCTAGATCGACTACTGATATCTGAGTTTGTTTGATGGCACAGGGGAATTTTTGAATATCTTTCGTGGAATGATTGGGTGCTTGAGGTGTAATATGTATTCATACTGCAGAATTTGGGATCAGGTACAGGGGATCGTGTGCTATATGGAGTTGGAGACTGGGAGTTCTCATGTTCAGGCTATGCAGTGGTTGTGGATCGTGGGTATCGATACCGTTTAGCGGCTATTGAGATTTGGAGGCCCGAGTGGATCTTTCTTTGTTTGGTATGTTAGATTTTGGATATGACGTTGATATGTAGACTGGTTGTCTCAGTGTTGGGTAATTCTAGACTATTGTGCTATGGGCTATGTCGGAAAATGCCACGGGTTGAGTGGTGAGGTGCATCGGATTATGTTCTAGCGGAGTGGTTTGTACTCTGAAGACCAGCGGACGGCTGGGAAGGATTGCTTTTCTTAATTGGGCCTTCGTGGCAGATGTCAGTGCAAAGGTTTCTACCATTGATTCAGTTCCGGTGTTGAGAGACTTTTTCGGATGCGTTCTTTGTGGCCGGGCATGTCGCCGGGCGAGATTGTGGATTTCGGTATTGATTTGGCGCCGAGCACCGTATCGTACGGCTCCGGAAAGGATTTATAGTAGTGGAAGGAGCAGCTTCAGGCTTCTTGATATTGAGTTCATTGGCAGGCCGATGTGGCTACGTATTTAGCTTGAGTTAGCTCGGTTGGCCCCGAGTTGAATTGATGAGGGATAGGTTGATTCGATCGTTATGGAGCTTGTTAGTGATCTAAGGAGATCTATGAGCTGCTTTTCTGTGCTGTGTGACGCTACGATTTGTTGGATATGGGCACATATGGTGTGGTTCTATTGAGGATTCACAGAGAAAGTCGAGCGGGAAGAGTAGTTGAGTGTTGCTCGGTAAAAGGAGTATTGGTTGTGGCCTATCGGGTTGCGTGTCGTGTGCTATTCGTTTCACCGGGGGTGTAATAGATTGCTGGTTTCAGACATCAATTTGTGCGTGACTGCTTATTTTGAGCATGGTGACTTGAGGTGTTCATGTGTGTGTTTGGATAGGATCGCGCGTTGTGGCGAGGCCACGTGGAGTTATGACCTTTCGAGGTAGATTCAGGTACTCTATTTCTATGATGTGAGACGGGGTCTCAGCCTTGTGTTGTAATGGTATTGATGAGCTTGAGGTACAGCTCTTCCGTTTGAGTCATTTGTCCTGATTTGAGTATGTTCAGACCGTTCCTTATTGGTGCGTGTATTATGCAAGTTGTGGCTTAGGCCTGTATTGAGGTGTCGTATCACCAGGGTGGTGTGTTGGATTCGAGGTGATCGTTGGAGTCATTAATGAATTCGAACAGATGTGATTTCAGCTTGTTAGAAGGATAATATCGAGGTTTGGCCCGGAAGTCTGTTGTGGTATTAGCCAAAAAGGAAGTGGCTTCATGTATGGTTGATCTGAGGAATGGTTACGGTTTATCGCGTGTTTTTATTTATCGTTGGCAGTATATGAAAGTGTTGGAATAAGACTTTAGCTAATAAGAGGTTTCTATCGGTATTTGGGTATTGTGGGCAACTGCTGTGAATAGAGACTATCGTTTCGAGTGTTTGGGTTATGTGGTATATCATATGATTTCACCTGAGGTTGCAGGTATGGGTTATTACAGCTGGTTCGGGCTTATTCTGAGTATAGATGTGAGGATCTGATCTTGTATATGATTTCGGAAAGTGCAATGTGGTTCTACGGTTTAGGGTTTTGATGGACTGTGAAATTTCAGCTATATTGTGTTATCGGACCTATGCGAGATAGGGTGACGTGGGATCACCCCGGGTATATGTTTGGTAAGGTCATTCAGCTATTGGTTGGCTTCTAGGACAACTCTGGATACGCTCGAGGACGAGCGTTTGTTTAAGTTGGGGAGGATGTGACGACCCGACCCGTCGTCTCATGTGTTACTGCTCCGTTTTCTCCGTATATTGCTTCTTCATGTTTCGTTATCGGTAGGTGGTGTGTGAGAGTTGATTTGGATTGGTTTTGATAAGAAATGAGACACTTAGTCTCTTTAAGGAAGGCTTAAGTTGGAAAAGTCAACCGGACGTTAACTTATGAGTTATAGGGCTCGAATGTAATTTCCGGTGATTCGGTTAGCTTCGGGGGATGATTTGTGACTTAGGAGTGCGATCGGAATTGATTTTGGAGGTCCGGTGTAGAATTAGGCTTGAATTGGCGAAGTTAGTATTTTGGCGAATTCCGGTTGATGGGTGAGATTTTGATCCGAGGGTCGGAATGGAATTCCGAGAGTTTTTGTAGCTTCATTATGTGATTTGTGATGAGTGTGCAAAATTTCAGGTCATTCGGGCGCCGTTTGGTCGGGTTTTTGATCGAAAGTGCATTTCGGGAGTTTTGAAGAAACTTAGGCTTGAATCCGATGTGAATTGATGATTTTAGTGTTGCTTGATGTATTTTGATGATTGGAGCAAGTTCGTATGATGTTTTGGGATACGTTGGTGCCTTTGGTTGAGGTCCCGGGGGGCCTCGGGGTGATTTTGGGTGGTCAATCGGACCATTTTTGGACTTGAAGTGTTGCAGGTTTTTCAGCTGTAGTGTTACAGAGTATTTGTGCTTCGCGATCGCGGGTGTGGTGTTGCGATCGCGTAGAAGCTTTTTGGGAGGCAGGAAATTTGGCCTATGCGTTCGCATCAGTGGCCACGCGATCGCATAGGGGAAGTTGGACAGCCATCGCGTTCGCGTGTGAGAGGATCGCGATCGCGTAGTATTAATTGGTAGTGCATCGCGTTCCCAGAGCTTAAGTCGTGATCGCATTGAGTTATTTTGAGAAAGCAGGATTTTTGTGTTACGCGATCGCGGGGCCTAGGTCGCGATCGCGTAGAAGGAAATGCTGGAGCTGGGCAGTGAGTTTATAAACATTTCATCCGCGATTTTGGGTCATTTTTCCTCCATTGTTGGACCTTTTGAGAGCTTTTTGAAGGAAAATGAAGAGGGATTCAAGGAGAATCGATTGGAGGTAAGATTTTTGAACTTAAAACACGATTATATTGTGTAATTGGTCTAGAAATTCATGGAAATTAAGCCTAAAATTGATGAACTAGGGCTTGAGTTTTTGATATTTCAAATTGGGATTTGATAGGCCATTTGAGCTCGGATTTGGGAGTTATTGGTATGTATGAACTCGTGGCGAGACGAGGAATCCGGTAATGTGAGTTTTGTATTTTTTCGAGAAGTGGGCCCGGGGCTCGGGTTTTGCTAGTTTCGAGATTTTTGCTATTTCTCGATTGTTTTCGACTGGGTATTGTTCCCTTGGCATATTGTAATGTATTCGCTCTGATTTTGGTTAGATTCGACGCGCGTGGAGACCGATTCGGGGGGCAAAGGCGTTGCGAGGTAGAGATTCCACCGGTTCGAGGTGAGTAATGATTGTAAATGATATCCTGAGGGTTTGAAACCCCGTATTTGCACCCATAGTGCTATATTGAGGTGACTTGCACGCCGAATAGAGAGCGTGGGGTAGAGCACCGTTGGGGATTGTGACTTGGTCCGTCCCGGTTGTTGATTTTACCGCGTA
>NC_031994.1:62132921-62242671 GCF_001879085.1 Nicotiana attenuata
AAAAGAGAGAGATTCGCTTGTTGAATGATTGTGCCATTCTAATGAGTTGGTAATTTGAATGTAAGATGGACTCTTTTGGCAAAGAATCATGTATTGTGATTGTGTCAAGAAAGAGTATCAAAGAGCTCACTAATATCCTTAGCCCCACGGTGGGCGCAACTGTTTACGGCCTAGAATCCGGATAACAATGAATTTATAACTGGTTTTAAGGATCCCGTGAACTAAAAGATCACAAAAGGTTTAATTGTTGAGGAAAATAAAGATAAAGACTCAACAATTGCTGTTTAAAGTAAATAATCGCAGAAATAATATTGCTTAGAACAATTGGTGCTGATAGCGACAAGAATTTAGAGAAAAATGGTACGTAATCTAATGGTTTTTTTTCCGGTCCCTCTTTAATGGGGTCTCTCCCCTTTTATAACATTCTGATTAAGGGTAAAAAATACTGGTAGGTAAATTAATTACATCGGGATCCCTGTAATTACGCCTTAATGGCTGAAGTGGTTGAGAAAATACGTTTGGGCGAGATATCGGCGACGCTTGTTATCCGTTACGTAAGTCGGCTTCGACCTTGTGTGTTCTCCATCCGGTGGTGACTCATATGAGGCTCTGGCAACGGTCTCGAAATGACTCCGACCTGTTGTAGACGTGGCCGTCGTTACTAATATTGGCATCCGGTCGGGTTCGATGGCCACCGACTTGCCCGGACCGGATCCAAACGGTCTGGGCTCAAGCAAAAAGGGTATCAAACCACCAAATCAAGTAATAATTTTGTCTTTCTTTCAAACTTTCAACATACTGCTTAATCACATTCTCTTAAGGGAATGAGAATGAAATGCAAATTCCAATGGGACGGGTTTCCAATTCTTTGCCCACAATCATACATTAATATTGATCATGGCAAGGCCAAGAAATTTTACCACTTGGGTGGTTTATAATATTCTGTCAAACTCCATTAGAGTTACCAATCAAAATTTATTCGTCTTTTCTTGTATTTAAAATCAAATTATAGAATGTTCAAGAAATGTAAAAGAGAAAAAATAAATAAAATACTTACCTAAATCCAAAATTTTAATCAATGAAGGAATTCATGGAATAATGGACAATCATTATGCTCAATTCAAAGCTTCTACTCAATTGGATAGAGTCTCTGCTGATAACGTGTTATGGAACAATAAAAGAAGAAAATAGTATTCATAGAAAAGTAGAGAAAGAGAATTCTTTATTGAATTGGGATCAAATTACAATTGATAGAACCCCTCTATTTATAGGGAAATAGTGACTTTGCCACAAAGTAATAATCTCCTAAAATTCTCTCTGAAAATATAGACATTTCCATAAATAATATTCTATTTATTAACACTAAGCATATTTTTGTTTCTAGAAATAAAACCTTTGCCCCAAACGGCAACTTTAGTATAGAAAATTGAGTGGTTTCTTAAAATTCGTAAATATTAATAATTTATTAACAAGAAAATTAGCAATTTGAAAAAATATTTTTAATGTTGAAATATACAAAGTTTTTCGGATAAACATATATTAGTGCATTTACATTAACAACAAAGTCTCCATATTATGCAGACATATCACCATATGAGAATAATTCGTGTCTCTATGTTAGGTGACTAAAGCGCGTGTTTTATATCAATAAATATACCCGTCTTAGAAATTTAAAAAAAATTAAAATATAAGCGTTTGAGACAGCAAAGTGAGTTCACAAATTGATAGAATGTATATTTTACTTTAGTTAGTTCAATAAAAGAAAGATAATTAGCATCATAAAAAGTAATTATGCATATAGAAGTCCTTTAGAATTATGCGGAACATCTTAATAAAAATTGTTAGTTAGTTTTGTATCTAATATTAATATGAAAAAAAATAACACAAAAATTTTTTTTGCAAACAAGCACCAATTTTAAAAAATATAATCTCTTGGTCCTTTAGAGATTTGAGCATGATAGATTTGCCCTATGGCTCTTAGAAAAAGATAACATGTACTATAAAGTCAAAAAAATGATTAATAATAAATTATTTTACAGCAAACAACTAAATATATTAAAAAAAATACAGGGGAGTTCAAATATGTGGGAATGTTTTACAAAAATAATAAACAAAAATAATTAATGACTTATATATATATCCTAGTAGTTTTTTTCTATTTGGAAAGTACTTTTACTTATATGATAATTTTGAGAAAAATTGAATTAACAAATTCTTTTGCTACTTAATAATTTCATTATTTATTTTAACTTAAAGAATTTTTTTTTCATTAATTAAAAGGCTAATATTAATTGCATCCCATGTTTTAAAAAATTTAGATATAAATCACAATTTGGGATAATTTTGAAAACTTTCTCTGAAGTTCTCTTATAACACAAACTTCTATTGGCGGTTCTGAGAATTACGCTCTGCCTCTCTTATTTTTATTTTTTATAAACAACAAAATTTCACCATGATAAAATTTAATAACATCTATGTAATAATCTAATTGCCCTTTAATGGCCATTAATATTTTTTAATATTAATTTAGTAAACAAAATTCTTTACATGAGTAAAATATAAAAGTAGTTTTTGCACTTCCAAAATGATAAAAACAAGGATTACAACTCTTTTAATCTCCATGCACAAAATTCTAACCTAATTCCATGGTCATGTGCATATTTATTTACCTCATTGAATATTGATATTTAGAATGAGATAAATCAATCCTTCTTTCTATTCGATATTACTTTTCAATTTATTTATTAATATTATAAAATTATTGATGTACGATAATAAATTTAAACCCTTGAATTTTAGTTAAGAATCTAAATACCTGAAATACTGGTCATATTATAAAAACAATTAGAAGGAAAATAGCCCTTAGAAAATTGTAAAAAACTAAATCAAATATTAAAACTCAATTTTTAAAATTGAGTCCTACGTTTTATGCTGCCTATTTTTCAGTAAGCTTAAGTTTAGAGTAAGTGCTAATTGGACGAGAAAAAAGGTAGTACAAATATAATTCTTAATTTCTAAGTTTTGAATGGAAAAATATATTATAGTTTACATAACTTTAATATTAATGGCTTTAAATAGGAAATTTATGAAAAAGCAAACAGTTATTAATTGCTTTATAATCCTTAAATATTAGGATTCTCTATATAGTCCAATATGGAAAAAAAGGTTAATAATCAGAATTAATAGTTGATTCCAAATATCCCAGAATATTAGGAAAATAAATTAAAATGATCATTCTACATAAATATTAAAATTACTATTTCGCTAGTGTAAATTCTATTTTAAAAGGTAAAAAAGGGACGACATTTCGCTAAGAGTCTTTCGTGCTTTTAATATAGTATAGAATTTAGTTGAAAGTAAGAGATGGAGATTCAAATAGTTATTTATCCCTTCCTTTCAAATTTAGAGTCCCGTTTGTCAAGTTTCTCGAGGCCAAAAATTACTTTTTTTTTGTCAAAAAAGTTAACTTTTTGAAAAATTTAATGTGTTGGCCAAAATAAAAGTACTTTTGGCCAACAGCAGAAGCAAATTTTTCTGCTTTTTGGGAAGAAGCAGAAAATTCTAGCTTCTTCCAAGAAGCAGAAGCAAAAGCAGAAAATTAATTTATTCAAGACAAACTATCCCTCATCATAAATTTATATTTTTTCCCAAATATCCTTTAATTCTTCCCATAATATTATATATATATATATATATATATATAATATAATATATATACTACATCAGATACCTGAGTCGTGTAACTTTTCTCAAATTCGTTTTTTGTCTTTTTATTGTTTTTGCTTCTTTTCGCTTGAATAGTTCTTTTTTTCTTTTTTTTTTTAATTTCTAAACCATTATTTTAAAAAAATTAAGATATCAAATACATGAATCACCTTGTAACTTTCAATCTTTTTTGACTTTTCTTGTTTTTGATGTTTTCTCTGACTAATCTTGTTTTTTTATTTCTCTTAATTATTAAAATCCTCCTAAATCTGCCCCAGTAACTTTTTATGGATTCAATCTGCCTTGAAATATTTTATCCAAATGAAAGTCTATCTATTACTATAAATAAACTCTTCTCCCTTTTTCCATTGTGCAGAATTCTTCTTCTTTTGTCTCAATATTCCTCTTTAAATAAAAAACTAGCAACAAAGTACAAATACTCTTTTTCATAAGGTATTTTTTTTGTAAGTGCAACCAATTTATTATACGCGGCAATATCTAGTATGTACTTTTATTTTATTCTTTTTTAACAGTACTTGCATGTACCAAATGATAACGCTGATTTCTATAATATGAGTTGATTAATAGTTGGAATTTTTTCCCACTTGAGCTCCTTATTTTTTGTATCTTTCTCTTCTTCTTTTTTTTTATTTGTTCTCTATTTGTTAATATTATTATTAACCACATATTCAATATTATTATTAACCACATGTTCTTAATGCATGAAAGAAAATGAGCAAGAAAAATGACAATGGATAACAACTCTGAGAAGGCTAAATTCCACTACTAGAAAAACATCAATTTGTGACGCGAATTTTGCGACTGAAAAATGAAGTAAGTCGCTAATGACTACTTTTACGAACCGCAGTAGTCGAAAAGGATTGAATTTTTATGTACTTATTTTTTTTTTAAAAAAAATGACTATTAATTCCGACCAAGGCAGTGGGAAACAGCGCGCCAACTTCCGCCTTAAACTTTTGTGACCAATTCGGTCGGAATTAAAAAGTCAAATACTTTCCTGTTGATCCACTAAGTGACTGTGTCGGAACGCAAATTAAAAATTAAAATGATAAAAAATTTAAGCGGGTTTGGGACTACTGTGGCTATGTAACATTAATCTAATTATTCCACATCCCAACCCTATTTCCCCAATTTCATCTGTCTCTCTCTCTCTGCTCGCGATAACTCCCCCCTCTCTCTCCTCGACACCGGTAACCCCTCTCACACCCAAATTTTTGAAGGTAAATCACTAATCACTTCAGCTCTCTCTTTTCTTTATACTGTAAGTTTTTTCCCTTTTTCTGTTTAGTTTTTGCGTTTCATCTGAAAGCTCAGATCGAATTTTTAATTCCACTTCGGCTCAACCGTTGCCCTCTTCCGTCAAATCCCCAGCACCGTCTAACTTCATCCATTCTATAGTGAGATAGTTTTGACTACGTGAGGTTTTCTCATTTTTCCTATAACTTGTTACCGTTATGAAATTGGATCAATTATCTCTGTACTTACTATTCTTGGCATTTTGATAGAACTTTGAAAGGTTTGATTTTGAATTTCAATTTTTCCTTTTTGATGTAGCCTAATCTACGTCGTGACATAAATGTCACAATTTCAACTCTGCAAGTGTAGTATCTTGGCATAATGTATTACTGTATTTGATGCATAAGTTGTATTCGTCAATTGTTAGTTTAGGATAAATGTAAGATTGTTTCTTTATCCATGATTTATTATATCTGTTTGTTGCAAAAGACCATTAAATAAGACATAGTAATAAGCAACACTGTCTGTTTCTTAACGTTTTAATGTTTAGTTTGTTGGACTTTCATTATGTGTATGCATTATGAGTCAAATATCATATCCTATTCAAATTAGTCTTATAATTTTCTTGTTTAAGTTCCCTTTCCAACCGGCTACACAACAACACACTCTTTCTCTTTCGAATTCTCTTTCATTAATGGGTTGGGTTCTTTTTAAAATTAGAGTGTTGGTTTAAATGCTTTTTCCGTAATCTAGTCTTTGAGCCAAATGTTTTGTTTGTTATGCTTCTGTTTCTCTGTTTATAGTGCTATTTCGTTGCTGCCTTTTTGTAATTTGGATTCAATACAGGTTTTGTTGTGGAGTGAATTATGTGGTTGAAGACTAACTCTATTTATTTTGGAATTGCATTTAGTCGGTGATGTTTACAAATACACCATTTTTGGGAATGTGTCCATTTTGGTATTTAAGATTTGACTGTCAATAAGCTTTGTTTTGTATTAGGTATAGATGTCAACTCCCTATTATCCAAGAGAGTGTCCTTGTTGTTGTAAATACCATGTCTATAAAGGCTTTGCTTGTTTAAGTTCCAAATAATATGATGAAGCTCATCTTGTCCTGTTCTGAATTCAGCTTTTTCTTGTTCTCTGTTAGCATGGCTCCCTCGTGAAACTAAACTATAATCCTGAAGGCACTTGCCTTTGACTGTTAAACATCTTTTGAAAGTTTGGAGCATGAATCACTCTCATGATCCATGTTTTTGGATAGTTTCTTTTGAGTGACTGCACTTAAATCTGTCCGTAGGTTCATCTATTCCCAGTTTAATGACTTAGACTACTAATGTAAATATATTTTAGTGATGAAGGTTATTATTATGTTCTTTAACGCTTGTCTGACCATAGTGAAAACACCAGGCCTCTGTTTTCAAACCTTAATAAAATGAATGCGTGTTGTGTGTTACTGAATTATAGAAGAAACATGTTGCTAGAACCTTATTTATGTTTTCATCTGATAGATGAACTTAGATTAGTATTCTAAGTTAAGAAATCAAATATGTAGTAGATGCAATGCTTATATGACTATATGTATGATAAGGTTACCTTTGTGTAAGTCTCATTTGATAAAGTCATATTAATATCTTGGATTTATTTTGGTGTAGATGGAGCTTGCACATCGTAGATGGATGTTAATCGAACTTATCCTAATCGTAGTGGGTTTGAAGGGACAGATTTATAGAAGGGGTTTTGCCGAATTCATGGCTAAAACAAACACTTATGATTATTTACTCTTTCAAGATGAAGCGGGTCTCGGGATTATGGTGTCCTTGTATGAAAATTCCATGGCGAAAAGTTATTACAACGCAGGAAATGTTGTTAAAGTTCATCTTTAATAAAAAAAGATTATGAAATAATTTACATGTGGATATTCATGGAGGAATGTTGCTGTGTTGTAACGTCGTTTTCAAAAAATATTGGTAGTGGACAGGTAGTACCCCTATTAGAAGAGAATAATGCTGAAAATTCATCACAGCGATGTGCACGTGGGAAATGGTGATTAGAGGAGACTATTTGGATAGCAGCCTGGGGGCTCAGTTCTGAAACAAATGAATGATGCTAAGATCTATGAACGAGCTTATAAGTATAGTAGTCGCCATTGTATGAAGGCCAGTGCATTCTAAGTTGTCTGTCCGCAGTTAAATATTAAAGTATTAAGTCAGATTCCAAGTATCTCTCAAACGGGCATGGACACTCTATCATTGGCTTCATGAAATGAACTTAAATTGCGAATAAAATTGACCTACACCCAAGAAATTTCTACACAACAAAGAAATTAGTTTCTAAGTTAGGACTTACATCAGAGAGGTTGGACGTTGTGAGAAAGGTTCATGTTATTCTATAAGGATGATGCCAGCCTTAGAAAAATTGCAAATTTTTGTAACCAACTCGTTTTACACGAAAGTCATAAATCCAAAAAAAGAAGAAGGTTCCAGTTAAGCGCGAATGCATTCACTTACCCTTATACCTAAGGTTAAAGAGGTTGTTAATGCATCAATGAGCTCTGTCCTCATATGATATGGACTAATGAAATAGAAGGCCACCTGGTATTCTTGTTGTCATCCGTCAGATGGAGAAGCATGAAAGCATTTTGATAGGGTGTTTCCGAATTTTGCTAGTGAATCAAGAAACATTAGGTTGGGTTTTATGTGCAGACTGATTACTCCTTTTTCTGTCTCTGCTGCACTATATTCATGTTTGGCCAGTATTTGTTTTACGCCGTATAATCTTCCTCGTGAGCTGTGTATGACAAGTCCATATTTGTTCCTAACTGCATTGTTCCAGGTCCGCGCATCCGAAAAGTTTGATGAATGTAATCATGCACCTTTAATTGATGAGTTAAAGTTATTGTGGCATAAGGTGTGGAAAACATATGATATATTCAACCAATACAAAAATTGCGTGCTGCCTGTTGATGTGGACTTATAAATTGATTTTTTTCTGCTTATGGAATGTTGTCCTGGGTGGTCGAACTGCAGGAAAGTTATGCTTGCCCAACTTGTTGGAAGACACAAAAGCATCTCACGTTGAAACATGGAGGAAAGAATACATGGTTTGATTGCCACCCGTCGATTCTTTGCCTATTGGATACGAGTTTAGGAGAAATACTAGTGCATTTATGAAGAACCAAACTGATTTTTGAAAGAGCCAGCCGTCACCATTGTCGCCAGAAGAAATTTGGAAACAGTTAGGTTTTCAACCAAAGGTAATAGAGTCTCCAATGTCTAATAAGATACCTGGTTATGGTGTTACGCATAATTGGACTAACAAAACATATTTTGGGAGTTACCTTATTGGAAGCATATTCTTCTCGACAGATAATTTGGATGTCCATGCATATCGAGAAAAAACTTTTTTGACAACTTGTTAATACAATAATGGATGTCATAACAGACAAAAAGATAACTTGAAGGCTAGGATGGACTTAAAGGAATATTGTAGGCGAAGTGAGTTTGTACCTAACATAACTTGAACAACAAGATTCACAAGCCCAAGGCCAGTTACACATTCACTTGGATGAGAGAAGAGAGATTTGTGATTGGTAAGATTTGAGGATGCCTGATGGATATGCGTCAAACTTATCCAGGTGTGTTCACATGAAAAGAAGGGAAGTTGACGTCTATGAAGAGCCACGATTGTCCACATTTTCCTCGAATCTTTTGATGCCTATTGCATTCAAAGCCTTGCCTGATAATATGGAAATCCATTATTGAGATAGGTTTATTTTCAAGGAGTTGTGTTCTAGCACATGAAGGTGGATAAACTTAGCTTACATGGAAGAGTAATATTTGCTTAACTTTAACAAGCTGGCGAAAATTTTTCCTCTTGGGTTTTTTGATGTAATGGAACATCTCCAATTCATACTTGCACAAGAGGCACGACTTGGAGGGCCTGTACAATGTAGATGGATGTATCCTTACGAGAGGTAATGACTTTAAATTATTTTCCTCGACTTGTTTAATTAAACTTTATTTCATCTAAAAATTGTGCTATGTAGGACTATTGGAAAATGTAAGCGGGCTGTAAAAAATTCGATACAGGATTGAGGGATCAATATGCAAGGCACATCTGGCTAAAGAAACTTCTTCTTCTGTTCAATATTATTTTGAACATGATGTGTCATGTTTGAGAAATAGGCCAAATCGGCATGATGATGGAGGTGTTAATAATCCTTTGGCACCACCATTTTTCAATATTCAATCAACCAGGTATGAGGTTCACAAAACTAGTAAAAACGAATTTGACTGAGAATGGAGAAAAAGTCCGCTACAACACATGTATTATTGAATTGTCAGAGGTCCAACCTTATTATAAGTAAGTCTTAATTTGTACTAAAGGCGATTATTACAAGATCAAAGTTATTTAAATAAATGAGGTATAATTTGTGGGATTACTAGGTGTAAATGGGCATGATGCTATTTATCCAAGATTTTCAGAGTGGTTTTAAGGAGTTTGTAAGTTCTATTTTGTGGTTAACAAATTAAGTACATGTATATTTTAAAAATTCTAACTTTTCTTTAACTTTATATATGTTTCATAATCCATGAATGGAATTAATGACCCATTTTTTGCGCGATAATAGCTTGGGATCTGACCATGAAGTCAGAATGATGTCTAAGTACTTTGTCAATGGGTACAAGTTTTCATACAGAAGAATGGTCTAAGAATAAGAAACCAAAATAGTGGGGTGTGGGTAAAGGGTGATGGAGATGTTGATTATTATGTGTGCTCCAGAGATTTTAGAACTAGAGTATTTCGGTTGGCCGAAAAAAAAATATTGGTAACTCTTTCGTGTAAGTGGTAGATCCAACACCTACATAAGGGTTTTAAATAAGCTTATGTTACACAGATGGCCCGGGTAAAAAAAAGAAGATAAGACACGATTCCCAGCTTCCTCAGTACAACTTCAGGTCCCACTACCTAGTCTGTGCCATTTATGGGTCCTCCTCATCCTCCTCCGCCTCCTCAACTCTCCTCCTCACTCAGCAAACTCTCTCCTCCTCCTCTCCCTCCTCAGCAACTTCACTGCCACCTGCTTTTTTTCCATTTTGCCCCTTGTGATCCAGTTCGATATAAGCCTATCTCCTAATTCCAGAGCATGACACTATACCATCTTCTTCGCCAACTTAGCGTACTAGTCAGCATGGTGGCTCCTCATCTATGCCTCCGTCATCATTCACGTCCATACCCAAGCTACCATGTTAGTCAGATATGGTGGTTTCCACATCTAATGGCTCCATCTTCATCTCCATCATCATCCACTCCTAGTATTTCTAGGCCGCATGTTGGAGACTCTACCATAAACCGTCATCACCCATCCATTGATACATCTACACCTGCTCCTGATGATACCAGACTCAGACTTTTGAAGAGATTGTATCATAATGATTCCTTTACCAGACTGATTATTCATTCCTGATGGGAACTACTGGAAGCAATTACTTTATTATTCGTTTGAATTTGTTGAATATATTTTTAACATATGTTTAATTTTTTTAATGCAGTTTGTTCCCTTTATAGAATCTAGGATAGGTTGTTGTGGATTGTTTTAAAGGAATTTTATCGAGATGCTTGGAGGTAATGGTCAGATATACCGTAATTTACAGAGATCATATGTGGAATCAATTTAGGGTCAAAATCAATAATTTTATATTATTTATCAAACTACCCTTATTTCATTAAATATTTTAAATAATTTGCAGACAAGGTGGTGCATGGATTCCAAATATATCATCAGCAATTAAGTCATAATTTCGAAAAAGAAGCTGCTGATCGGCTTAAAAATCTCCTTTATAAGCTCGATAGAAGGGCGAGATGCTCGGTTGGATACTAAAAGACATATGGGATAGGACTTAATGTGATATGGGCTTCTGAAGAATTTAAGAAGAGAAGCAATTGCTGCAAAGGCTGCCCGAGCCTCCCAAATACGGGTGACTCATTGCACACTGGGGGTTCATTAGTATGGAGACCCATCGAAGGAGAATGGTAACTTTCTTATTATATTTGTTTTGATTTTAACTAGATGTAATTGAACTTTATCTAACTTAATTTTTTTTGCAAGGAAAAGAAAAAAAGAAGAGACTTGTGACTTATGTTTGAGGTCTTTGAGGACAAACATTTGAAAAAGAAAAAGGATGGGACAAGAGAATGGTCCGAGCCGCGTGCTGCGAGGGTATATCCTTCTATTTCTTTTTGTCTCTTCTTCTTTCTTTTTCTCTTCTTCTTTGATTTGTTGGGGTTGATGATTCTTTTAGTCATAAGACAGGTACCTTACAACAATTTATATTTTTTATACTGGTATTTTATATATGTTACAATTTACTTGAAGTTAATTAGCTCAATCAACATGTTGCCTTTTCCTTTGAACCAACTAGTGAAGAGTCAGTTCTTGATTTGCTGCAGGACTAAGCTCTTTCCAAATCTTTGTGATTGCTGATGCATATACTTCTATAGAAAAAAAACCAAAAATTAATGTAGTTACCATAACATTTTACTTGTGTTGGATGGGAAATGTGTGTTACTCCGAATCTTCTCCATCCAAAATTTTCTGCATTATCCCGCGCAGAGATGAATATGCTTGAATTTTGTCTCTCCAATAGATTCCTGTTTGTCCTTTGTTGTTTGATCAAATATCCTTTTCAATTTTTTTGCTTGTTCTCCAATCCTCTATTTGTAACGTTCGCTGAGTCCTAGCAAACATAAGGAGTATACGGTCGATTCAGAAAGATTAATAGTTGTTGCAGAATTCTTTTAAACTCTGACAAAGTACTATCATATTTTTTCAGTAGTATCCACTAATGATATTCTCAGTATGTTAAAAGTGGCTAAAACACAACAAATACCCTTAGTTGCTCATGAAGACACCTCTGGACTTCTAGTTGTCATTTTCATTTGTGACTATCATTTGTGGATTTTCATTGTGCTTTTTGTAGATACCTCTCAAACTGAACATATTGGTTCCTGTTAATTAGGTAGAAAATGAACATGTTTTTATGGATTGTCATGATTAAAGATTAGTCTTTTTCTGCTGCTATCCTTCACAGCACATCACATTACAAAGACAATTGCATTAATTAGAGCAAGTGTTTACTAGTACTATGCCTCTTTCTTTTTTCTTATGTGTCAGGCTTATCTATACTACCTGCCAACACCCTGACATTCTACTTGATTTTCAATAAAAATGACATTGCCATTTCTTTTTACTACATTCAAAATTTAGAATCTTTTTGGTTCGTCCTCTCAATTGTAATTTTGTCCTGTTATATGCGCTGTATAGGCTTTGATTATATTTGCAGTAAGTGTATGAATAAAATGATCGAAGAGTTGCATGCAAAGTTGCATTAATTGCCAAAGATATATCTACACCAAGAAGAGTGGATTCTGAGAAGAGAGTTGTCGTTTTATAGGCTGAAAAGTGTACGAAATGATGTACAATAATAACTGATTAAAGCGTGTTTGGTTCTGATGACTGGTGACTCAATAAAACCAAGCAAATTGAAAATCCATATTGTATTAGATATTTATAGGCCTGGCTTTTGGGAGTAACTTTTTTCCATTGTCAGCATTGTATTGTGTCTAGTGACACTAAATGACAGTGAGGGAATAAGTGTTTCCATGTTAACCCATTGACATGGTTTAGACATATTTTGTGATCAATTCATGCTCTTTGCAATTGGACTAATTTCCTCTGTATTTGTAATGTTCTTTTTCTTGGTGACTTCTACTCCATCCTTGAACCCTAGATTTTCCTATGTTAAGGAGCAACTTTAAGCAGAGGAGAAGTGAATGTGGAGACATCGAATGTCTATGCTAAAGTAGAATTTTTCAATCTAGAATGCCAACAAGCTAAAGTAGATATATTTGTATTATTTTTTCATTTGCCCTTTCTTTCCCTTTGAGGCCAAAACATAGCACTATCATTATTATTAGAATAAAAGAAAGCATCAATCCAGAGAGACATATTTAGAATTGTAAGGAATGTTTAAATTTTTATAAGATAGAAATCTGGAAGTTGAAATAGATCATCAATTTTACTTTCATCATACCTTGCACCATTTTCTTCCTTGTTTAATGTGTGTGTTTGTTTATTTTTATAGATGCATGCTTCATCAGAAAACTGTGAAACGTACATTTTAATTTCTTCAAGTATCGCTTGGACTCCATTTTAATTTCAGGAAGCCTATCACAACGTTTTGAGGAGTGCGTCAAAAGTCAAAACCGATTCCGGGGATGGTAGCTCAACCCAAGTGTCACTCAATGATGTAGCTTCATATGGACGCAGTGGTTGGTGGCACAAAGAAAGGTAGAACCTACGGTCTTGATCACAATATTCTGTAGGTCGTTCTAACGACAATTGTTGTCTGGTGGTGCGAGTTATTCGCAAGATCACGAAGAGGTGGAAGCCATTACGAAAAGAAGTTGAAGAGTTGAAGGAGGAACAGAAAGAAGATCGCGCAAATTTTAACAAATTGCAGAGTCTAGTGGAGAAATTTATGAGCGGACGTCCATTTGGTCCTTTTAATGGCGAGTAATGGCGGGGATAATTGAGTTTTAGTTTTGTTATGGTTATGATGTTTGAGACATTATATTTTGTTGTATTGATTGTTTAGACTTGGTAATATTTAACTTGACTATGATTGTAATATTTAGACTAGATTGAATGGTGCCAGATAATTAACTCTTTTTGGATGTTTTAGTTACAAATATTTATGTTTTGCATTTTATGGATTTGATTAGTTTGCAATGGTTGGATTGATATGTTAGCATGGTGGATTAATTGATTGTTGTATATTTGAATTGGTAGGTGGTACTGCTTAAAAGAGCTGGTTGGCAAAAAATTCCAGTTTTCCGACTTATTTCCGACATTAGCTAGATCGCAAAATGTATCAAATATTCCAGGATTCAGGAACATCTGCGACCACTGTAGTCGAAATATAAATAAATAAATAGTTTTAAAATTAGATTTGCAAACCACGGTAGTCTGAACTATAAATAAATAAATAATTTTTAAATTAGGTTTGCGACCACAGTAGTGGGAAACTCAAATAAAATTAAATAATATTATAATTATGTATAACCATTTTGCGACCGAAGTAGTGGGAAAGTTAATAATAAATTAAAGTTTAATTTATACTGTTTGCGACCGCGTCGGTCGAAACTTTACCACCATTTATTAGTCATTTTTCTATTTGCTTAGCGACCGCTGTAGTCGCAAATTACGGACGGATTCGGTCGCAAACTAATTTCAGGCCAGCTAATTTTGCGACTACGATTTTCGGTCTGAATGTAGTCGGAAATAGCATTTTCTGACCGTTTTTTGCAGTTGCAAAATAGCCATTTTCTAGTAGTGAAACAGGGATACACGAAACTACAAAACTTTTCTAATTAATATGTGTGAAAGAAAATTTTAGGCAGAAATCGCCTGGAACTCACTTCAAGTAGATTAGGATGTCTAATCCGGTGCAAAAATTAATGACAAAACCGGAAGAAACTATGATATAGTTAAGTTGAAGAACAAATGGGACAATCCTCAAAGGTACATGGAAGAATGGGATACTTTAGTTCGAAAAGAGACTGGTTTAGGAGGGATCCCGATAAATAAACAATTCAAGCGAGTGCAGATTGGCGGGATAGGAAAATAAAGGTACTTGTATTCTACTACTTAATTTCACTTAACATTAATTTTATTTACTTATTTGCTTTGGTATTTTAAATTCTCTTGTTCTTCTTCACATTTGTAGGAGAATCAAATGTAGAAAGAAATTTAGAGAGAAAGTTTACAAACATCGACAACTGATGGAGTACTGTTTTAAGGATGTTGTTTGCAACCAGAACAACCATTTGAGTTTGGAACTCTTGTAGACAATGAGAGTTTGTGAATATTGATGCCATAGAAAATAATACGGAAAAGGGATTCGAACAAACTAATCCAGAAGAATCGAATGTGATTGAAAAAGTGCATGGTAGTGAGAGTGCTAAGAGAGGAAAAAGAAAAAGCATCAACTGCTATAAATGAAAGGAGAAAAATAAATTCAATACCAGTCTAAGAATTACATCATCAATTAGAGAAAATTTGCTGAAGCTATACAATCAGCTCTTCAATGAATATGGGTCAAAAGACCTCTTCGCTTAGTATTTAAGTATGTAATGGATGTTGTTTGTAATTTACCCGATATGATTGTTGGTATCGAATTATGGTGGAAAGCAAGGGTGCTACAAAGTCATGCAATAATCAGAGAAATATTTTTTAGCACAAGAAGATCCAGAGTTACAATTGCAGTGGTTGGAAAAGATGTCTGAGCTTCACAAAAGAAATACATTTAATATCATTACCTATTAATTATCTAAATTTATTATTTCTTCTAGTTATTGAAACTTTAAATTTGCTTTAAAATATTGGTTTTAGTTATGCTTTATAGTTATTGGAATCTATATTTGACTTTTATTTAGTTACTAATATTTAATTTTGAAATATTGAATTCTATGTCGTTGTACTTAGGTGATTTTTGAATTTAATTTTTTTATAATAGTATATAGATTGTTATTCAAGTAATTTTATTTTAATTCTTTTTCTTATAAGATATGTCAATCACACAGTAAATAATGATGAGCATGTTGATGAAGTTTTTATAAATGAAGTATATGACGATGATGATGTACTTGATTTGGTAATTTTTTAGTGTTAGCTCTCGCATAAGAATATTATTTAAAATTTTGTCTAAAAACTCCATGAAGAACTTCTCCTCATACAGATTTTAATTTCATCAAGGAGATACTTGAAGGGCATGATAAGAGATGTTATGAGATGTTTAAGGATGGAAAAACATATATTTTCTTGACTTATGCAAAACACTAAATAACAATATGATTGAAAGCAACAAGAATAAATGACCATAGAGGAGATGTGTCACGATCCAGTTCGCCCTCTGTGAACATGTCGTGACGGCACCTAGTCCTACGACTAGGTAAGCCTATCAATTTCGGAAGAAAGAACATATGCGGAAAACTAATATAAAACCGAAGATAACACAATATAAAAGTGTTTAAGATGCCGCTTGGCATATACAATACAAGATCTAAACCGAACAACTTCCAAAAACCAGGAATCCTATGAAATCACAAGCTATGAATACGGATAAAACATGCTTCTAACTCCGGAGTATCTAAATCAAAAGAAAAGAACAGAAGGGCTAATCATACAAGGGAGAATGGAAAGGGACTCCTCGGTCTGCGGACGTCGACAGATATATCGAAGTCTCTGAGAAATCGCCTCGCCTCATGTCACGACCCAATTTCAACCCGGTCGTGATGGCGCCTCTCGTGAAGACAAGGCCACCCAACTAACCCAAACCGTCTCTTTAATATTTATTACATAAACGAATAGGTGAATATAGCTTAACGACAATAAAATAACCGGTATGTACAACCCAACACAAACCGACCGGGGTGTCACAAGTCACGAGCATCTAAAGAACCTGAACAAACTACAGGGCAATAATAATATATATAAGAAAAATTCTGGAAAATCAAAAGACAACATCCGATGCCGCGAAACGCTGGCGGTCACCTTGCTCCAGCTACAATAGCCTACCTTCAATCAGCTAATAACCCGCTACCGAGTGAACAATACCTGCACTGCATGCGAGGCAGGGAGTAAACGTGAGTACTTTCCAACTCAGTGAGTAATAAAAGTAAATAATAACTGAGCAGCAAGAATCACGTAAAGCAACCAACATGCTGTATAGAAGCCGAGTATAAATTTTCTGAGAAAAAAACAGTGAAAATCTGTGAGATCTTTAGAAATATCTTGGCTCAGTTCAAATTCTCCTTTGAAAATGATATTTTCAATACTTACGGAAACGATTTCAAAACAGTTAAGTGCTGATAGCAACAGAAAAAATCCGCCTCGGCATAAATACCACGGTATAACAGGTAAAAAAAAGGCAATAATATGCAAGATGAGCACATAAAAGTACGCCCTCGGCACCTCTCAAAACAGTACCAGCCCCTTGGGTCATATCAATCACACAGTACAACATCAGATAAATAGTAGAATCCAGTGAAGTATAGTAAGAAATCTTTGAAACAGTTAAAAATCAATCATACTCAACCAGTAAGTCAGCATTGTTACCTGACCGGTCAACCATTGTTACCTGAACCAACGCGTATTCAGTGCCATTGTTACCACTGGTCAGTCATTGTTACCTGACTGGCTCAGTTCATTGTTACCTGACTAAACCGCGTATAACAAGTGTCATTGTTCCACTGTTCAATTTAATCACCTAAGATGGGTACCCGCGCTCACTGTGGGTGTGCAGACTTCGGAGGGCGCTCCTAACAGCCCAAGCGCTATCAACAAGGCCTGAAAGCCTGAACAAAATATCAACATGAGGCCTGAAAGCCTTCTCACAAGCACACTCGAGGCCTGAAAGCCTCCTCACAATACACTCGAAGCCTGAAAGCCTCCTCACATCACTCAGCATATCCTCACATATGGCCCTCGGCCTCAATCAGTCCAGAATAATCATAAGCCCTCGGGCATCAGTAAAAGAAACATAATGCTCAGCTCAAACAGTAGTTAAATATCAGTTAAACTCGAGGTTGAGTAAAAATATAGCTGAGTTCTATGAAACAGTGTAATGACAAGGACTGAGTTCAAATAATATTTCAAATAGTGAGAAAACAGTGATGATAGCTCGTAGGGGAGTTCAAAACAGTCGGCAATAAGCCCCAAATATGGCAGTAAGCCAAGTCCTAGTGAAAAACAACAAGTCATAGCGAAATACAAAAATAATAATTTGTGTTTGGCCAATTCATTTAAGAAGTACTTTTTACAATATTTGATAAACAAATTGTGTTTGACCAATCTTTATAAAAAGTACTTTTGAGTGTCAAATTACCAAAAAGGATAGTGCCAAACTTTTATAATTATTTAAAAAGAAAAATAAATTTTAATATTATTATAAGAGACTGTTATTAGTTTTTATTTAATTTAATTAAGATATAAACATAAAGTAAATATACATACTAAATATTTAAATCACCGAACATATATAGTTATACCAAAGAAATAATATTATCTAGTATAATTACTTGTTATTTACACCATGAAATAATAAGCAAAGTCACTCACACATGATAATATTTCTCAATAATTTCATCTCTAATTCTATCACGCAACGCCTCCATAATAGTATAAGACTTGTCTTGCATTTTTAAAGGAATACCAGAAGGCCCATCTCCTTCTTCAAACTCTGCTGTAATGTCTTCATTAACATAATAGTTGAATTCCTTATCAGTAGAAGAACGTCATCGGACGAAATCATGTATAGCCATGGTAGTTGTAACAAGATAAATCTGAGTGTCAAACTTGAAAGACGGCATTGAGCAAAAAATAAAAAATCTATTTTTCCAGACTCCAAATGTTCTTTCAATTGTACATCAAAGACTGGAGTGAAAAAAATTGAATGTTTCATTTGGATTTCTAAAACTAGAGTTGCGCTTGAAATCCGGAAGATGATATCGCTCACACTTATACGGTCCTAAATAACCCATCGTTGTTGGATAGCCCGAATCAACTAAATAATACCCCTTTATACATCAAGTAAAAAATAGTTAATTAAGGTGAATAAAATAAAATCTAACATATTAAACTAACACAAGGCATAGTATTAGTGTTGCTTACCTGATGGAGGATGAGGAAAGTTGAGGTTTTGCCTTCTAAGTGCCTGATCAAATATTCTAGCATCATGTGCAGTACCTTCCCACCCAGGCCATACAAATGTGAAGCACATGTCCCAATCACATACAACCATTATCGTTTTGTGAAGTGAAGCCTTTTCTACCATGTATTTGATTTGTTTCTTAGAGCGAACAATACAAGGCACGTGTGTGCCATCTATAGCTCCAATGCAATTTTTAAAATAAGGCCAATACCTATCATTCTCTTATTTTAGGATTAATATCAGAAAATATTGGATCTTTTGGCTTATAATATCCATAGCCAATTTCAAACATGATGAAAATGTCTGCTAAGAGTCTCTCGAGCGTGTTGGAATCGTTCTTGAATCATTCGATTCCCTACTCCATGTCCGACCACCAGTAAAAATAGAGCAACCATCTCCTCTATGGTTATTTTTCTTGTTGCTTTCAAATCATATTGTTATTTAGTGTTTTGCATAAGTCAAGAAATATATGTTTTTCCATCCTAAACATCTCATAACATCTCTTATCATGCCCTTCAAGTATCTCCTTGATGAAATTAAATCCTGTATGAGGAGAAGTTCTGCATGGAGTTTTTAGACAAAATTTTAAATAATATTCGGATGTGAGAGCTACACTGAAAATTACCAAATCAAGTACATCATCGTCACCTAATTCATTTATAAGAACTTCGTCAACATGCTCATCATTATTTACGGTGAATGACATATCTGTAAGAAAAAAAATAAAATAAATTTACTTGAATAACAATCTATATACTTATTATAAAAAATAAAAATAAAAAATAAAAATTACCTAAGTACAACGACATAAAATTCTAATATTTCAAAATAAATATTAGTAACTTGAATAAAAGTCAAATATAGATTCCAATAACCATAAAGCATAACTAGAACAATATCTTAAAGCAAATATAAAGTTTCAATAACTAGAAAAAATAAAATGCAGATAATAATAGGTGATATAACTAAATTTATTCTTTTTGAAGCTCAGACATCTTTTCCAACCACTGCAATTGTAACTCTGGATCTTCTTGTGCTAAAAATATTTCTCTGATTAGTTGCTTGACTTGTAGCACCCTTGCTTTCCACCATAATTCGATACCAACAATCATATCGGGTAAATTACAAACAACATCCATTACATACTTAATACTAAGCGAAGAGTCTTTTGACCCCATATTCATTGAAGAGCGTGATTGTATAGCTTCAGCAATTTTCTCTATTGATGATGTAATTCTTAGACTGGTATTGAATTTATTTTTCTCCTTTTCATTTATAGCAGTTGATGCTTTTCTTTTTCCTCTCTTAGCACTCTCACTACCATGCACTTTTTCAATCACATTCGATTCTTCTGGATTAGTTTGTTCGAATCCCTTTTCCGTATTATTTTCTATGGCATCAATATTCACAAACTCTTCATTGTCTACAAGAGTTCCAAACTCAAATGGTTGTTCTGGTTGCAACAACATCCTTAAAACAGTACTCCATCAGTTGTCGATGTTGTAAACTTTTCTCTCTAAATTTCTCTACATTTGGATTCTCCTACAAATGTGAAGAAGAACAAGAGAATTTAAAATACCAAAGCAAAATAAGTAAATAAAATTATGTTAAGTGAAAATTAAGTAGTAGAATTACAAGTACCTTTATTTTCCTATCCCGCCAATCTGCACTCGCTTGAATTGTTTATTTATCGGGATCCCGTCCTAAACCAGTCTCTTTTCGAACTAAAGTATCCCATTCTTTCCATGTACCTTTGAGGATGTCCCATTTGTTCTTCAACTTAACTTTATCATAGTTTCTTCCGGTTTTGTCATTAAATTTTTGCACCAGATTAGACCATCCTAATCTACTGAAGTGAGTTCCAGGACGATTTTCTGCTAAAATTTCTTTCACACATATAATTAGAAATAGTTTTGTAGTTTCTGTATCCCTGTTTCACTACTAGAAAATGGCTATTTTGCAACTGCAAAAACGGTCAGAAAATGCTATTTCCGACTACATTCAGACCGAAAAATCGTAGTCGCAAAATAGCTGGCCTGAAATAGTTTGCGACCGAATCCGTCCGTAATTTGCGACTACAGCGGTCGCTAAGGCAAAATAGAAAAATGACTAATAAATGTGGTAAAGTTTCCGACCGACGCGGTCGCAAACAGTATAAATTAAACTTTAATTTTATATTAACTTTCCCACTACTTCGGTCGCAAATGGTATACATAATTATAATATTATTTAATTTTATTTGAGTTTCCCACTACTGTGGTCGCAAACCTAATTTAAAATTATTTATTTATTTATAGTTCCGACTACCGTGGTTGCAAATCTAATTTTAAACTATTTATTTATTTATATTTCCGACTACAGTGGTCGCAGATGTTCCTGAATCTGGAATATTTTGATACATTTTGCGACTACTATGGTCGGAAATAAGTCGGAAAACTGGAATTTTTTGCCAACCAGCTCTTTTAAAGCAGTACCACCTACCAATTCAAATATACAACAATCAATTAATCCACCATGCTAACATATCAATCCACCATTGCAACTAATCAAATCCATAAAATGCAAAACATAAATATTTGTAACTAAAACATCCAAAAAGAGTTAATTATTCTGGCACCATTCAATCTAGTCTAAAATATTACAATCATAGTCAAGTGTAAATATTACCAAGTCTAAACATCCAACTACAACAAATAATAATGTCTCAAACATCATAACCATAACAAACTAAAACTCATTATCCCCGCCATACTCGCCATTAAAAGGACCAAATGGACGTCCGCTCATAAATTTCTCCACTAGACTCTGCAATTTGTTAAAATTTGCGCGATCTTCTTTCTGTTCCTCCTTCAACTCTTCAACTTCTTTTCGTAATGCTTCCACCTCTTCGTGATCTTGCGAATAACTCGCACCACCAGACAACAATGTCGTAGAACGACCTACAGAATATTGTGATCCAAGACCGTAGGTTCTACCTTTCTTTGTGCCACCAACCACCTGCGTCCATATTGAAGCTACATCATTGAGTGACACTTGGGTTGAGCTACCATCCCCGGAATCGGTTTGACTTTGACGCCACTCCTCAAAACGTTGTTGATAGGCTTCCTGAAATTAAAATGGAGTCAAAGCGATACTTGAAGAAATTAAAATGTACGTTTCACAGTTTTCTGATGAAGCATGCATCTATAAAAATACAAACACACACATAAACAAGGAAGAAAATGGTGCAAGTATGATGAAAGTAAAATTGATGATCTATTCAACTTCCAGATTTCTATCTTATAAAAAATTTAACATTCCTTACAATTCTAAATATGTCTCTCTGGATTGATGCTTTCTTTCTATAATAATTGATAGTGCTATGTTTGGCCTCAAAGGGAAAGAAAGGGCAAATGAAAAAATAATACAAATATATCTACTTTAGCTTGTTGGCATTCTAGATTGAAAAATTCTACTTTAGCATAGACATTCGATGTCTCCACATTCACTTCTCCTCTGCTTAAAGTTGCTCTCTTAACATAGGAAAATCTAGGGTTCAAGGGATGGAGTAGAAGTCACCAAGAAAAAGAACATTACAAATACAGAGGAAATAGTCCAATTGCAAAGAGCATGAATTGATCACAAAATATGTCTAAACCATGTCAATGGGTTAACATGGAAACACTTATTCCCTCCACTGTCATTTAGTGTCACTAGACACAATACAATGCTGACAATGGAAAAAGTTACTCCCAAAAGGCCAGGCCTATAAATATCTAATACAATATGGATTTTCAATTGCTTGGTTTATTGAGTTCACCAGTCATCAGAACCAAACACGCTTTAATCAGTTATTATTGTACATCATTTCGTACACTTTTTCAGCCTATAAAACAGACAACTCTCTTCTCAGAATCCACTCTTCTTGGGTGTAGATATATCTTTGGCAATTAATGCAACTTTGCATGCCAACTCCTTCATCATTTTATTCATACACTTACTGCAAATATAATCAAAGCCTATACAGGCTCTATAACAGGACAAATTACAATTGAGAGGACGAACCAAAAGATTCTAATTTTTGAATGTAGTAAAAAGAAATAGCAATGTCATTTTTATTGAAATCAAGTAGAATGTCAGGGTGTTGGCAGGGTAGTATAGATAAGCCTGACACATAAGAAAAAAGAAAGAGCATAGTACTAGTAAACACTTGCTCTAATTAATGCAATTGTCTTTGTAATGTGATGTGCTGTGAAGGAAGCAGCAGAAAAAGACTAATCTTTAATCATGACAATCCATAAACATTGTTCATTTTCTACCTATTAACAGGAACCATATGTTCAGTTTGAGAGGTATCTACAAAAAGCACAATGAAAATCACAAATGATAGTCACAAATGAAAATGCAACTAGAAGTCCAGAGGTGTCTTCATGAGCAACTAGAGGTATCTTGTTGTGTATTTAGCCACTTTTAACATACTGAGAATATCATTAGTGGATACTACTGAAAAATATGATAGTACTTTGTCAGAGTAAAAGAATCTGCACAACTATTAATCTTTCTGAATCGACCGTATACTCCTTATGTTGCTAGACTCAGCGAACGTTACAAATGAGGATTGGAGAACAAGCAAAAAAATTGAAAAGGATATTTGATCAACAACAAAGGACAAACAGGAATCTATTGGAGAGACAAAATTCAAGCATATCATCTCATGCGCGGGATAATGCAGAAATTTTGGATGTAGAAGATTCGGAGTAACACACATTTCCCATCCAACACAAGTAAAATGTTATGGTAACTACATTAATTTTTGGTTTTTTTCTATAGAAGTATATGCATCAGCAATCACAAAGATTTGGAAAGGAGCTTAGTCCTGCAGCAAAATCAAGAACTGACTCTTCACTAGTTGGTTCAAAAGGAAAAGCAACATGTTGATTGAGCTAATTAACTTCAAGTAAATTGTAACATATATAAAATACAGTATAAAAATCATAAATTGTGTAAGGTACCTGTCTTATGACTAAAAGAATCATCAACCCCAACAAATCAAAGAAGAAGAAAAAGAAAGAAGAAGAGACAAAAAGGAAATAGAAGGATATACCCTCGCAGCACGCGGCTCGACCCATTCTCTTGTCCCATCCTTTTTCTTTTTCAAATGTTTGTCCTCAAAGACCTCAACATAAGTCACAAGTCTCTCTTTTTTTCTTTTCCTGCAAAAAAAAATTAAGTTAGATAAAGTTCAATTGCATCTAGTTAAAATCAAAACAAATATAATAAGAAAGTTACCATTCTCCTTCGATGGGTCTCCATACTAATTGAACCCCCAGTGTGCAATGAGTCACCCGTATTGGAGGCTCGGGCAGCCTTTGCAGCAATGCTTCTCTTCTTAAATTCTTCAGAAGCCCATATCACATT
Organism: Nicotiana attenuata; assembly: GCF_001879085.1. Taxonomy (NCBI): domain Eukaryota; kingdom Viridiplantae; phylum Streptophyta; class Magnoliopsida; order Solanales; family Solanaceae; genus Nicotiana; species Nicotiana attenuata. The sequence continues at coordinate 62,157,055 of NC_031994.1, forward strand.
AAGTCTATCCCATATGTCTTTTAGTATCCAACCGAGCATCTCGCCCTTCTATCGAGCTTTATAAAGGAGATTTTTAAGCCGATCAGCAGCTTCTTTTTCGAAATTATGACTTATTTGCTGATGATATTTGGGAATCCATGCACACCTTGTCTGCAAATTATTTAAAATATTAGATGAAATAAGGGTAGTTTGATAAATAATATAAAATTTATTGATTTTGTACCCTAAATTGATTCCACATATGATCTCTGTAAATATACGGTATATCTGACCATTTACTCCAAGCATCTCGATAAAATCCTTTAACACAATCCACAACAACCTTCGTAGATTCATTAGAGGGAACAAACCTGCATTAAAATTAACATATGTTAAAAATATATTCAACAATTCAAACGAATAATAAAGTAATTGCTTACCCAGTAGTCCCATCAGGAATGATAATCAGTCTGTGTAAGGGAATCATATGATACAATCTCTTCAAAAGTCTGAGTCTGTGTATCATCAGGAGCAGGTGTAGATGTATCAATGGATGGGGATGACGGTATGGTAGAGTCTCCAACATGCGGCCTAGAAATACTAGGAGTGGATGATGATGGAGATGAAGATGGAGCCATAGATGTGGAACCACCATTCTGACTAACATGGTAGCTTGGGTATGGAGTGAATGATGACGGAGGCATAGATGAGGAGCCACCATGCTGACTAGTACGCTAAGTTGGCGAAGAAGATGGTATAGTGTGCATGCTCTGGGAATTAGAGATAGGCTTATATCGAACTGGATCACAAGGGGGCAAAATGAAAAAGCCAGGTGGCAGTGAAGTTTGCTGAGGAGGAGGAGGAGGAGGAGGAGGAGTTTGCTGAGGAGGAGGAGGAGGAGGAGGCGGAGGAGGATGAGGAGGACCCATAAATGGCACAGACGAGGTAGTGGGACCTGAAGTGTACTGAGGAAGCTGGGAATCGTGTCTTATCTTCTTTTTTTTACCCGGCGCCATCTGTGTAACATAAGTATATTAAAAACCCTCTAGTAGGTGTTGGATCTTACCACTTACACCGAAAGAGTACCAATATTTTTTTCGGCCAACCGAAATACTCTAGTTCTAAAATCTCTTGGAGCACACCATAATAATCAACATCTCCATCACCCTTTACCCACACCCCACTATTTTGGTTTTCTTATTCTTAGACCATTCTTCTGTATGAAACTTGTACCCATTGACAAAGTACTTAGACATCATTCTGACTTTATGGTCAGATCCCCAAGCTATATCGCGCAAAAATGGGTCATTAATTCCATTCACTGGATTATGAACATATATAAAGTTAAAGAAAAGTTAGAATTTTAAATATACATGTACTTAATTTGTAACCACAAAATAGAACTTACAAACTCCTTAAACCACTCTGAAAATCTTGGATAAATAGCATCATGCCCATTTACACCTAAGTAACTGCCCACAAAATTATACCTTTCATTAGTTAAAATAACTTTGATCTTGTAATAATCGCCTTTAGTACAAATTAAGACTTACTTATAATAAGGTTGGACCTCTGGACAATTCAATAATACATGTGTTGTAGCGGACTTTTTCTCCATCTCAGTCAAATTTCGGTTTTTACTAGTTTTTGAACCTCTACCTGGTTGATTGAATATGAAAAATGGTGGTGCCAAAGGATTATTAACACCTCCATCATCATGCCGATTTGGCCTATTTCTCAAACATGACACATCATGTTCAAAATAATATGAACAGAAAGAAGAAGTTTCTTTAGCCAGATGTGCCTTGCATATTGATCCCTCAATCCTGTATCGATTTTTTACAGCCCGCTTACATTTTCCAATAGTCCTACATAGCACAATTTTTAGATGAAATAAAGTTTAATTAAAACAAGTCGAGGAAAAATAATTTAAAGTCATTACCTCTCGTAAGGATACATCCATCTACATTGTACAGGCCCTCCAAGTCGTGCCTCTTGTGCAAGATGAATTGGAAGATGTTCCATTACATCAAAAAACCCAAGAGGAAAAATTTTCGCCAGCTTGTTAAAGTTAAGCAAATATTACTCTCCATGTAAGCTAAGTTCTCCACCTTCAATGTGCTAGAACACAACTCCTTGAAAAATAAACCTATCTCAATAATGGATTTCCATATTCTATCAGGCAAGGCTTTGAATGCAATAGGCATCAAAGATTCGAGGAAAATGTGACAATCGTGGCTCTTCATAGACGTCAACTTCCCTTCTTTCATGTGAACACACCTGGATAAGTTTGACGCATATCCATCAGGCATCCTCAAATTCTTAACCCAATCACAAATCTCTCTTCTCTCATCCAAAGTGAATGTGTAACTGGCCTTGGGCTTGTGAATCTTGTTGTTCAAGTATGTTAGGTACAACTCACTTCGCCTACAATATTCCTTTAAGTCCATCCTAGCCTTCAAGTTATCTTTTGTCTTGTTATTGACATCCATTATTGTATTAAACAAGTTGTCAAAAAAGTTTTTTCTCGATATGCATGACATCCAAATTATGTCGAAGAAGATTATGCTTCCAATAAGGTAACTCCCAAAATATGTTTTGTTTAGTCCAATTATGCGTAACACCATAACCAGGTATCTTATTAGACATTGGAGACTCTATTACCTTTGGTAGAAACCTAACTCTGTTCCAAATTTCTTCTGGCGACAATGGTGACGGTGGCTCTTCAAAATCAGTTTGGTTCTTCATAAATGCACTAGTATTTCTCCTAAACTCGTGATCCATAGGCAAGAATCGACGGTGGCAATCAAACCATGTATTCTTTCCTCCATGTTTCAACGTGAATGCTTTTGTGTCTTCCATACAAGTTGGGCAAGCTAACTTTCCTGCAGTCGACCACCCAGACAACATTCCATAAGCAGAAAAATCATTTATAGTCCACATCAAAGCAGCACGCAATTTTTGTTTGGTTGATATATCATATGTTTCCACACCTTCATGCCACAATAACTTTAACTCATCAATTAAAGGTTGCATGTATACATCAATCAAACTTTTCGGATTGCGCGGACCTGGAACAATGCAAGTTAGGAACAAATATGGACTTGTCATACACAGCTCACGAGGAAGATTATACGGCGTAACAAATACTGGCCAACATGAATATAGTGCAGCAGAGACAGAAAAAGGAGTGAATCCGTCTGCACATAAACCCAACCTAATGTTTCTTGATTCACTAGCAAAATTCGGAAACACCCTATCAAAATGCTTTCATGCTTCTCCATCTGACGGATGACACAGAATACCAGGTGGCCTTCTATTTTCATAGTGCCATATCATATGAGGACCAGAGCTCATTGATGCATACAACCTCTTTAACTTAGGTATAAGGGGTAAGTAATGCATCGCCTTAACTGGAACCTTCTTCTTTTTTGAATTTATGACTTTCTTGTAACGAGGTTGGTTACAAAATTTGCAATTTTCTAAGGCTGCATCATCCTTATAGAATAACATGCAACCTTTCTCACAACGTCAATCCTCTCTGATGTAAGTCCTAACTTAGAAACTAATTTCTTTGTTGTGTAGAAATCTTTGGGTAGGTCAATTTTATTCGAATTAAGTTCATTCATAAGGCCAATGATAGAGTCCATGCCCGCTTGAGAGATACTTGAATCTGACTTAATACTTAATAATCTAACTGCGACAGACAACTTAGAATGCACTGAGCCTTCATACAATGGGCGACTTGCTTCCTATAGCTGTTCATAGATGCGCTTAGCATCATCATTTGGTTCAGACTGAGCCCCCAGGTGCATCACAAAAGCATCCCTAACCATTTCACTGAATCGAGAATTTTCAGCATTATTCTTTGCTAATGGACTACCCTCACTACCAAATTTTTTTTGAAAATCGACGTTACCAACACTAGCAACATCCTCTCCATGAATAGTCCACATGTAATAATTTTTCATAAATCTTTTTTTTATAAAGATGAACTTTAACAACATCTGGTTGTAATAACTTTTCGCATTTGAATTTCATACAAGGACACCTAATCACCCCTTCACTGAGAAATTCATTAAGTGTTTTTGTTTTAGCCATGAATTCGGCAACCCCTTCTATAAATTCTTCCCTCAACCCACTACGATTAGGATAAGTTCGATTATACATCCATCTACGATGTGCAAGCTCCATCTACACAAAATAAATCCAAGATATTTAATATGACTTATCAAATGAGACTTACACAAAGGTACCTTATCATACAGTATAGTCATATAAGCATGCTCTACATACATATGATTTCTTAACTTAGAATACTAATCTAAGTCATCTATCAGATGAAAAACATTAAATAAGGTTCTAGCAACAGGTTTCTTCTATAATCAGTAAACACACAACCACGCATTCATTTATTAAGGTTGAACAGAGGCCTGGTGTTTTCACTATGGTCAGACAAATGCGTTAAAGAACATAATAATAACCTTCATCACATAAATATGATTTTTACACTTAGTGAGTCTAAGTCATTAAACTGGGAACTAGATGAACCTAGGACAGATTAAGTGCAGTCACTCAAAAGAAACTATCCAAACACATGGATCATGAAGAGTGATTCATGCTCAAACTTCAAAAGATGTTTAACAGTCAAAGGCAAGTGCCTTCAGGATTATAGTTAGTTTCACGAGAGCCATGCTAACAGAGAACAAGAAAAAGCTAATAGAACAGGACAAGATGAGCTTCATCATATTATTTGGAACTTAAACAAGCAAAGCCTTATAGACATGGTATTTACAACAACAAGACACTCTCATGATAATAGGGAGTGACATCTATACCTAATACAAAACAAAGCTTATTGACAGTCAAATCTAAATACCAGAAATGACACATTCCCAAAAATGTGTATTTGTAAACATCACCGACTAAATGCAATTCCAAAATAATAGAGTAGTCTTCAACCACATAAAGCACATCCACAACAAAACCTGTTTGAATCACAAATTACAAAAAGGCAAGCAACGAAATAGCACTATAAACAGAGAAACAGAAGCATAACAAAACAAACATTTGGCTTGCAAAGACTAGATACGAAAAAGATTAAACCAACACTCTATTTTAAAAGAACCCAAACATTAATGAAAGAGAAATTCGAAAGAGAAAGAGTGTGTGTGTGTAGCCGGTGGAAAGGGAACTAACAAGAAAATTATAAGACTAATTTGAATAGGATATGATATTTGACTCATAATGCATACACATAATGAAAGTCAACAACTAAACATTAAAACGTAAGAAACAGACAGTGTTGCTTATTTACTTGTCTTATTTAATGGTTCTTTTGCAACAACAGATATAATAAATCATGGAATAAAGAAACAGATCTTACATTTATCCTAAACTAACAATTGACGAATACAACTTATGCATCAAATACAGTAATACATTATGCCAAGATACTACACTTGCAGAGTTGAAATTGTGACATTTATGTCACGACGTAGATAGAGCTACATCAAAAAGAAAAATTGAAATTCAAAATCAACCTTTCAAAGTTCTATCAAAATGCCAGAACTAGTAAGTACCAAGAGATAATTGATCCAATTTCATAAGGTAACAAGTATAGGAAAAATGAGAAAACTCACGTGTCAACTATCTCACTATAGAACTGGATCGAAGTAGACGGTGCTGGGATTGACGGAAGAGGGCAACGGTTTGAGCGAAGTGGAATAAATTCGATCTGAGCTTTCAGATGAACGCAAAAACTAAACAGAAAAGGGAAAAAAACTTACAGTATGAAAAGAAAGAGAGAGAGCTGAGTGATTAGTGATTTACCTTCAAAAATTTGGGGGGAGAGGGGTTACCGGTGTCGAGGAGAGAGAGGGGGGGTTATCGGCGAGCAGAGAGAGAGAGACAGATGAAATTGGGGAAATAGGGTTGGGATGTGGAATATTAGATTAATGTTACAGCCACAGTAGTCCCAAACCCGCTTAAATTTTTTTATCATTTTAATTTTAATTTTGCGTCCGACACAGTCACTTAGTGGATCAACAGAAGTATTTGACTTTTTAATGTCCGACCGAATTGGTCACAAAAGTGAAGGCGGGAAGTTGGCGCGCTGTTTTCCCACTGCCTTGGTCGGAATAATAGTCATTTTTTTTAAAAAAAAATAAGTAATAAAAATTCAATCCCTTTTCGACTACTGCGGTCGTAAAAGTAGTCCCATTAGCGACTACTTCATTTTCAGTCGCAAAATTCGGTCACAAATTGATGTTTTTCTAGTAGTGAATTTAGCCTTCTCAGAGTTGTTATCCATTGTCATTTTCTTGCTCATTTTCTTTCATGCATTAAGAACATGTGGTTAATAATAATATTGAATATGTGGTTAATAATAATATTAAACAAATAGAGAACAAAATAAAAAAAAAAGAAGAAGAGAAAGATACAAAAAATAAGAGCATCAAGGGAAAAAATTCCAACTATTAATCACTCATATTATTAGAAATCAGCGTTATCATTGGTACATGCAAGTACGTTAAAAAAGAATAAAAATAAAAGTACATACTAGATATTGCGTATAATAAATTGGTGCACTACAAAAAAAATACCTTATGAAAAAAGTATTTGTACTTGTTGCTAGTTTGTTATTTTAAAGAGGAATATGAGACAAAGAAGAAGAATCTGCACAAGAAAAAGGGAGAAGAAGTTTATTTATAGTAATAGATAGGACTTTTCATTTTGGATAAAATATTCAAGGAGATGAATCCATTAAAGTTACTGGGAGAATTTTAGGAGATTTAATAATTAGAGAAATAAAAAAACAAGATTAGTCAGAGAAAACATCAAAAACAAGAAAAGTCAAAAAAGAATTTGGAAAGTTACAAGGTGATTCATGTATTTGATATCTTTAATTTTTAAAATAATGGTAGAAATAAAAAAAAAAAGAAAAAAAGAACTATTCAAGCGAAAGAAGCAAAAACCAATAAAAAGACAAAAAACGAATTTGAAAAGTTTACACGACTCAGGTATCTGATGGTAGTATATATATATATATATATATATATATATATATATATATATATATATATATATATGGGAAGAAATTAAAGGATAATTTGGAAAATATAAATTTATGATGAGGATAGTTTTGTCTTGAATAAATTAATTTTCTGCTTTTGCTTCTGCTTCTTGGAAGAAGCTAGAATTTTCTGCTTCTTCCCAAAAGCAGAAAAATTGCTTCTGCTGTTGGCCAAAAGTACTTTTTTATTTTGGCCAAACACATTAAATTTTTCAAAAAGTACTTTTTTGACAAAAAAAAGTATTTTTGGCCTCCGAGAAACTTGACCAAACGGACTCTAAATTGAAACGGAAGGAGTAAATAACTATTTGAATCTCCATCTCTACTTTCAACTAATCTATACTATATTAAAAGCACGAAGACTCTTAGCGAAATGTCGTTCGCCTTTTTTACCCTTTAAAATAGAATTTACACTAGCGAAATAGTAATTTTAATATTTATGTAGGAATGATCATTTAATTATTTTCCTAATATCTGGGATATTGGAATCAACTATAATTCTGATTATTAACTTTTTTCCATATTGGACTATATAGAGAATCCTAATATTTAGGATTATAAAAGCAATTAATAAACTTTTGCTTTTTATAAATTTCCTTATTTAAAGCCCATTAATATTAAAGTTATAGTAAACTATAATATATTTTTTCCATTCAAAACTTAGAAATTAAGAAGTTATATTTGTACTACCTTTTTTTCGTCCAATTAGCACTACTCTAAACTCTAAAGCTACTGAAAATAGGCACGCATAAAACGTAGGACTCAATTTTAAAATTGAGTTTTAATATTTGATTTAGTTTTTTACAATTTTCTAGGGCTATTTTCCTTCTAATGTCTTTTATAATATGACATATTTCAGGTATTTAGATTCTTAACTAAAATCAAGGGTTTAAATTTTTATCGTACATCAATAATTTTATAATATTAATAAATAAATTGAAAGTAATAATCGAATAGAAAGAAGATTGATTTATCTCATTCTAAATATCAATATTCAATTGAGGTAAATAAATATGCAACATGGACCATGGATTAGGTTAGAATTTGTGCATGAGATAAAAGAGTTGTAATCCTTGTTTTTATCATTTTGGAAGTGCAACTACTTTTATTTTGTACTCATGTAAAGAATTTTGTGTTACTAAATTTAATATTAAAAATATTTAATGCCATTAAAGGGCAATTAGAATATTACATAGATGTTATTAAATTTTATCATGTGAATTTTGTTTTGTTATAAAAAAAATAAAAATAAGAGAGGCGAGCGTAATTCTCAAACCGCAATAGAAGTTTGTGTTATAAGGAGAATCTCAGAGGAAAGTTTTCAAAATTATCCCAAATTGTGATTATATCTAAATTTTAAAACATGGGATGAATTAATATTTAGCTTTTAATTAATGAAAAAAAAAATTCTTTAAGTTTAAAATAAATAATTAAATTATCTAAGTAGCAAAAGAATGTAATTCAATTTTTTCTCAAAATTATCATATAAGTAAAAGTACTTTCCAAATAGAAAAAACTACTAGGATATATATATAAGTCATTAATTATTTTTGTTTATTATTTTTGTAAACATTCCCACATATTGAACTCCCTGTATTTTTTTAATATATTTAGTTGTTTGCTGTAAAATAATTTATTATTAATCATTTTTTGACTTTAGTCACATGTATCTTTTTTCTAAGAGCCATAGGGCAAATCTATCATGCTCAAATCTCTAAAGGACCAAGAGATTATATTTTTAAATTGGTGTTGTTTGCAAAAAAATTTTTGTGTTACTTTTTTTTCGATATTAATATTAGATACAAAACTACTAACAATTTTTATAAGATGTTCCGCATAATTCTAAGGACTTCTATGATGCATAATTACTTTTATGATGCATAATTTCTTCTTTTATTGAACTAACTAAAGTAAAATTATACATTCTATCAATTTTGTGAACTCACTTTGTGTCTCAAACGCTTTATTTAATTTTTTTTAAATTTCTAAGACGGTATATTTATTGATATAAAAAACACGCGCTTTAGTCACCTAACATATGAGACAACAGAATTATTCTCATATTGGGTGAATATGTCTGCATAATATGGAGACTTTTGTTGTAATGTAAATGCACTAATATATGTTATCCGAAAACTTTTGTATATTTCAACATAAAAATATTTTTTCAAATTGCTAATTTTCTGTGTTAATAAATTATAATATTTACGATTTAAAGGAAACCACTCAATTTGTCTATACTAAAGTTGCCGTTTGGGCAAAGGTATTTCTAGAAACAAAAATATGCTTAGTGTTATAAATAGAATTATATTTATGGTAAATGTCTATATTTTAGAGAGATTTTAGGGATTATTACTTGGTGGCAAAGTCACTATTTCCCTATAAATAGAGGGGTTCTATTCAATTGTAATTGATCCCAATTCAATAAGAATTCTCTTTCTCTACTTTTCTATGAAATACTATTTTCTTCTTTTATTGTTCCATAACACGTTATCAGCACGAGACTCTATCCAATTGAGTAGAAGCTTTGAGATTGAGCATAATGATTGTCCATTATTCCATGAACTTCCTTCATGATTAAATTTTGGATTTAAGGTAAGTATTTTATTTTATTTTTCTCTTTTAATTTCTTGACATTCTATAATTTGATTTTAAATACAAGAAAAGACGATAAATTTTGATTGTAACTCTAATGGAGTTTGACAGAAATTATAACCACCCAAAGTGGTAAAATTTCTATGCCTTGCCATGATCAAATTAATGTATGATTGTGGGCAAAGAATTGGAAACCCGTCCATTGAATTTGCATCATTCTCATTCCCTTAAGAGAATGTGATAGCAGTATGTGATAAGTTTGAAAGAAGACAAAATTATTACTTGTATTGGGTGATACCCTTTTTTGCTTGAGCCCGACCGGTTTGGGTCCGGTCCGGGGCAAGTCGGGGCCATCGAACCCGACCTGGATGCAAGGTAGAACGACGGCCACGTCTACAACCGAGGTCGAGTCATTTCGAGACCGTTGCAGAGCTCGATATGAGTCACCACCGGATGGAGAAACACACAAGGTCGGAAGCCGGACTCGTAACGGATAACCAAGCGTCGCCGGATATCTCGCCCAAACGTGATTTTCTCAACCACTTCAGGCCATTAAGGCGTAATTACAGGGATCCACGATGTAATTAATTTACCTACCTTATTTTTACCCTTAATCAGAATGTATAAAAGGGGAGAAGACCCCATAAAGAGGGGACCGGAAAAAACCATTACACTACAGTACCATCTCTCTAAATTCTTGTACGCTATCAAGCACAATTGTTCTAAGCAATATTATATTCTGCGATTATTTACTTTAACAGCAATTGTTGAGTCTTTATCTTTATTTTCCTCAACCTAAACCTTTTGTATCTTTTAGTTCACGGATCCTTAAAACCCCATATAAATTCAATTGTTATCCGGATTCCAGGGTAAACAGTTTGGCGCCCACCGTGGGGCTAAGGATATTAGTGAGCTCTTTGATACTCTTTCTTGACGCATCACAATACACTGGTTCTTTGCAAAAGAGTCCATCTTACATTCAAATTACCAACTCATAGAATGGCACAATCAATCAACAACGAACTTGAACAGCAGACAGGAAACAATGGAATGCCCGGGCTCGAAAACCCGATAGATGCCGGTTCCCGGATGGCGCTCAACACTGATCAGGCCTCCGGATCATCGCATAGCGTCCGGGGAGAGGACGATTCGAGGGCCCAGGCAGTCGGCGAAGAGACTATCAACCTTAAAATGATTTTTGACATGCTGCAAGCCCAGCAATCGGCTATAGCTCAGCTCCAGAGCCGGGTCCAGGAGCCTGTCAGGTCCGAGGAGGCTCCCCGTGCAGCTGCAATCATCAATCCGACCCCAGTACAGCCGGAACGGGGTGGGCCGGATGCTGATTCTGCGGTTCTTAGGAGGCTAGAAGAACTGACCGAACGAATCGAAAAGGGGGAGGAAAAGATCGAGGCCAACAATAAAAAAGTAGAAACATACAACTCCAGGGTCGACCAAATACCAGGTGCACCTCCGGTCCTGAAAGGCCTTGACGCTAAAAAGTTTGTACAAAAACCGTTCCCATCCAGTGCCGCCCCAAAACCTATCCCTAAGAAATTTAGAATGCCCGATATCCCGAAGTATAATGGGACCTCGGACCCAAACGAGCATGTGACAGCATACACATGCGCGATTAAGGAAACGAGTCTCGAAGATGATGAAATCGAGTNATACGTCACGGGCATCACGTCACCGATCATATCGTTTATTATCATTACTCTCTAATAAACGAGGGGACTATCTGTATTGGGTGATACCCTTTTTTGCTTGAGCCCGACCGGTTTGGGTCCGGTCCGGGGCAAGTCGGGGCCATCGAACCCGACCTGGATGCAAGGTAGAACGACGGCCACGTCTACAACCGAGGTCGAGTCATTTCGAGACCGTTGCAGAGCTCGATATGAGTCACCACCGGATGGAGAAACACACAAGGTCGGAAGCCGGACTCGTAACGGATAACCAAGCGTCGCCGGATATCTCGCCCAAACGTGATTTTCTCAACCACTTCAGGCCATTAAGGCGTAATTACAGGGATCCACGATGTAATTAATTTACCTACCTTATTTTTACCCTTAATCAGAATGTATAAAAGGGGAGAAGACCCCATAAAGAGGGGACCGGAAAAAACCATTAGATTACAGTACCATCTCTCTAAATTCTTGTACGCTATCAAGCACAATTGTTCTAAGCAATATTATATTCTGCGATTATTTACTTTAACAGCAATTGTTGAGTCTTTATCTTTATTTTCCTCAACATAAACCTTTTGTATCTTTTAGTTCACGGATCCTTAAAATCCCATATAAATTCAATTGTTATCCGGATTCTAGGGTAAACATTACTATGAATGTATCAATGGATGTGGACGTGGCAATAGACGGAATTATAATCGTCATCATTGTGGTAATGAGAACAATAAGGATTCTCAAAATAATCCGTCACTTTGTGAAAGTAATATTTGTTATCGATTTGACATGAGATTTTGTAAAGCGCATATAGATAATTATGGTCCATTCATGATGTGAATGTGACAACATGTGATTTATGAATACTTATTCATTCTTGGAAGAATATGAATGTGCTAGTGGTCGTGAATATACCACACTCACCTCTAGAATGAGATAAGAAAATAATGTCATTATTATGGCATGAATGGTCATTGGTCACATACCTATTGTACGGCAAAATATTTTGGTAATGATTATTAAAGAATAACATTAATGCAAGAAACATATCTTGCATATAATTTTGACCATAACCATAATGGTATAACTTTCTCTTCGAAATAGATATTGACCATATGGATGTTAATGAATTTGTCGCAGTACAAAATTAATTGAGAGCTCTGAAACTACTATTTTGGAAGAATACAATTGATTATCATGTCAATTTATTGTGTCGTAGTCAGTCTCAAAGAAACTTATTAAGTTTCTAAAGTATTCGCGAAAGCGGTTGGTTATATTGAGACTATAAATAAAGGAAAGATTTAATATCTTCTATTACTACAACTTGTAGCGGGGTAATATGTATGTGAAAAGCTACCCGCTTTATTCTCCAATTTGTACTACATAAATAAAAGAATGCCACAATAAAGTAGAAGTTTATTGATATAAAAACCCATATCATAATAAACGTGGAGTTTATTCATAATTGCACACGTCATGGTGTAAACCTGAAGTTTATCTATATTGATAATTTATTCAGTTGGCATAACTGGTTTAGCCATGTTAATTTAAGTATGATATGCAAAAATAAAAGAGAATTCACATGGATCAATATTGAAGAACTAGAAAGTTCTTTACGAATTATCTTTTGTTATTTGTTCTCATTAATTAATAGACCAACTAAAATTGGGATACAATTCCTTTGAATACCAGAAATCTCAAAGGTGAATATGAGCCCATTCACCTTCCATGTATACCACATAAGATGCATCTATGAGATGGTTACATGTGCGATTATTATTAACCTGCAACCTGGTGTTTGCGAGGTAACTTGCTCAATAATTTAATTTAGAGTATAATTTCTAGATTTTCTATTCAAGAAAGTTTATCTTGATAAGTTGATTTACATCACAACTGGTTTATCAAAATAATTTATTGAGCGGCTCCACTTAATAGCTAAATTGTTGTTGATGAGAACAAAGTTATCTATATCAGTTTGGTATAGGTTATATACGAAAGTATATTACATTCTCCCTTTACAAGTGGTTTATGGTCGGGAACCAAATAATTTCATCTTAATATTATTATTGATGTGCAATATATATTTTGATCGAAAAAGGGTCATATTTGCCCGTGTACTCTTCAAAAAGGGTTATATTTGTCCTTCGTTATACTTTTTTGATATATTTATCCTTATCGTTATATTTTAGGATCATATTTGTCCCCGTACTCTTCAGAAAAGGTTACATTTTCCCTTCGTTATACTTTTTGACATATTTATCCTTACAGTGATACTTTAGGATCATATTTGCCCCTTATCAATTAAATCCCCATGTCCCACATTTATTTTCTTACATGGCGCCTATGTGGATTTTTTCCCCTCCAATTTGAATATGGTCACCTATTTAAGATAATTTAACCCGCCCACCAAATTAAACCAGACCCACTAACTAAAATAAACTGAAATCCTAATTTCCAACCCCCACTGGTCCATCTTTCTTCTCCGGATTAGCTCCATGTTTTCCGGATAGCAGCTGCAACCTATCAAATCAAGTTTGAGCGAGAAAATTTTGGACAGTGAGTGAATGAAACTATAGTGTTACCTCTAATTCATCTGACGACGACGACAACTCGGTTCAGTCTCGTTTATGGAGGCTATTCAAAACTTCACTCACCTTGACATATAAACTTGAATGTTTTCTTCGAGTTTTAGGCTTCTGCCAGTGCTCTATTCTAAGCACTGACCTTTGTCATTAACTCCATTGTTGTGCAACTTCTCGTAATTTACTTTGGTTACTGCAATAATTGTGAGTTGCATTAAATTAGTGATTTTGAGTTCAAAGTAGAGGTCCCGGACCAGACCGGCTCGGTACTTAGGGGGACGGGTGGGCTGGGTTACTGGGGTTAGGGGGTTGGTCCGTTCACTATAATTTATCCGGTTAACCGGACCTGTCAAACCCGATCAACCAAAATCCCTGTAGAACCGATTAACCGGCCCGGTCCGGACTAATTTAAGGGCTAGATTTCAATTTATATCTTTTTTTTAAGGTTTTAGAGTCTAAGTCAATGCAAAACCTTTGATTTACTCTTTTTTCGTTAATTTACTTGTTGTTAAATGTAAACCTTTCAATTTGTAAGTTTGAATTTTTGAAATAAATGTAGCACTTGCAATTTATAAGTGCAATTTTTTTCCATCTTCATTGTATTCTTTATATTTTTATTTTATATTAATATAAATTACAATAGTTATACAAAATACAAAAAAAAAAAACACTAACCCTGCCCCGCCTCTTGGACCCGTAACCCTTACGGTTTATTTTTTACCCGAATGAACCCGAACCCGTTAAGCCCGGTAACCCCTAACCCGTAACCGGCCCGGTTCGAAACCCGGACGGTTTCAACTTTTCTCTAACCAGCCCGGCCCGGCCCACCCGTTAGACTCCCTTAGTTCAAAGTTCTTGTTTACCAATATGTTGCCGGAGCTATCCGAAAAACAGTGAGCTGAAAAAGAACTTTATCTTAAATATGTGACTGTAACGACCCGACCGGTCGTTTTTAGAGTTTACGCCCCGATTCCCTATTAACTGCATTCCCCGTGTTTGTTTCTGCTATTGTGAGTTGTCGGGAAGATTTATTTGGAATTTCGGAGAGTTTTGGGACACTTAGTCCCTAAATGAGAGTTTAAGTTTTAGAATTTGGACCGTCGTTGGAGCAGTGTAAAGACGGCCTCGGAATGGAATTTCGTTGGTTCCGTTAGCTCCGTTGGGTGATTTCGGGTTTAGGAGCGTGTTCGGATTTTGTGTTCTGGAGGTTCGTAGCTTATTTAGGCTTGAAATGTCGAAAGTTGAATCTTTGAAGTTTCCGGTTCGATAGTGAGATTTTGATATCGGGGTCGGAATGGAATTCCGGAAGTTGGAGTAGCTCCGTAGTGTTGAATATGACGTGTTTGCAAAATTTCAGGTCATTCGGACGAGGTTTGATAGACTTTTTGATCAAAAGCAAAATTCGGAAGATTTTTAGAACCTTAGGCTTAAATCCGATGTGATTTGGTTGATTTGATGTTGTTTGAGGTGTTTTGAAGATTGGTATAAGTTTTGATAGTGGTATATGACTTGTTTGTGCTTTTGGTTGAGGTCCGGGGGCCTCGGGGTGATTTCGGATGGTTGACGGAAAATTTTGAGTTGGGTTTGACAGCTGAAGTTTTTTTCCATTGCTGTCATAACCGCACCTGCAGCTAGGAGACCACAAGTGCAGACTCGCAGAAGCAGAGATGGAGCCGCAGATGAAGCCAAGAGGGAGGTCAGCTGGAACCGCAGAAGCGGCTACTGGAGCGCACCAGCGATAGCGCAGGTGCGGGCGTTTTGTCGCAGATGCGAAAATGGGCTTTTAAGTGAAAACCACAGATGCGGTGCTATGGCCGCAGATGCGGTACCGCAGGTGCGAAAAGCCTGGGTCAGAAAGTATAAAAGACTTCCTTCGCGATTTTGGTTATTTTTCTCAATATTTCAATTCGGGGTGGAGTTTTTGGGAGCAATTTCAAGGGAGATTTTTAGAGGGATTCATTAAGGTAAGGTCCTTGGTTCCTAAGCTCGTTATTATGGTGATTTTTATCATTTTAAGCATGAAATTTGAAGGAAAATCAGTGGTAAATTGGGGGTTAGGGCTTGGTTAATTGGAGAGTTTTGAGTGGTGATTGAGGGACCATTTGATGTCCGATTTTGGTACTTTTGGTATGAATGAACTCGTGAGAGCGTGAGGATTCTGAATTTATAAATTTTACCCGATTCCGAGACGTAGGCCCGGGGGCATTTTGGTCATTTTTTCTAATTGCGCGTATTAGCTTAGAATTAATTAGTTAAATTAGTTACTTGAAGTGTTATTTACATTATGCAATCGCTTTGAATAGATTTGGGCCATTTGGAGTCGGATACTCGTGGAAAAAACGTGGTATAGACTTGATTGAGCTGATTCGAGGTAAGTGGCTTGTCTAACCTTGTGTGGGGGAACTCCCCTTAGGATTTGGTACTGTGATATCTGAAATGCCTTGTACGTGAGGTAACGAGTGCGTACTTGTGCTGATTGTTGAAAATCCCGTTTTCCATTTAAGTATCTATATTTCGTATTTTACTTCACTGTTTACGCTACTTGAACTTTGAGCTTACTGTTAGCCTAGGAAAGCATGCCTAAATGACTGATTATTTACTTTTGGGGGCTATAGGACGGGATCCTGGTAGACCCCCGGTTGTTATCTCTAAGTTGAGTTGTATACCTTTTGTGATTATTTGCCTCGGTTGTGGTTGTTGTTCTCTCATTATTTGTATTTCTTTACTATTGCTCATCTTCCTTATATATTATTGTATATGACCGGTAGGGCCCTGACCTTCCTCGTCACTACTCGACCGAGGTTAGGCTTGGCACTTACTGGGTACCTCTGTGGTGTACTCATGCCCTTTCCTGCACATGTTTTTCGTGTGCAGATCCAGGTACTTCGACTCAGCCCTACTACCCTTGAGGCGAGGTGATTCTCCAGAGACTTCGAGGTATATCTGCCGCGTCTGCAGACCGAGGAGTCCCTTTCAATTCTCCCTTGTAGTAATAGCCCTTATGTATCTTCCTTGTTGATAGACATTTGTGAAGTTAGAGCCTTTTATGTACTCTTAGCTTGTGATTCATGGGATTCCGGGTCTTGGGAGTGTTCAGTTGGAAATCTTGTATTGTTATATGCCGGGCGGCATCTTAAACACTGTTATATTTTATTATCATGGTTTTTATTAGTTTTCTTTCCGCAATTATTTCTTTTTCCGCATTTGTTAGGCTTACCTAGTCGTAGAAAGTAGGTGCCGTCACGACTGTTCACGGAGGGCGAACTTGGATCGTGACAGTGACCATATTTAAATTATCTTAAATAAGTGACCATATTTAAATTGGAAGAAAAAGAAATCCACATGGGCTCCATGTAGGAAAACAAAGGTGGGACATGGGGATTTAATAGATGAGGGGCAAATATGATCCTAAAGTATAACTGTAAAGATAAACATATCAAAAAGTATAACGAAGGACAATTGTAACCCTTTTTGAAGAGTACATGGGCAAATATGATACTAAAGTATAACAGTAAGGATACATATATCAAAAAAGTATAACGAAGGAAAAATATAACCCTTTTTAAAGAGTACAGGGACAAATATGACCCTTTTCTATATTTTGATTAACACCATAACGCACAAAGATGGATTTTCAAAGTTGAGGAAGCAAGTTAGTTTTTCTAACACGAGGGTGAGACATGATAAACAGTTGAGAAAAAGTTACGTGGAATGAATTATCATTTGTACCTCTAGATCCTCGAAGATAATATGAACTTGAAGTTCACAAAAAAAATAATTCATCTGCATTACATTGTAAAGTATGCCAAACGCATTTGCTGACCCAAAGAAAGTAACTATATTCTCAACTGTTGTATGCTCCTATAGAATAATTCTTGATAAAGAAGATGAGCAAATGATGAAACTGATCATAATAAGGAGGCAAGTGATCTAGAAGATCACATGACATAATACTTCATAAAATCTCAGGAGAGGTTCAGATATATGTACTGTTAGATATGTGTACTCTTTTTTCTTTTCTAGAATTTTTTCCCACTGAGTTTTATTTTAGTTAAGATTTTTAACGAGGCACAATATCTGGTGAATAGACATTCAAGGGGGAGTGTTATAAATAGAATTGTATTTATGGTGAATGTCTATATTTTAGAGAGATTTTAGAGATTATTACTTGGTGGTAAAGTCACTCTTTCTCTATGAATAGAGTGGTTCTTTTCCATTGTAATTGATCCCTATTCAATAAGAATTATCTTTCTCTACTTTTCTCTGAAATATTTTTTCTTCTTTTATTGTTTCATAACACTTGGATAATTGTTTCAAAACAAGTTGGATAATTGTTTCAAAACAAGTTTCGTTATGTTCACACAAAAAATTATTTCCTTTTGGGAATAGCTTCAAGACTACTTAAAAGGGGAGAATTACCACCAAAAGATGTGGTGCAGCGGATGAGGCCGCTCTTCCCTTAATCAGAGGTTTTGGGTTCGAGCTCTGGATATGAAAAAAACTTGGTAGGGAGCACTTCCCCCGAACGGGATCCTAGGCGGGGCGATTCCGGATATAGTCGGGCTCCAATGCGAATATCCGACATCAGTTGGAAAACTAAAAAAAAAAAGGGAGAACTGGTTTTTAATTCTTTACAAAAGTATTTTAATTTTATATCCCTTTTATAAGATATCTTTATTTTTACATATAAGAGATTTGAAATAACTCATAAGAGATCTGAAAAAAAATAATTTTCTTCTATTCAAAATGTAGGTGGCCACAAAAAATCATTTCCTCCTTTTTAAAAGTTACAAAAACTTTTGACTTTTAAATTAGAATTGACCTGTGGGAAATACCACAAGATGTTGGTACTTAGATTGATAAATTATGCATATTCAGCTCACATGTCAAAATGCGTCATTTCTTTCTTGAATTCGTCATCTCATCAAACTATATCAAACAAATCGTGATGAGGGAAAAATAATTACTTTATGTTTTATATTTTTTGAGTTTTGTGAATTCTGACTCCTTCAATTTGTGACTATTAACTTTTCCGCCCTCATTTCTTCATCAACAATAAACATTAACCCTTGTTTCTCCGCTGCAAACTTTTAGGAATCTCCTCTCTCTCTCTCTCTCTCTCTCTCTCTCTCACATACACACCCCGCAGAGCTCCCTCTCTTTCCTCTCGATCTTTTCGGCTTTAAAATCTGTGTCGTATGATCTTCAAAAGCTGGGGGTTTTGCTGACTGCTGACGCTATTTCGCTCCAGAACCTCAAAAAACCCTGTCTTGATTCAGTTTAGGTCTTACAGATCTATTATCATTCAATATGTTTTGGAAGCTCACTAATCTGTCTTGTTCGCCGGTATGTAGTGGATTTATATGCTTTCCTCGTTGTATTTCAATTATACGAACAAATTTTCATTCTTTTAAGCATTTTATTGGTGTTGGATTCATTCAATGTGTTAATCTGGTGGTTGAATGTATTACTTGAGTTACAGTTGAATTCCCTGCTTATAGATGAGTGGGAGAAATTTGGTGTAAAGTTATACTATGCTGTATGAATGTGCTTTACTTTGGTGTATCTACTATACATGTCAAACATATGTAATTCTGAAAGCTTGATTACTGGCTTTTACCTTTGCCAATCGAAACAAAAAGCCGTGATATTTATTTATTTGCTCTGACGTTTGATTTCGTTCAAACTCGATGCTCTAATTGTTCAAATATATTTTGTGTGGAAGTTTAGGTTGAAACCGTGTTTTTTGATGAGTAGGTTGAAGCAGTGTTAGACAAGGAAAACTTCACA
The DNA here is from genome assembly GCF_001879085.1 of Nicotiana attenuata. NCBI lineage: Eukaryota > Viridiplantae > Streptophyta > Magnoliopsida > Solanales > Solanaceae > Nicotiana > Nicotiana attenuata. The sequence continues at coordinate 62,176,755 of NC_031994.1, forward strand.
TTAGAAGAGCTTCTCGACGAAGAAGAGATAATCCAAGAATGCAAAGCTTTGAACAGCCGTCTGATAAATTTGTAAACATCCTCCCAGTTTTAGCTTGTAAATTTAAATTATGTAGTCCAGTTGATAGTTTCAGTTCAACAGTCAATTGACATACTGCTTTCAGGGAAGACACTAATGTCTTAACCAAGTACTATTTCCATTAATAGTTTCAAAGTTCATTGGGAGACTATGATTTTGATTTCAGTTTGAGAGATAGAGCTCAGGTTGAGCAGTTGCTGCGATACATTGTTGAAGAGCCGTCTGAGGATGCTGATAGCAATTGGAAATTTAAGTAAGTTTTGACATGACCGAGCTTCAATTGTGTCAATATTTTATAAAATGTACATGCCTTTATCTTTGAAAATTTAGCAGTACTTCTGAATGCTGTTTCATGCTGTAGGTTTCCTTTCATCGCATGTGAGATATTCACTTGTGAAATCGATGTCATCCTTAAAACTCTAGTGGATGAGGAAGAGGTACTGTATTCTTAAGATGCAGTTGTAATAGTTTGTGTCAATACTTTATCCAAAACAAAAGTTTGTGTCAATAATGCAGTTAGTCTGCCCTGATAATTTGGTCATTTTTCTATTGTGGCACAGCTAATGGATTTGCTCTTTTCTTTCTTGGAGCCCAACCGTCCTCATAGCGCATTGCTCGCTGGGTATTTTAGCAAGGTACAACCTGATTCATCCACATCCTTCGTGTATAAAAGAACTCCTTTGTCCTTTGTTGATGAAATGTTATTTGGCTGAAGCTTAATGTAGTTTTGATGCACGCAGGTTGTAGTGTGCCTCATGTTGCGGAAGACAATTCCACTGATGAATTATGTTCAGGTGGGCCTGATAAATTCTATTTAGTTGGTACTTAGTACACACAGTTGATATTTGTAGTTATTCTACTTTATTAGCAGACCATGAAAATTGTGCTGTTGGATCCTTATTCTTTTTTTGAACATCCAGTTATTCTTGCTTTTCCTCTCCCCATGTGACTTACTTTTGCAAAATCTCTGCTCCTTATTTGTCCAATGCTCTTTCTCACTTTACCAGTTTACCCTCTCTTACACCACTTGCTTTTATGCTCTCCCCGACTCGTTTTCACTATATATAAAACCACAATATGTATATCTTCCTTCCTAACCTTTCAGTTTTGGAACCAAAAAGGAAAACAAAAATTTCCGCTCCTACTTCTAATAGTTTTTCCATGCTGTCTTACTTATGTTTTCCATGTTAGTATCTTCAGAGTCGCTCTGCTATCCTCTTACTTATTAACCATCCTAAGTAGGTTGACTAGGTTCTAAAAGCCTGCCTCATTTGATACTAAAAGTTGCAAAATCATTGAACTTTTCATGGGTGCAATTTTATGGTGGGTTCTCATGAAGCAGTAAAGTTGTAGTATAAGTGTATAACTTGTTTTATGCTCTTGTCTCACCTTCATAGACATGGTAAATGGATGGTGGAACTAGGAGGGTCATTAGCTTATAATTGATTAGACGAATGAAGATAAGACTACTTTTATTACCCTTATGGAAGAATGGCTGCTAGCATCAAACATTCTGATTACTGGGAGGGGTTGATACACAGGAGATTATATCTAAGTCCTCAGATTTCTTATACGTGGTAAGGTGGGAGCTATGAGCGTCATGAGTTCACTGTTTGCTTAACTTTTTTATGCTGCAACTATTTGAAGCACCTATTGGAATTAATTGGCTTCGGGCAGCTTGGTTATGGGATATATATTGGAGATCATATCAAATCCTTTTTGTAAGGTGACCAAGTCAAAGTCCTTATAATTCTGACGTAAAAAGGAAACTGATTTAATGTCTAAGGGTATGGCCATATGGATTCACGACACAGTTGCTAGGCGTTTGCGTTTTTTTTTTCTTCTCCTTTTTCCTTCTAATAAAATCGGTATTTACATTGGTTCTTCTTATTTTATTTGCAGGCCCATCATGATGTTTTCCGTCAGATGGTGGATTTGATTGGTATTACATCCATTATGGAGGTTGTAGCCCAGTTTTCAGTTTACCGTCTACCACAATCTTTTTTTGTACATATAAATAGACTAATCATTTCACTTGCGAAGGAAAAACTTTTTTCTCTGATCATCTCTTTCTTATAGGTTTTGGTGCGACTTGTAGGCGCTGATATTTACCCCAATACTAAGGATGTCATGCAATGGTTGGCTGACAGCAATTTATTAGAAATGATTGTGGATAAATTGAGCCCCTCTGTAAGTCCAAAATATGGAGCTACCTGATTATGTGATCATTTTCTTTGGCACTGGTGATAATTAATATACTACGGTTGTAGTCATATAGACTGTCTATGTTCTGGGCATGTTTCGGGCATTAATTACTGACGGCTTTGTTGGCATGGTTTCTTAATTGTATTTTATTATGTCTGCCTGGTTATATTATTCCTTGGCAGTGCCTTTGCTGGTGATCTATTGCTCCATGATTTGCTAGTTCTTAATGTTGGTTTGTTGCTTACTGAACAGTAAACAAAATGTTAAATGAGACTTGGGAGCAAGAGGAACTAGGATATATAGTTGATACTTGATAGGAATTACCTACTCCTAAGGCACTAACTTGGACACAAAATTCCTTTTACTATAGTTGATGAGAATTACCTATTCCTAAGGCACTCAATTTGGACACAAAATCCTTTTAATTTTAGTTTTGTGTTCCTTTGACTACACTTAGCTCATTTTAACTGGCTTTCTTTTTTACATCCTTTTCGTGATATTCATAGATTCACAGTCTTGATTCCAGGATTACTTAATGCAATTGAACAATCTAGTCTTTTCCTGAAGTACTTCTTGTACGCTAGCTTAGAACATTTCTGATTAGTGCTCTATTGTTCAGAGTTCTCCAGAAGAACATGCTAATGCAGCAGAGAGTCTATGCACAATAACCCGAAATGCACCATCTCCTCTTGCTACTAAACTATCAAGCCCAAGGTTTGTGGGGCTTCTCTTGATGCTAATAGTAAATAACCATCTGTATTATCATTTGTATTTGTGCTGAAAGTAATTTATAATTGATTAAGATCTACAACTTTCTTTGGGTGTAGTTTTGTAGCAAGGATATTTGGTCATGCCCTTGAAGACTCGCATTCGAAGTCTGCCCTTGTCCATTCATTATCTGTATGCATATCTTTGTTGGATCCTAAAAGATCAATTCCATCTCCTATGATGTATTCTTACCGCTGCCAGTACGTTTATGAGTCATCCGTGCATGTCAATCCTGAGACTATCAGTGCAATGCTGCCCAAACTCGGTAATTTTCCTGTTTGGAAATGTGTAATCAAATTCTAATTGCTGCATACTTGTTTAAATATCCTTCTTCCCTTTGGAAATTAAATTAACATTGTCTAAAAAGGGTGGTAAGAAAGTCATAAAAAATGAGGCATCAGAGAACAGGCCACAGGTCACATATAATCCTATATCAGTGGTTGTTGCTGATGATTTTTCTGTCACTGCCTCTCCTTGTGAAAGTTGTAATATGTAATATGCCATATATGACACAGGCAACTTGCTAAAGCTGTTGAACATATCATCTGATGACAAGATTCTTCCTACAACGTATGGTGAACTCAGGCCGCCTCTAGGGAAGCATCGGTTAAAGGTTTGCTTGTTTACATTCTTATAGAAAAAGAGATGATCGTCTTTCCATTTCCAATTTGATAGGGATCCCCGAGAAGGATATGCCAAGCTAGATGTTCCTTATTATGGCTTTCCTTCATAGTTTTCAAGGATCAACTGTTTTGTCACAAGCAGTTGTAAAAGTCTGCTTGTTAAATTTACTGGATTTGTTGTGACACATTTTCCAGCTTCTAGTAGCTTAGACAAGGTACTGGCATGAAATTACATGTAATGCATGTCTGCATTCATTTAGTACTGCTAGTTTGTTGGGCAGATAATCTCAGCTGAGTCTCCTACTCTGTATCTTAGACTGCTTTATTTCTTTGTTGTAGATTGTGGAATTTATCTCTGTTCTACTAAAAACCAACAATGAAGCTGCAGAAGAAGAATTGATCAGCTCTGGGACAATTGAGAGAGTCCTGGATCTCTTTTTTGAGTAAGTTTCTTTATGCTCCTGGACTCTCGAACTTATTGGGTGCACAAAAATCATTGATCTTGCTAATTTCTTCTTTGATGTTCTAACAAGTTGCATAAATGCTGTATAGGTACCCATATAACAATGCATTGCATCATCATGTGGAGAGTATAATAAACTCATGCTTGGAAAGCAGAAACAATATCCTTGTCGATCATCTTTTTGAAGAGTGTAATTTGCTTGGAAAAATTCTTCAAACAGATCAACAGCCCACAGTTTCTGGCGATGGAAGTCAGGTTGATCTTAGAGAAGTAACTGACTTCCTTTTCTTTGAAGTTTTTAGGTTGCAATATTATGTGCTTTTTTTTCTTTTATAGTTATCCCAAGTTCCCTATGGAATATGAATATATTCAACAGTAACCTTGTATTCTCATTGCAATCAATAACATAGAATATTTTATTTGTTTTTTAATTGCTGCAGCCCACATTTTCTGCTACCGGTAAACGAGCACCCCGAGTGGGTAACATAGGACATATAACACGGATTTCTAACAAACTTGCTCAGTTGGAAAGCAATGACAATCGCATTCGAGCACATCTTGAGGTGAGTAATAGCTTTAAAACTTGTTACTTGATACGTATCACAAAAGTTGAATTCTGAAGTTCTCTGAATCTAATTGCTAAAAGGTTTTGAAGCTTTAATGTTCGAACTTACTATTTCGTAGTCAAGATAACTTCATGATGGATGTTGACAGATAATTCTGAACATACAAATACCTACCCACCCCAATGCTCCAAATAGAAAAAATTATTTAAGAATTGAAGCTTGGTTTGTATCTGAGTCCTTGGGGAGGAATGTAGTTGCATGGAATTTATACTTCATGTGTTAAATATTCATTCTAGTAAACTAAATCCAACCTTATTTTTATTTTAATGGCTGTATATTTTTTTGGTGGTGTTCTAATAAAAATATATTTTTGCGGTGCTGTATGTAAATACTGTATATGCTACATCTAGTTACTTTTCTCTTGTTTTGTTGCTACTGTGTGCTTTTGATGATAATTGTGTAGGTTTGGTGCTAGATGCTGTTACATAGTGTTCCCTTCAATAACTATAATTTGACATCTGATTTCGTGCACAAGTTCCAACTCTGCTTATGCTAACGTGTTTTCTTTACTCCAGAAAAATATGGAATGGAGTGATTGGCACACTAACATCTTACAGGAGCGTAATATAATCGAAAATGTCTATCGATGGGCTTGTGGGTAAGTTTTTGCCCTTTCTGATTCTGTAACTTGATTTTTTTGTAGTCTTAGTTTTTAAATCTTGTAATATGAGACAGATCTTAAATGATAAAGGCGGAACACCAACTGTGTATTTCTTGTTATTTTTTCTTTAGATACAATGGCTATTTATTTCAAATGTGTATTTTTTATTTTCGAGTTAAATCAGTAAAAAGAAAAATTTGGCTACAGCTCCATTATTTTTTTACCAAATAAAAAAGTATAGCCAAAATAATGAACTTGCAATTGTGTACTTTTTTATTTCTTCTTTAGACGCTATGGATATTTATTTCAACTGTGTATTTTTTCTTTTTTCAGGTAAATTCTGTAAAAAAAGATACTTGCTTAGAGCTCCTTATTTTAGCTAAATAAAAAGTTTTAGTTTAAATAATGAAGTTTAAACTATGTATTTTTTTAATATCTTTTTAGATGCTATGGTTATTTGTTTCAACAATGTATTTCTTTTTCAGGTCAAAATTTTAAAAAATTCAACTGAAACTTCATCATTTTTAGCCAAATAAAAAAGTTTAGCCTAAATAATGGAGTTCTAGCCAAATTTCATTACAAGTTTTAAAAAAGATGATCTAAAAGATCAATACATTTATAAAGGTAAAAAATGTATTTTATTATTAAAAAATGCAAAAAATCCATGTGGCAGGTGTGTGCATGCCACTTTCTTGAGATGAGATTGTTTCTAAGGGGGTAACAACTACCGAATATCCAACTTTGGGGGTGGGGTTTATTAAGACTACAAATAGTTTTAGGGTGTAACCAATAATTCATGCATTACAGAGGAAGGACATAATTGAGAAAAATAAATGAAGAGATGTTCAGGGCATGTAGAAAACAAAAACAAAGATCTTTAAAGTATGCAGCTACTCTGAATAATTCACGCATGTCAATTTTCTTAGAACATATTTTGGTGTCATAACGAGCACTGTCTCTTTGTAGTACTTTCTAGCTCAATATTTGAATTTTCAAATATTAGGAGAAGGAAGTAAAAATGGGGGCAGAGAAGAAATGGGTGGGGTAGCGAGTAAGTAGGGAACATGGATGTGCTTTTGTCGGTCACAAGCTAACATGAATGCGTCCTTTGATGAGATTATATACTGTCTAGATTTCTTACAAAATGGATGAGATGGATTTTGACTGAAACTCTTGTAATCAAGAAAGAAGTTCAAACTTGGAAATATACTTGAAAAGAGAACTGAAAGATCTGCTGATGTGTTCTCACATCCTCTCACTGTCCTTCTCAGCTCCTGAAGCAAGTAGTGGAATAAATTCATAATTATCTTCCTTTTTTTATATAATTAGCCGGCCAACTGCATTTCAAGATAGGACAAGGGACAGCGACGAGGAAGATGCTCATAGCAGAGATTATGACGTAGCAGCTTTAGCAAATAATCTGAGCCAAGCATTCCAATACACCATATATGATAATAATGGTGCCGAAGAGGTAATTGGTTTGCCTAATACCTTCTAGTCATGCTTACTATTCCAACATATCTTTTTCTTATTGCGGAAAAGAAGTTTGAGTTTAGGGGAGGGGTGGTGTTCTCTAGGTATAGGAGGCAATGAATCCAAAGAACTCAATGACTAGTGCTCTGCAACCTCAACACAAATTTTGGGTTGTGGTTGGGATTGAATTTCAGTCTAGATTTATTCATCCCTGTTTTTTCTTGCATGTTAACAGGGTCATGGAGCTCTTGATCGGGATGATGAGGTACTAATGATTTTTTTCTTTTCTGGCTAACTTGTTTTCTTTTGGATGAGAAATGGAGTAGTTAGAAAATGCATAGTGAATTGATAACTAACTTGTGTGAGATTCACTTATCTGTTTTTCATTATATGCATAGTGTTCATCATGATGTTACATTCATGCCCATGCCTTTGTGTAGGATGTTTACTTAGATGAGGAGTCTGCTGAAGTTGTCCTGAGATTGGGAGATGACCAAGGGAGGTGAGTTCTGGTTGTCTTTTCTGAAGGAAACTTGTGTCAAGGGACAATTGAGCATATTTACTTTCAGTACTGTTGATGTATATACTATAATTAGCCATATGCAAATGATATTAATTTCTTAGCCCACCAAAGGAAAATCACGTATTTTGAAAGGAGTAGGGTAGCTGAGACCTGAGAGGAAACATGTGTCTACTTCCAATTGTTTGACCGGAGGAATGCGTTCTGTTTTGTCTCTGTGGCATCTCTTTCATTGGTAAAACTGTTAAGTCTATGATGCAAACTAGTCCCAGCTAACTAGAATTTTAGTGCTTCCAGGGGATGGGAGGACCATACATTAGATGTAAATGATACATATGCCAATGCTTGAATAATATATCTTAAATAAGACGTCAACTTGTATATGGTCTTATGTTGATTTGTTTTAAATTGAGTGCTAAGAATATGGTACTTATTGTAGGCTTCAGAGTGTTAGCTTCTATCAGTTTCTTGGTATCTGAACCTATTATCTTGTGTAACGCATTTTAAATTAAAAAAAATAAAACAACCTTTGCAGCAATTTGTTCACAAATTCAGATTGGTTTGCTTTCCGAGATGATAGAACTGGAGATCCCAAGAGCACCTCACCTACTGAGGTCATGGAAGATATCAACCCTAATGGAACAGCAAACGACGGTAACATGAATTGTGATGAAGAGGTGGTAGTTGGAGAGCTGGATAAATTGGTTGAAAGCAAAAGTTCTACAGATGGAACAGCCAGTTCTAGTTCAAATGCCTTTAATGGATTTGGTGGAGCCAATTCTGCTAATGGTGGAGATTTCAATCAACAGAATGAGAAAGCAGGTGTGTCAGGTGATGTGGGTTTCTTCCATTTCGAGAGGTCAGACAATGATGACCCGTTTGGAGACAGGCCTATACCTGAATGGGTTTCGTGGGGGGATGGCTCAGTGAGTGGATCTGTGAATCCTTTTGAAGATAATGGTGACTGTAATGACAACCTCGTGAACTCAAGGGAGGCATTAGCTCCCCCAATTAGTTCCACTTGTAATGGTGGAGAGTCTATTCCGAATGGTGTATCGTCATTTCCCGAGTCTAGCAAAAGTTCATCTGTTTCTGATTCTAGTCAGAAAGCAGCCGCTGTGCCTTCTTTGTTTGAAGAGGATGTTGAATTTGTTGGTGTAGAATTAGAGGGTACGGAAAAGGCAATGGAACATGCTCTTAAGGAGGGGATTGTTGGGGAAGCAGCTCCATTGAAGAGGAGCCTAGTTCCTAAGATGCCAGAAAAAGATAGTACAGATGAGGGCGGGTCAGGGGTAAAAGAGTTCAATGATTCTAACTATTGGAGAGTTGACCAAGAAGTCGCGGTACTGGAGTAACTGTGCAATTCTGTTGATCATTATCTGAATATGAAATTCAGAGCTGATGGGCAGGATACCCATTCTCAGTTGGTGAGGTTATACAGATATGTACAGTGTACTTTGTGTTTCAGTTGGGATCAAACAAAAGGATAACATATTGGTTATTTATTGTTAAACTATGTTTACTGTTCAGGTTTTCTTTTCATTAAGTTAAAATTTTGGTTTTTATCGCATATTCATTTAGTTTTGGGAGTATTGTATGGATTCTGGAGTAATCTCCGTCATGAATAATTATACATATCTTTTTCCTCACTAACTGTTCAGTTTAAGGCACACTTGTGGGATGCTTGATTGAAATAGTATATCGTCAACTTCTCTGCCTCACTGTGTTCCATGCAAAGATTGGATGAAATAGTTCTATCTTCAGCCTGGTGATTCTATTACTGTTGGGACTGAATGGAAGCAAGGTATTAGGTAAAACATGCGTGAACTATTCATATTTCTAGCAATTTGGTTAAAATATTAGCGAATGCACTAAGAAGGACAATATATTTGATAGTTTGTCTTGATGGTTGTTGCATGTCGTTTCATAATGTATCGTATTATACTGTACTGTACTGTATTATTTAAGTGTATATTATGTTTGGATATATTATATTATTTCTTCGTCATTTTGTCATATATCAACAATTAGAAAAATATTTGAAGAATAGGCATATAATATTACAAAGAAAAATTAGAGTATAAGGTAAAGTAATTATTAAAAAGGTAGGTGGAGAAATAAAATTGTTGTAACGGCAAGATGAGAAAAGAATAAGGTAATAACGTGATCACACCAAATCGATCCTTACATAAGAGGGGTATTAAAATTATTATATAAGAATGAATTTAACAACATGATATAATAAAATTGAAATAACAATTAAAATAATTATTGTATTTAAAGTAACAATATGTTATATAACAAACGTGCAAACAAACCTGTGAAGGTTTAATTGATATACTCCTGTGTTAGGAATTCAAATTTATTTAATTCTCATTACTACTTCAAATAATGTCGTTCTTCCAGGACCGGGAAATATTAGCGCATGCGCTATTTCTCTTTTTTTTCCCCCTCAAAATTCTGGAAGAGGATAGTCGTGTAGAATAAAATAATCTAATGAATTGGGAATTTATTTTAATTACTAAAAGATTATAATAATTTGATATAATAATTAATCGAGAATTTGATACCACACAAATTGAACATTCCAAAAACTTAAAAGAGACCAAAGCAGTTGAAAGCATGTTCCAGAATGTTCTTATTCACGCAGCTTTTGCCCGAGATGAATGGACAAAATCACCCTATGGCTTTGGAAGTATCTGGAAGAGAAGAATCTAGAGCCAGAGTCCTATCAAAATTGCTACTTATATGTACAAACGCAATCTCGGTCTCACTTATATATTCCAAAAAAAGATTATCCAAACTTGATCAATCTATCTACTCAGGAAAAAACAATATCTGCAAATTAAAGATGATTGAAGTGGTGTTGAATGATCGATTGGGGAAGAAGGTGAGGGTGAAATGCAATGAGGACGACACGATTGGAGACCTAAAGAAGTTGGTGGCAGCACAAACAGGAACTCGTGCCGATAAAATCCGCATTCAAAAATGGTATACTATCTATAAGGATCATATCGCCCTTAAGGACTACGAAATTCACGATGGAATGGGTCTCGAGCTCTACTACAATTGATAATTTATATCTCGATTTATTAGTTTGTACACATTCTGGAGTCTCTGAGTTTCTCTGTTTTTCGCGTTTGGCCTTTTGTTTGCATGTGTTACTTTCACGTTTACAAGGTTGCTTGTTCCCAGTTTGTTCCTTTATGACAAGTGACCATATATATATAACATAAACTTGGTGATGGAAAATAATTAGACTTGTTGAATTGTAATGTTTATATACGAATACGGTTTACCTTTGTTTTAGCTAAGGTAGCATACAGGAAAGTGATCGTTCAAGCTTGTTGACAACTTTGACATCTAGGAATGGCAATGGGGCGGAGCGGGTTTATAGCCTGTTTGGCCAAGCTTCTAAAAGCATTTTATTTTGAGAACTGCATTTTTCTAAAGTACTTTTGGTGAGAAGCAGTTTGTGTTTAGCTAATTAATTTGAAAAACACTTTTAAGCAGTAATTAGTGTTTGGCTAAGTTTTTGAAAACTGCTTGTAAGTGTATTTTTCTCAAAAAAGTGCTTCTCAGAAAAGTGCCTTTGCAGAGAAGCTATTTTTTTCTGCTTCTCAAAAACTGCTTCTACTTCTCCTCAAAAGCACTTTTTTTCCTTCCAAAAACTTGGCCAAACGCCTTAATTTTTGGCCAAAAGCACTTTCGGCCAAAAAAGCACTTTTGGCCCAAAAAAAAGCTTGGCCAAACAAGCTATTAGACACGTGCGAGGCGGTGCGGGTTTAAACATATGCCATTGCGAGGTGGGGCGGGTCAAAATAAAAGCATTTAAAATTTATGCAGGGGCGTTGCAAGTGCGGGTGCAGGTTTAAAAAGGCTATGTGGGTTTAAGTACAATTATATTTACTGATATTTGTTCTGCTCTTTTTGCAAGTGACTCTTCAACTTTTTTACTCTTGCTTTCTATAGTCCCTTTTGTTGTTTGTCTAACGGTTGTTGTGTTTTTACGTGAAATTGCACCTCCGTATATAATAAAAGGGCAGTTCGGTACAATCACCTCCCGCTATATGCAGGATTCGAGGAAGGACCGGACCACAAGGGTTTATTGTACGCAATTTTATCCTGTATTTTTGTATTAATTGATCTTCACAAAGATTTTTTGTATTTATAACGAAAGCTTGAATAGGGTAAATTAATATATATACTTTTAACAAATATAAAAGTTAAAAAAACAAAGAGGTATTATAATATCAACGATGTTTGTTTAGTAACTTTGCTGCATATGTGTAAGATTTAATTCTCTTAAGTATCTAATCGTCTTCTTTCCATAACTGAAGTCTTTCATAATCTTTAGAATTAATAAAAAACATGAGTTCATATAGTAAAAGTGTAAAAAAAGATTCCAGCCAAAAGATTTAAAAAAATAATTAAAACTAACAAAATGAAAAAAAATCACTTATACCCGGGTGGGGCGGGGCGGGTGGACGCGGGTGTAGATTCGGGGCGGGTTAACGCGGATGCAACTGCTATGCGCGGAGGGGTGAGGCGAGTTGAAATTTTGCGGGTTAAGAAAAAATCAGCCCGGCACCCGCACCGCCCGCACCGCTTGCCATCCCTATTGACATCTATAGGTTTGGTTTTTTGGCTTGCCTTTAACTTAATGTTTGGGTTCCAGACTTTCATGAAATGTAGGCAGATGTCACAATCCTCAAAAGTAATTTGTAAAATCCTCAAAACAAAGGGGAAATACATAAGTATGTTATTGGGGTTGTAGCTAATAGTTGTACCATTTAACTTTGTGGGAGTCTTAGGACCCCTCGTATTTGTTCAACATATAATAAATTTCTCCTTTTGAGCTGACGTGGTACCTTTAACATTTTGCACGCAATCATAGCGCGTGAGAAATAAAAATTTCCCAAATCTTGTTATTTCTCTATTTTTTTTTTCCGTTGACTTTTCTTTTTCATTTGCACCCGCGTTCTAGTTATTTCTGCGTTTTCATTTTTTTTTTGTTCTTCATATAGAAGGCCAGACTTCCATTAGTTCTTATTTGAGCTCACTCTCAAGTCATTGTTCAATATCCTTACTTATGAAAAGGATTGAAGGTGAAGAACGAAAATTTAGTCGTTGGGTTTTGAAGAACGAATTAGGTTATCGAAGGAAACCGTGGTACTTATTTTTGAAGTCCAAAAATCAAAGCGGGACTGAAATTCGGGTTACTTACTGATTTTTTTGTTAGGTTTGAGGATTTTCGAATTATAAATTTTAAACTCCATTGCGGGTTCTTCGAAAGTGCGACATAAGTGGTTTGAACTTTGAATCCTCAAAGTTAAAAAAAGTTGGCTATTCAAACCTTATGGGAGTTGAAACTTGAAGTTAGATTTCGAGGTTATATTGATTTGAAGATCTGAAACTTGAAGAAAAGCAATATGCAATTAATAGAATTTTGAAGTCAAATTCAAAAGCCATCTGTCATTTTTCTTCAATGGTGGTGGCTTTTGTAAAGCTTTTTTTTTTAGAAATATGGATGAATTGCTCAAAAATTGATACATTAAATTACGTGTAAGAAATCTGAGAAAAATTGAGTATAAGCAATTTGCAATAGCAAAGATGAGAAAAAAAATGACTAGTTGTGGCAATGTGACGGAGAAGAAGAAAAGAAAAGAAAAGAAAGAAGAAGGGATTTTTTCACTTTTAGCCATGTCAGAAACTATTTATCTTCGGTAGCAGAAAAAGTGTACAAAATTTGAATATAACATACAGAATGTGTATATACAAAAAATATATACATTTTTTTGGCTATTATTTTGAGAGCGGCTATAAAGAGTTATTTTTTTAAAAAAAAAAAGGAAAAGGAAAAGAAAAGATAATTTTAAATAAACAATGAATAAAAAGAAAAAATAAATAGTTAAAAAAAAGTACATGTCAAAACATGATTGGTACGTGTCATATTATTTTGGTCCAAAGTGGTGCTAGCCGCAAAAGATAGTATTTATTACTTTTTGAACAAAGATAAGGGGTTATAGGATTCCCGCAAAATTTAAAGTTGCAACTAGTAAAGTGAACAATCCAAGGGGATAGTTGTGTATTATGCCGAAATCATGGCAAGTTTGAAATGTATGCACGATTTGGGTTAACATGAGATGTTTAATAAGTATCTACATAATAAGTACTTGCAGAAATGAGGTGCTAAAATGAGAAGTCATGGCAAATTTAAAGGTCTATAATATATAATGCTATTATTAATTTTTATATTCTCAACATTACAATTCTTGTGTTATTAATCCTTGCAAAACTTGTGCCTGGACCAAACAACCATGGATAATAGACTTGTGCGTCACAATTCTCACTTAATGATTTACCTAGATAAAAAATACTAATAATTTACCTAGCCTTTCGAGAAAAGAAAGAAAAAAGAAAAAAATAAATCAACGTAGAGCTTGCTCGTATATCAACTTATAGCCTGTTTGACCCAGTTTTTTGGTCAAAAGTTGTTTTTTAAAAGTATTTTTTTTCCTCCAAAATTATTGTGTTTAGCCAAGTTTTAGAAGAAAAAAAAAATTTTTTGAGTAAAAATAGATATATCTTTTAAGAAGTGANAAAATAACTTAATTACTCGCTACTAAAAGTTTATTTTTACTAAAATTTAAGTAGTACAAACAACTTAAATTTTAATTTTTTTTTTAAAAAATACTTTACTAGTAAAAAATTATTACTTTTTTGAAATAAACTAATTTTTGAAACTTGACCAACATGCTAGGATTAAACTTAGACAAAAACGTGATTTACCAGTTACGAGTTACCACGGTAGTAATACAAGAGTTTACCATTTTGTCGGTGAAATGATAAAGTAGGTATATCTCGAGAGCTCAATTTCTCAGGAGAAGTTGGCGTTTGGCAAAAGAAGGAGAGGTTAGCTTTTTCAAAAGAGCAAGAAATTTTTGGTCTATACTATGAGGAGAAGGGACAAATGAATTGAATAATAAGAGACGTACACGATGAGCGGTCTAATCCTGTGGCCCCACACTTCAGTTTCTGAATAAGACCATATTGTGGAGGCATGGATCGAGCCACGCCTGCCTTTGTCACCAAATCTATGTCGTCTCATGGTCGGTAAGTTTTCATTTGTTTTACCCCAAAAAAGAAAAAAAATGATGTAATTAGATAAAGGACGTTTTGAGATAAGTCCAACTAAGTTTATTATAATAGTCTTGAGCGGAAAATTTTATTTTGTGTCTCATACAACTGACACTAGTTGTATGGGGTATCTTTTTTGTCTCATAATTTAATGGGCCCAAATTTTTGTGGACCCAAAAGCGTAAGATTAGGGTTCACAAATTTATGAGACAAAAAAGAGTCTCACACAATTAATGTCAATTGTATGAGACACACAATAAAACTTCTCAACTTGAGTTGAGCTCAACTGAATTGCTATACTTTTGATTTGAATCGAGTTTAATTAAACTTTGCTACAGTATAACTGCAAAATTGCACCGATTATCCTCCTAAAGGATTGAGTTTTAAATAGCGTTTCCGCTTTTATTTTGTAACAACAACAACAACGACCCAGTAAAATTTTTTGTCTGATTTTATTTTGTAGTGAAAATAAAAATTTTCCACATTGTGAGAATACTAAAGCTCTTTAAGATTGGAAGCTCGAAATTCTTGTCTGATTGGTTATTGTTCATCGTTTGAATGTTGATAAATTGTGCTTAAATTTTGTTATTCAAATATTGTTTTAGTGATTGTTTTAAAATTTTCAAAATTTCATTGTTGGTCCTTAAAAAGTACTATTGAACAAGAAAAAATGAGTCTCCTTGATTTGATGTTATTTGACTAAATTGGTGATTTGTATTCATATTTGACATTTTGTCAGATAAGAGGTAGTTTGATCAAAGTTTAAATTGCAATTTCGAAAAATACTTTGTTGAGCAATAAAAACAAATTATGATAATCGAGTATATAGGCGGTTTGGTTTGGGGGGTGGGGGAAGGGGGGAGGGGGAGGAGAGGGTTGGATGGGCCTGCATTTTCGATCAATTAGGGGTGGGCATATATCGGATAAAATCGTTAACCCGAACCGTTAATTATTTATTGGGTTATCGGTATTGGGTTATTGGGTTAACGGTTCCGTAGCGGGTTAAATTTTTTTTATTGGGTTATCGGTTCGAGCTCGATTTAACAATTCTGTTATTGGGTAAAACCGATAACCCAATAAGGATTAACTAATTTACTAATACCCTTAAGTATATACATACTAGGGTTTCATAATTCATACTTCATAGTTCACTCTTTGATTTTCCTATTCTTTTCTCGATTTCTCTGCTTCACGCCCTCACCAGTCAGCCTGTCAAGACTCGGCTGGCGTCAGTCGCATCACACCCTCACCAGTCAGCCCGTCAAGACTCAGGCCGGCGTCAGTCGCATTTCTCAGCTTCTTTCTTTCACTCTTCAGTCGCATCTTCACTTCATTTCTCAGATCCATCAGATTCTTCAGTCGCATCTTCTTCACTCTTCAGTCGCATTTCTCAGCCACATTCTTCAGCTTCATCTTGATTCTTCGTGTAAGTTTTTAGTTGCTTCATCTTTATCTTTTTCTTAGTTTGTTTGAAAGCATTCTGGCTCTGGATTTTTCTTAGTTTGTTTGAAAGTTGAAGTGAGATTTGTTGTGTGCTTTAATTGTTGAGCTGTTCCAAAGTTATCTTGTGTCAGTTGTCATAAAATTTATATTTCATAACTAATAAACTTTTTAATCTATGTACATAATTCTGTAGTAGAGTAAAAAAATAGATATCAATGTACAAAGAGTTACTGCTAGTCGTTTGAACAAAGAAGATCTTAAGAACACTGATGTTTTTAGCAAAACAGTTTTATACCGAAACATTTTTATACATTGCGAAACTGTTTTAGTTGTTTCATCTTATCGGGTAAACTGATAACCGAACCGATAATGATCGATAACCGATAACCAATATCTTATCGGTTTGGTTATCGGGTTATGATATTTGTAAACCGATAACCGATAGGCAAAACCGAACCGAACCGACCGATGTCCACCCCTACGATCAATATCCAATTGTGTTGACTTTGATGAACAATTTAGTAGATATGTTGATTGTGGATAACACGAAGTCATGCCAATCTAATAGAGTTTAGTGAACAGTTGAGCAAGCACAAAATCATATCAATAAGGGTATAATTTATGAACAATTTAACAAATAAGCCGAATACAGATAACACAAAGTCATACCGATACGAGAGGGTTTGGTAAACAATTGAATAATTACAAAGATATGCCAACTGGGTAGAGTTTATGAACGGAAATATAATAAATATAGTATAAAATCTACCAATGGTAGAGAAATTAAGCGTGTGTATTGCCGGAGGTTATTTTCTAAATATATAAAAAACATGAATAATATTTAAAGACCAAATCTCTTATAGGTCCAGTAGCGGATCTACAGGGTAGCTTGTGGGTTCCTAGGAATTCAATAATTTTTGCACGGTCCTTATATATGTATTTAAAAATTATTTAAATATTTATTAATATTTGATTGTGAACCCAATTAGTAATTTGAAATCGTTATAGGAACACATAAACTTTAAAGTCGGATCCGCCTCTGTATAGGTCTATTCATGTCAATCACCCACAGTATAACCGAGTTTGTGCTTATTCAAATCAAGCTCAAATCGAGCTCGAGTCTGACCAAGTTGAGTTGAATTTAATTTTGCTAAGAGTGCGCCCAGCCAAGCTTTAATCAGCCTTGTTGTGCCAAAATAATACAAGCCAGCCGAGCCTCGGCTCAGTGCTTAGCGGCTGAGATGCAATGTAGTTTTCTTCGTAAGGTTGACGTTTGGTTCAATTTTTTTGGGAAATGGAGTTTTTCTCCTGAAATAATGAATTGTTTTCAACAAATGTTTCTTATAACAACTGCCCCCATGTGGCTTAGGAGACAACACAACTTTAATTTGATCCAACGACAATAAGTCGTACTTTTGAAACACACAATGTTGTGGTGAACTGAATTTAATGAAACATTGAAGCAGAAAATGAGGAGTTTGATCATTCAACGTGTTTGTAGGATCTTTCTTATGGAAACCAAGAAATTCAACTGATCAAATAATTATGCTCGCTCATTCCAATGTCCAGAAGCTAAGGCGCTTTTGGAACTGAATTGAATACAAAGGAGAAACCTTGGGATGATCAAACTGTTGCTTTAATTTATGGTCTTCTTTTTCGTGAAAATAACACGGTATAGCCAGTTTTCGGACTGATCATTCAAAAATAGCCAGCGTTTACCAAGTCAATGAAAAATAACCACTATTTTTCTGCAGTAGAGACCGGTCCAGCATAATATACTGGAGTACGGTGCACCTGTGTATGAACTCCAGCATATTATGCTGGACCGGTATACTTTGCTGGCTCCAGTATAATATACTGGAGACTGGAGCAGCGGTGCTCCAAACTCCAATATATTATGTTGGACCGGTATACTTGCTGGAACTCCAGTATATTATGCTGGAGTTCAAGTGTAGTTATGTTGGAACTCCATCATATTATGCTGGAATTCCAGCATACTTATCTTGGAACTCCAATATAATATGCTGGAGTTCAAGTATACTTATGCTGGAACTCCAGCATAATATACTGGCGTATTTTTTCGGATTTTGAACAGTGTTTTCGCTCAGATTTATCTTTACATAAAAAGTGGCTAAATTTCGATTACTTTGACTGGGCTATTTTTAAACGACCAGTTGTAAATCTGGCTATTTTTGAATTTCTCCCTTCTTTTTCCCAATCCTTTGACCCAACGTTTGCCCCTATTTACTCTTAAAAATGAGTAACAATTGAATTTATCGCGGTTTAAAGGATATGTGATTTAATTTAATATGAATGATGTAAGAACAACAAATAACTAAATTAAAGATAGGTAGAACGATCAAACCAAACGCCATGGAACAATCAAGCCTGGCTTTGAATTGAACACTGAGATTGGCTCTGATCGAGCCCTCGATATGGGCTCGATTGTAACTAAAGAAAAAGGGAACTGAAGAACACTTTTGAACACCAGCTAGAAGATAAAAATGAACTTTATTGCTTTGACATGTGTGCCAACAATAGTTTAAATATAAAAGTTCTGCCCTTTATATAGTAGGGGAATTTCAATCCTAGTACAAGTCTAAATAAGGTAAAAATCTTCTTTCTCTATAAATGTCGATCTGCCCTTGTTATTGGACGGGATTTGCACCGTAATATCTAGTTGAGGGCAGATATTACGGCTCCATGCTCATCGTGCTAAACCGTTTCTCTCTTTCCTTGGTCCCGGAACTTCATTCTACTCGGATCCGATGTTCAGCCATACCCGATCCCAGGTGCGCAGTCTGTCCTCTCCGGTTTCAGAAACGAGGAATCCTTCAGCCTTACTCGAGGTTGCGTCAAATCGTGCTCCCCTCTCGTTTTTTTATCGGGAAGTCGGGGATAATATTATCCCGATTTTACCCATACACAGATAGTCCCCTCACTTTTCGGAGAGCAGATTTATCGAAGCGACAAGAAGTGATTAATTGACCCCGGCTCCTCTCTCCGTATGCTTCAATTATCGGGTCGATGGGTCAATAAAATATCCCATCAGTCGCGTTGTTCTGACTTCGAACACGTGTCTGCCGCCAGTTGAGCGTCCTCAAATACGAAATGTCACGCATTAAATTACCTCTTTCCTATAAAAGCTTCGGTCCATTTTTCACTTTTTTACTTTCCGATTCCAGAACTTATTAATTTACCCCCGAACTTTTCACTTGCTCTTAACCCCTTCAAATCTTCATACATTGTTCTTCATATCCTCACATCTTCTTCCCATCTTCAAATCTTCATACTTCATCCTTGAATTTTCAGGTTTGACCTTCAAACCTTCATCCTTATCTTCAAATCTTCATACCCACCTTCATATATTCATATTTTCCAGAATTTGATGACGAAGACTTCGAAATCTGTGCCCCAACAAACCGTCCTTTCAACTTCTAACCCGACCTCCAATACTGAGGTAGCCGTACCTAAAGTGGCCCCAGAACCTCCTCTAAAGAATTTTATCCCTGGAAGCTGCTCTATAGAAAATGACTTCAAGGTCGAAAAAGCTTCCAGGCGAGGGGATCGAGGCAAGGAGGTGTGGAGGTACATATGCTCCATCTTTGAGGACATGCGCCCTACGGTTCGGGAGGACTGCAAGTGGGAGGGAAAAAGTGGTCGTCCCTGGTCTTGATGAAGACATCACCACACATGTGGAGGGGTATCTAAGTGTTTATACATACCCCTTCACACTTGGCCCGGTAGATACCATAGTCCTCGACTTTTGCAAAAGGTACGAGGTCTGCCTCGGGCAGATTCACCCATCCCTTTGGAGGATCGTGATCCTCCTCTGCCACTTCGTCAATAACACTGAGGCACCCCCATTTACCATCAACCATCTGCTTCGTCTCTACAATTCCTGAATCTTATGAGGGGGATTAATCAAGATTGTTCGTCGGGCAAAGAAAGCTCCATTATCGAGCATTGACGAAGATAGGGATCGAGGCTGGCAAGGGAGATTCTTTCGGGTGAAAACCGAGGATCTCATTCCCCTGGAGTTCCTGCCGTTCCTTGAAAAGTGGAACCTAGCCCATAAGTTCCTCTTTTTTTTGAGTATTTAGAATTCCTTTTGGATTTTTGTTCTTCTTTCTCATCGCCTGGTTCTACCATCATGCAGCGGTTGCCCGAGTCCCCAGCATAGTTCTCCACTTCAAATAGTGGGTCGAAGGGATCTGCAAACAACTATCATACTTCAGGCGTGAATGGCGCAAGCTCTCGAAGGGCAAGTGGGAGGCTCGTACCCATGGTGAGTGTTCTCCCCCCGATCAAGTTTCCCTTTATATTAAACTGTCATTTTTACTAAGTCTCTCTCTTCCTTTCACAGGTTTGCTCAAGATCAATGGGCTCCGGGCAGTGGACGAGGAAGAGGCTTCGTCCTCACCTACTAAACCCTTCGCTTTGGGACAGCCTGAGTCCGCTGCGAAGAAGGAGGAGAAAAAGGGAAGAAAGAGGAAGTATTCGGGTTCCTCGGAAGCGGATATCGAGGCCAAGAATAAGAGGGTAGCGGTCTATATCTGAAAGAGCAACAAAAAGAGTACCCAGGCCTGGGTACCGGACCCCGAATCCCTTTACCGGCTCAGGGACTACCCTGAAGATGATGACTTGGAGTTCGTCTCCATGGGCCGGCCATTGATGAAGAAGAGTGAGTAGCATCAGGGAGAAGTGACCGAGAGGTCGAACCTTCTTTGGATCGGGAGCCCGAAGGAAAGCCAGTGGCTATGGCCTCTCGAGAAGCTACTCCTGCTCCCAAAGAAGCCACCGGTGTCATTGACATTATAGAGTTGCCATATCACACATAGTCTTTATTTGACGAGGCTCAGGGCATCAAAGAGAAACCAAACGAGACATCACAGGCAGCCGACGAGGCCCTCAACCTGTTCTTTGAGGGCATGGACATCGGTACATTGGAGGACTACTCCGGGTTTGGTTACCTAGAGATCTCAAAAAAATATATGTGGTCAGAGTCAGGCGGGCCGAGCTCGAGCCTGAAGCTGGTGAAGTAGTTCCCCGCCCCGAGCGTGGATCCCGATAGCAAAAGAACAGTCATGTTTACAATCCCTGCGGATACCCGGGTCTGTCTGTTCCGGTTGGCGTTGCTAGATATCTTTGCTGCTTGGTGACCAAAGAGGATCAGGGGCAGATGAACGAGGTGAGTGCACCGAGCCTCTTCAACGAGGAACAATCACTGAACCAGGTATGCTTATCTTTCTTTGTGTCCTTCGTGTAGCTCATTTAACCTTAGCGTATATTCATGATCTCATCAATTTGTTTCTAAGGCCTCGGTGCTTTATCATGAAAGCTTTCATTGGTCTCGGATGGAGGTGAGACAGATCGAGTTCGAACTCAATGAGCAGGTCCGGCAGAAGGGCATGTACAAATCTCTCAGCGAGCAAAGAGATGAGGTCCTCAAGGACCTCCCCTTTCTCCAAGATGGGCTGGAAAAATCTCAAAAGGAGGCCTCGTCGGTGAAACGGGAACATGCCCTACTGGTCAAGAAGGTAAGGATATTTGAGATTAATAATAAGAGGTTAAGCGTAGTAGCTAAAGCTGCAACCTCGTAGGTACGAGAGAAGATAGACCTAATCGACCAGCTCTAGGCCGAGATGAACGAGCTCAAAGCTTCGGCCGAGGCGTTGAGGAGCAGGATGGATCTTCTGGCCTCGGAAAAGGAGGCTACAAAAGAGGAGTTGGCATCGGTCAAGGACCAGCTCAGGGTGATTAAGGATAAGGCTGGCAAGTGGTCTCGGCTGATTGATGAGCTACGGGCACAACTGGGTTCGGCCATCTCGAAATGGGACACCCTCGGCCGGGAGTATACCACGTTGAAGTCCATGTTAGAGGCAACTTCGACCAATTCCTCCGACGTCCAGGATATGTTGGCCCAATACAAGAACAACATAGAGATAGCTGAGGCTCGCTTAATAACAAAGGCCGAATATATAAAGTGGCTATCTCGGAGGGAGACCCTCGAGGAGATTTAGGCTCGAGGGTTTGATCTATCATCCGAGATTGAAGAGGCTAAAAGGCTCGAGGCCGAGGCTAAAGAGATATATGAGCCCGAGGGTTCCGGCAGTGAATGAGGCTCTGGTGAAGACTAGGCGGAGATGCCTTAGTTTATTTTTCGTTTTTTTTGTACATTTTTGATTATTTTGAGGCTGTTTTATCGTGGTTTTGTAATTTTTTTTGGAATATATATAAAATTTTCCCTTCAGCTATACTGTGTCGTTTACTTTTCAGTATTCGTTTCATTTCTTTATTTGAAGAATGTCATTAATGCTTTAGCATAAAATTGGACATAATTAGAGTGCTCGTTCCCCCAAATCCCGAATGAGGCCTGGTTTCGATAACAACTCTGAGTTGCTTAGGCTTCGGAATATCCGATATAAGTGAAGACTTTAAGATAGTAGAATGTTTCAATCAGACACAATGGTGTTTTGCCGAGGGTGACCTTTTTAAATAGGTTTTAATCATGTGTAAGGACCTTACTTTCTAAGTTCGGACTTGGACGTCTCCGAGCCGTTTTAAGTTGGCTGTAGCCTTTCATATTTGGGCCCTGCCTAATAGGCTCGGTGCCTCCGGGATTCGATAGCCCGAGCAGTCCGATCTTATTATCGCACAACAGTCCCCGACTCGGGGAGGCCCGTGGGCTCTAGGATTTTTGATCAATTATTTGTTCTAAAATAACTTAACGAATATATTGATGGTGTGTTGATACCCAATTTTTCCCTATGTCTTTTTTTTATACTCAAATACTTTCAAAATAGCATGTGTATGCATATATAAGCATGCCCAAGAGTTTTGGTATTTTTCCCTAATTTTTAAGATTTTTAAAATCAATTTATTGTCTATTTTAGCAGTGCAAAATCCAGTAATTGCTCTCAAAATTATAATTTTTGTGAATAATTTATTTCCATTCTCATATTTACACCAAAGTATAATTAAGGTGATTTTTGCATATTTTTACAAATTTATTTGGTATTTTTGAAAGCTAATTGCATATAATTGCAATTATAACCTATTTTACGATTAATAGCATTTTACAATTATAAAATTATTTCCAGTATTTTTAGATTAATATTTATATACTATTAATTAGTTCAGTGCTTTAAATTTGTTTTAAAATCATTTTAACTATTTTATATAAAATAAAAGGGGGAAATTAGCTATTTAACACATAGCCCATTATTGTTTCAATTTTAGCCCCAATTTAACCCCACCCCATCAGATTTAGTTAAACCCAATTGACCCAAAACCCAACCAAATTTGCCCCAGCCCAATCCCTAAACTAACCCGGCCCAACTTCGAACTAATCTGAGCCGTTAATCAAATAAGATCAATGGCCCAGATCCCTTTTCCTTAATTAAACTCTCACCTACCCCCCCTGACCCCTCACTTTTCGAGACCGGTCTCTCTCTCTCTCTATCCGTCTCTTCCTCTCCTCCTTCTCTCTAGAACCTTCTGGTTCTTCTTCTCTGATGGCCTTCACCATCTCTCCGGCCACCTCCAGCCTCACCTCTTTCGACCACCAGTGGCCTTGAAGCCTTATCTCACCGGTTCCCTCCGTCCCTGAGACCCAATGAGTCTCCACCATGCAAGACGGTCACCGAAGCTTTGCCTGGGTTTGTTTCCGGCCTTTCTCCGATGGGTTTTGGTTCGATGGTGCTATAAACACCATTATTCCTAAGTTTCACAGCCAGGTTTCTCTTACTTCTCTCACTGGTTTCCTATGAAACCCTAACTTCGACCCAAACCTCTTAAATCTCTGTATTTTTAACGATTTTCAATTCATACCTTTATGTTTTGCATTACTCTCTACTCGATCTTTACGATTGTTCAAGTTTTAAACGTTTTTGTTCCCTTTTGAAACTAGGGTTTCTTAACCCCTTTTCGAAAATACTTTATCTTCTGATTTTGAGTACTAAGTCATGATTCTCAGTACTATTTCTAAACATTGTTGCTTAAGTCTGATGAAACCCTAGCTTTAGGGTTTATATTTGTATTATTGTCGTGTTTTCTTGTTTGTGTGTTCTTCTGGATTCTTCGCTGAGTTCCGTGCTCTTTGCTTTAATTTTGTTGCTAGTATTTCATTCCCCCTGCCATTCTGTGTTCTTCGCTTAAGGTTTCTCTGACTGTTTACATGGTGATTTTATACTGATTCTTACAAGCTTCCTTTAAGACCGTGATACTTGCCTTAAAAATTGTGATTTTGTGTATTTTCCTTATAATTTGGTATTGATTCCGAATTGCTTCCTCAATACGTGGGATACCTTCCTCAAATAATACTGACCTCCTAGGTTTTCAATCTCGTTCATTATTTTGAAAACTATTTTCCAGTTAAAGTAGTATTTTGCCCTATATGTGTGCACAAATATGTTGATTGATTTGTCTGACATATTTCCCTAATTAAGTATCATGTACCTAGTCTTTATTGTACACCTTATACTATTGTGTTTCCTTATGTGATCATACCATGCTTTGTGATTTCTTTCCTTTTAAATAACTGCTTATTACCGTTTGACTTTGATTCCTTAATTAAAGGGGAGTCCATGTACTGATTTGATTATGATTGATACTCAGTTCCTTAATTATGGATTGCTACCTTGTTTGTTTGCTCGTCTTCAGTACTATAAGTACCCCCCATTCTCTTTTGCATGGACACACCAACACATTGCATATCACAAACACACACAACAATAAACATTGCTCTCTCTCTCTGGTGCTACTTCTCTCTTTTGGTCTGTTGTTGCTCCCTGCTCCTGACTATTATTAGCCGGCTGAAAAGCCAAGGCTAATATTGTGCTCATATTTGGCTCTTGCATTCTGCTGTGCTCTCTTGTTGCTGGTATGTCCTAATTAATTTCAAAGTTCCAAACCAATGTGGTTATTACTACTTTAGTGTGTTATATTCCTAATTGTTTTCTACCTATGCTTTTGTTGTGTAACATGTAATTGACTCCTTGGTTGCCTGTTGACACTTGCATGATCATGACCACTGTTTGCTCTTGATCTTACCTGTTATAACTATATTCTGTTACTACTTACTTTTGTGTCTAAATTCGACTATTTCAAGGTCTCTTAAAACTCTTTTGATTTTGTGTACTCATGCTTAGTGAGTTTGCATAAGTCTCTGTATCCCTTGGTGATATTTATGTGACCCATTTGTCCCCTTTGCCCATTATCCTTGTGTGAAACTCTCCGACTTTTTTGTAAACTCTTTAAACTACACTTTCCTCTCCTTCCCGCACTTCACACTACTCTTAGAGATTAGGTTCTACCCCCTTCGTGTAAGCATTGCCTTGAGTACCCCTGAGTACTTACTGAACTTTGACACACAAGGATGGTAATTCCACACTGCGCTTGTCCAACATTTTGGTAAGTGTTTGGGTGCTGGTATTGTCCAGGGACCTAATAGGGGCCCTAGGGAGCTTTGCCGCACCCTGACCATGTCAAGGCTGTGAAACTCGAAAGGAGTGATGTTGGAAGATTGGGCCTGATTGAAGGCTCCCAATAGAATAACTTCTTATTTTATTCTTTATTACTGTAATTCGGCTATCATTGGTTTGTAATAATTTGTAACGAATGATTTGGGTTTGGATAGTGAATATGGGGGGCTATGCATGCTTAGTTTAAGCAATGGGTAGAAAACATGCTTATAGGATTTTATTTACTTATCTGCGCAATAGATAACATGTATAGGACATACATCTCATACATTAGAGATCCTTCTCTAGGTTCTTTACTTTCAGCCTATTATTATACTCATTTCGTAACCATGATCAGTTAATAACAAGCAAATAACTGTTATAAGGCTATTGCTGCATTCTCATAATCATTAGCATTTAGAAATCATGTTTTAGGAACTCCTCTGTGCATTAGACAACCTGTTGTTTAGGGTTTTATACTTGTCTGAGTTGCAATTGTTAAACGCCTCATTAGTATGCTTAATCTAATAACACAAGTACGGTTAGCTGTATGTGTACCCCTTTTAAAACTGGAAATCAAATATGCATGTTCACCCTTTAAGATAATTAGGCAATACGTACGATGCCTAGGCAAACTTTAGGCCTAATAAGAATTGATTAACCATGTCTTTACCGGTTTAGGACTAATCAGCCTCTTTTAATTTTGAACTCTGCCGCTCCCATTCTTGCTTTGACTCCCTGAAGTTCACTCTATTTTTATTAAAACTCCCGCTCTATCTGGAAACAAATCTTGAAATTGTGCATCTATTTACTCTCACTGATTTTCTGATTCTTGTTCTATTATGTTTTCAAACTACTGGGTTACCATTCTCTGCCCAGAATCGTGTTGTTTTGAATACTTGTCCTGCATCTCGTTAAGATACTGTCACTACTTTATTTTCAAAAACCATGCTTTAACGGTTCTTTTACTAACTCAACTGCTGTTACCTATTCCCTTTTTTTTAAACTCCCATCTTTGAGACCTTAAATGTGTTTGAGACGTGCTAATTTCGTGTTCACTTGTGGAGGGATCTGTGAGCCTTTATTTGACTTTGTATGTTCCCTTATGTGCGGTCCTATTTGTTTATGTATGTCGCTTAGCATTTTATCCTTTAAACCTAAGGGTTCAACCTAGTCCTTACCTTGTAGGAATAGTGGTCCTAAATACCCTCCAGGACTTATAGGACGGGACGCGTAATAGCACGCAATAAGCATTCGTGACCAACCCACGTATTTTAAATAACCTTTACGGGGTGGGAAGGGTAGAGTATGGAGATGATGACCGATGCGCTAATATCTCATGTAGCCCCTCTTCTGAGGAGTGATTACTGGATATTGCATTGACGTGATCCATATTAATCATAAACCTAGGACCCCCTTCCCTTTACTTTTTTTTTATCTGCTTTCTTTAGAAATTGTTTAAATCTTTCATAAATTTCTGCCCTCTTTACTTTTCCTCACAGTTTCAACTTATTTGCAGTGTTATATGCAAACCTCTTCTATTTGAGCCCTTTAATTTCTTACTTGAATATGTGAAGTCACAATTATAACATGGCCCGAAACCACACTAGTGGATCTTGAGGGATGCCTAACACCTTCCCCTCGAGATAATTTCTAGCCCTTACCCAAACTCTGGTTATTCAACTCAAACCCTTCTTTGTGTCCTAATGCACTTAATCATTAGGTGGCAACTCTTCAAACTCCAAAACCCAATTCCCAAAAGGGAAGAGAGTTGTCCTCCCAAATGCCGTAAACCCGATTTCGCCTATTAAAGGAAAAGGGGGCTTCGACAGCATGGCAACTCTGTCGGGGAATTCTTTAGGCTTTTACCATTTCATGCTATTTGTGACTTCGTGCTTCTTTACATGTTTTTAAGTATTTTTTCTTTCTTCTACTGCGAAACTAACTTGGCTCTTTGTTTTCTTTTCTGTAATGCTTTTACCGCTTTCCTCCAATACCGTTGTAATTATGAGCAATTATTGTAATCGTTAGTTTATGAACGTGCAAGTACATGACAATTTGTTAATTATTGTATTGCATTTTTTCAACATCATATTCCACTCGTGCCAAACAAAAGACCCTTAGCAACGCTTATAATGAGTGGTTGCGCCCTTCCGATATTATCACCCCCTAAATCCGGCAAAGGCATATTTGCGGTAAAACAAGTCGATCAACAGTGTAGTCGACGGTTCCGCGCCTTGCCCTCTTGAGTTGTCCGCNCTCGTGCCTGACCACAAACGGGGGGGGGGGCATTCACATGATAGAGATAGAAGATGATTGGGACCCTAAAAGATCGATTGGATTGATTGCTGAAGGTGGCGAGCCAAAGAAACCAACAGTCACACTTAATCCGATTGTTGTCCAGATCCAGCCTTCTAAGGACGCTGAAGTGAACATGTCTATACCACTTGAGTTCGAAGTACCTCCTTCTGCAAAGGCGCCAGGACCAATTGAGGTCGAGTTTGGATCCCCAAAGACACCTGTACCATTCGAAGTGGCTGTGTTGCCGTCTAAAGCAAAGGTACCCATTCTAGTAACTATGACAGCCATAGCACCATTCCATATGAAGGCCATTCCTTGGGATTACACCGACACACGAGAGAGAGAAGGAAACCAAGCTGAGAGCAATTGCAGCACAGGGTATGACGAGAACCGGCAGGGTTTATTCTCCAGAACATCTAGCTGAGTCCATTAAGCAAGCCTCTGGACGACCAACTGTCACTGAAACTGGGTCTGATGACCTCTGGAGGAAGATATAAGCAAAGGAGTACTCAGTCATCGATCAGCTGAACAAAACGCCAGCCCAGATCTCCATCCTAGCTCTGTTGCAAAGCTCCGATGCGCATAAGAATGCCTTGTTGAAGATACTGAGTGAGGCATATGTACCCAGCAACATAACTGGAGGAGAAATGGCGAACATGGTAGGGCAAGTATTGGAGAGTCACAAAATCACTTTCCACGAAGATGAGCTGCCACCGGAAGGGCTGAGCCACAACAAAGCATTGCACATCACTGTGCAGTGCAAGGATCATTTCATCACTAGAATTCTGATTGACGGAGGGTCCAGCCTCAATATTTGTCCATTGGTGACTCTCAGAACATTGGGGAAGAGCCTGCATGAGATCAGGGATGGAGCCATCAATGTCAAAGCTTTTGATGGTTCCCAAAGGTCCACTATTGGGGAAATCAGTTTATGTCTACAAATGGGACCGACATGGTTCGACGTTGACTTTTAAGTAATTGACGTCCCAGCATCTTACAACTTGCTTCTGGGACGACCTTGGATTCATGAAGCTGGAGCTGTAGCATCAACCCTACACCAGGCAGTGAAGTTTGAATGGAATCACCAAGAGGTGATTATTCACGGCGACGGTAGCAATCCCATATACAGTCGCCAGACTATCCCGGCAATCGGAGGAAGAAGGAAGATAGGCGGAGAAACTTACCATCACATTGAGTGAGTCAACGCCGCGGACAAGGATAAATGGTAGGATAACAAGATTGAAAGTATACTGAATTGGAGCGGATATGAACCTGGCAAGGGGCTCGGCAAGAACCTCCAGGGAATCACCAAACCTATCAAGCTAAAGAAACATGGTACCACTTTTGGCCTGGGATATGAATACACTTGGGAGGAGTTCAACCACTGGTCGCCACCATGGCGCAGTCCCTACTATCCACTGGGGCATCTGATACCTCGCCTGGAGCAGAATTTCCAGCCAGCCAATGTCATATATGGGTCGGAAGAAGAGGAAGCACTGGCGGCAATGAGGAATTTGTTTTTGGAAGATGATAACATGGACTGTTGCATCATTTTCGAGGAGGAAGGGGAGGAAGGCCCTTCCATACAAGCCGTGAGCCGAGGAGCACGCCTCGACAACTGGACCGTCAGAACCACCAGGGCCCGGAAAGCTTCGGGGTAGCAAGGCTGAACAAAGCACCATGCATCGTCTTTATTTTACTAGTCAATTTTCTTTCCGCATTTTTAATTTCGAAATAAGAGCTCCAATGTTCGAAACAATTATGAAAGCATTTTAGTTTCTCATAAATCCCGCTCTTATTACTTTTCATCGTTTACTTTATTTACACAGCATTACTATTACTTATCTTGATGAACTGACGATTGTGACTTGCAACGAGACAACGCAACAAACGGATATAGACTCAGAAGAAGATGATATACCAGAAGAGGTTGTTAAAGAGGTTGAGGATTTCAAAAATAGACCTAAATCCAACTTGGACGAGACTGAGGTTGTTAACTTGGGAAACACAGAAAATGTCAAAGAAACGCGCATCAGTGTTCATCTGTCACTATCAGAAAAGGAGGAGTACATGGGATTCCTAAGAGAATATGAGGACATATTCGCCTGGTCGTATGATGATATGACTGGTCTCAGTACATCTATTATAGCTCACAAGTTGCCAACCGATCCGAGATGTCCCCCGGTAAAGCAGAAGCTCAGGAAATTCAAGCCAGATATGAGTCTGAAAATCAAGGAAGAAGTCACTAAGCAGGTCAAAGCTAAGGTTCTCAGGGTGGTGGAATATCCAACGTGGTTAGCCAACATTGTGCCAGTACCGAAGAAGGACGGGAAGGTTAGAGTCTGTGGCCAGTCCGAAAGATGACTTTCCCTTGCCGAATATACACATCTTGATTGACAACTGCGCCAAGCANTCAGTTATGTTGTCCGCATAATGACTCTTTAAGATAGCCTTGTCCAAAGTCCACTGGGTTTCCTTGAAACCCAAAACGGACCTTATCATGTTCTGTGCATTTATTTGGAGAACTAAAATGCTTTTATGTTAATTGTTGATATTAAATAGTCGAGTCCGGTGGGGGTAAGGGCCTAACCCTTTGTCTTGCAGAAACATGAGGCACGAAGTCCCCAGATTCGGATGGTCACCAATATCCACCCCAAACTGCTAAGCTAGTGGAAGGATTTTCACTCCAGTGATCATACTCTCATCCAGAGATATTTGGGGAACCTACCTTCTCTCTTGGAAATCCAACCCAACAACAAGATCATCCATAGCCTACCTGCTGCTGGGACTGCGCGAGCTAGGGAAGCTGTTCGATAGAGCCAATTATGCCGAGTCTGAGAAAGGTCCTTCTGGGACCAAATAGATAGGAGTTTCCATTTCCACTTTATAAAATGTAATAAGGCCAGTGACCATTGGTGACATTTTTTATTTCCTGTTATTTAGTGTCGTTTTGGGATTCGTCTACTTTTATCAATAAAATGAGACATTTAGCATTCTAAGTTCTCCAAATCAACTTGTCGCTAGGCCTACCTCGGGCACAACGAGGTCCCCAAAATTAGGACGCGCTTTATATTTCCGCACTACGTGTTTAAATATTGCAACATATTTTTTATAATCCTTACTGACTTGTTACCTTTTGTTTATTCCTCTCCCAAAGGTTAGTTCGTGAACTCTGGCAATGTCATCATATTTTACGAGATCCAGGGCCCCTCCACCCACCCCTTCTCTTAGTCCTTCCATACAAGCTATAAGCAGAGGAGCACGCCTCAACAACTGGATTGTCAGAACCACCAGAGCCTGACGTGCCTCGGGGTAGCAAGGCTGAACAAAGCATTACGCACTATTTTGCTTTATTAAGTTTATTTTCTTTTCGCATTTGTCTTTTTTTGCAAGAAAGAGCTCCAATGTACAGAACACTTATGGAATTTATTTAGGTATTTCAATTTTCTTACAAATCTCTCTCTTATTATTTTCTCTCATTACTTTACTCAAACAGCATTACTATTACTTATCTTGATGAACCGACGATTGTGACTTGCAACGAGACAACGCAACAAACGGATATAGACTCAGAAGAAGATGATATACCAGAAGAGGTTGTTAAAGAGGTTGAGGATTTCGAAAATAGACCTAAATCCAACTTGGACGAGACTGAGGTTGTTAACTTGGGAAACACAAAAAATGTCAAAGAAACGTGCATCAGTATTCATCTGTCACCATCAGAAAAGGAGGAGTACACGGGATTCCTAAGAGAATATGAGGACATATTCGCCTGGTCGTATGATGATATGACTGGTCTCAGTACATCTATTGTAGCTCATAAACTGCTGACAGATCCGACATGTCCGCCGGTAAAGCAGAAGCTCAGAAAGTTCAAACCTGACATGAGTTTGAAAATCAAGGAAGAAGTCACCAAACAAGTCAAAGCCAAGGTTCTCAGGGTAGTGGAGTATCCAACATGGTTAGCCAACATTGTGCCAGTGCCGAAGAAGGATGGGAAGATTAGAGCCTGCGTCGACTACCGGGATCTCAACCGGGCCAGTCCGAAAGACGACTTCCCCTTGCCGAACATACACATTCTGATTGACAACTGCGCCAAGCATGAGTTGCAGTCATTCGTTGATTGTTTTGCTGGGTACCATCAGATATGGATGGATGAAGAGGATGTTGAGAAAACAACTTTCATTACACCGTGGGGGATGTATTGTTACAAAATGATGCCGTTTGGGTTAAAGAATGCCGGGTCCACCTACATGAGGGCCATGACCACAATTTTTCATGACATGATACACAAGGAGATCGAGGTGTATGTAGACGACGTCATCATCAAATCCAAGAAAGCCACTGATCACCTGGGAGATTTGAGGAAATTCGTCAATAGACTGAGAAGGTACAATCTGAAGCTGAACCCCGCCAAGTGTGCATTCGGGGTTCCTGCCGGAAAACTACTTGGATTTATCGTGAGTCGCCGAGGAATAGAATTGGATCCATGAAAGGTTAAGGCCATTCAAGAATTGCCACCGCCAAAGAACAAAAAGGACGTGATGAGTTTCCTGGGGAGACTCAACTATATCAGCCGGTTCATAGCTCAGTCCACTGTCATTTGTGAACCGATCTTTAAAATGTTGAAGAAGGACGCCGCTACCAAGTGGACTGATGATTGTCAGAAAGCCTTTGACAGAATCAAGGAATACCTGTCAACGCCGGCAGTTCTGGTTTCGCCCGAACCGGGTAGACCTCTATTACTCTACCTTGCAGTGTTGGATGGGGCGTTTGGTTGTGTTCTTGGGCAGCATGATGAAACGGGGAGAAAAGAGCAGGCCATTTATTATCTCACCAAGAAGTTCACCCCGTACGAGGCCCGGTATTCCTTACTAGAGCGCACCTGTTGTGCTCTGACATGGGTAGCTCAGAAGTTGAGGCATTATTTCTGTGCTTACACTACGTATCTCATATCAAGAATGGACCCATTGAAGTATATCTTTCAGAAGCCCATGCCCACTGGCAAGCTGGCTAAGTGGCAGATCCTGCTAAGTGAATTTGACATTGTCTACGTGACTCAGAAAGCAATCAAAGGACAGGCACTAGCGGATCACCTCGCTGAAAACCCTGTGGACGGAGAATACGAGCCTCTGAAGACGTATTTTCGTGATGAGGAGCTATCCTTCATAGGAGAGGACATTGCAGAATCCTATGACGGTTGGAGAATGTTTTTCGACGGAGCAGCAAATTTCAAGGGAGTTGGCATAGGAGCAGTCCTAGTATCAAAAACCGGCTAGCATTATCCGGTATCCGCCAAGCTCAAGTTCCCATGCACCAACAACATGGCCGAGTACGAAGCTTGCATCTTGGCGCTCAAGATGGCCATTGACATGAACGTCCAAGAGTTGCTAGTAATTGGAGATTCGGATTTGCTTATACATCAGGTCCGAGAAGAATGGGCGACCAAGAACTCCAAGATACTCCCGTATTTGCATCATGTACAGGAGTTGAGGAAAAGGTTCATAAAGACAGAGTTCCGGCATGTTCCCAGAGTCCAGAATGAGTTTGCCGATGCATTGGCCACTCTATCATCCATGATTCAACATCCAGATAAGAATTTCATAGACCCTATTCCAGTAAAGATTCATGATCAGCCAGCTTACTGTGCTCGTGTCGAGGAAGAAGCAGACAGAAAGCCCTGGTTCCACGACATCAAGGAATTTTTGGCCGGAGGAGAATATCCAGAGCTTGCAAACGCTACTCAGAAATGCACACTTCAGAGGTTATCTAACAACTTCTTTCACAGCGGAGGAATCCTATATAGGAGGACTCCCGATTTGGGATTACTAAGGTGTGTCGAAGCAAAGGAAGCATCCAGGCTATTAGAGGAAATTCATGCAGGGACCTGCGGTCCACATATGAACGGTTTTGTCTTAGCAAAGAAGATACTCCTAGCAGGATATTTTTGGATGACTATGGAAACAAACTGCATCCAGTATGTCCAAAAGTGCCATAGCTGTCAGATACATGCAGACATGATAAAGGTGCCTCCAAATGAGCTTACTGCAACAAGCTCGCCGTGGCCGTTCGCCGCTTGGGGAATGGATGTTATCTGACCTATCGAGCCTGCCGCATCAAACGGGAACAGGTTCATTCTAGTGGCGATTGATTATTTCACCAAATGAGTTGAGGCAGCATCATATAAGGCAGTGGCCAAGAAAGTTGTGGCAGATTTTATCCGCGACCGTATTGTTTGCTGGTTCGGAATTTCGGAGTCGATCATTACTGACAACGGTTCCAATCTCAATAGTGATTTGATGAAAGCCATGTGTGAAACCTTCAAGATCCAGCACAAGAACTCTACAACCTACAGACCTCAGATTAATGGAGCTGTAGAAGCGGCCAACAAGAATATCAAGAGGATACTAAGGAAGATGATAGAAAAACATAAGCAGTAGCACGAGAAGCTATCATTTGCTTTGTTGGGATACCGCACCACAGTTCGCACATCAACTGGTGCAACTCCTTATATGTTGGTTTATGGCACGGAAGCAATCATCCCTGCCGAAGTAGAAATTCCATCCCTAAGGATCATGCAGGAAGCGGAACTCGATGATGCAGAATGGGTGAAGAGTCGTTACGAGCAGTTGGCTCTTATAGATGGGAAAAGAATGAATGCAGTTTGCCACGGTCAACTTTACCAGAACAGAATGGCCAAAGCCTTTAACAAGAGAGTCAGACCAAGACGATTCACACCAGGGCAGCTGGTGTTAAAGAAGATTTTTCCACATCAAGATGAAGCCAAAGGGAAGTTCTCTCCTAATTGGCAGGGTCCATATATGGTTCATCGGGTTCTGACAAGAGGAGCTCTCATACTCGCAGAAAATGGACGGAGAAGTTTGGCCGAAGACGATCAATTCAGATGCAGTCAAGCGATACTATGTGTAGCATTTAAGAGTTCCTTATCTAATTTGAACTACGTCTGACCTGATTCCCATTTAAGAGGGGATACGTAGGCAACCTTATGGGGTTCGGTCACAATTCAATAAAATTTTCATTTCCCCTGATATTGGAAACTAGGGCAGAATTTTGAGGAGGACCCTCAAAATTCCGAAGTTGATTTTTCAGCCATTCATCGCACGCAGCTGTTGAAAGCACCAGCCCAGTAAACTGGGGCAGAATTTTGAGGAGGACCCTCAAAATTTCGAAGCGAGAGAGGTTGCAATGTCTTGAACCGTGTCGCAGTCATTGGTTCATCTAAAAAAAACTATTATTTTCAATTATGTATTTACATTATATTTTTACTAAATCATGCATGGCTACCATCAAAATTGCTTTGTTTAGCGACGCTACCCCAATGAAAACAAGAGCCGAGCAGGACAAGCGAAGTCCACGGGAAGACGAACTAACCTTCCCCCCTTTTTTACAAAACTCACGATTTTTCTTTGGATGCAGGCACTCAGGTCGCAAAATCATTACATATATCTATGCACTCATACTTTTTCAGGAATACAACTTCTCAGAATCATCACCTATTTGCAAGTGCTATCCGCACACGGCATCCCCAGCAGCCAAAACCACACAATCAGTTATCGGCCGTCATCTATCAGCTAAGAGATTTCATTACTATTCGCCTTTTATTTTCCCGCATTGCGTAAGGCTACCTTTCTGCCTTCTGAGACTAAGCATTGTCTCCAGCTGCATTTCCCTGCATTGCATAAGGCTACCTTTCTGCCTTCCGAGACTAAGCATTGTCTCCATCTGCATTCCTCTGCATTGCATAACGGCTACCTTTCTGCCTTCCGAGACTAAGCATTGTCTCCATCTGCATTCCTCTGCATTGCATAAGGCTACCTTTCAACCTTCCGAGACTAAGTTCTGTCTCCATCCTGCATGGCTGAAATATCGCCACTTATTTTTCTTGCATGGCTGAAATATCGCCACTTCATTTAAACCCTGCACCGGCTGAAATATCGCCACTTTATCTTTCTTGCACGACTAAAATATCGCCACCTTTTATTTACGTCTTGCATCGGCTGAAAGATCGCCACCTTTTGCATTTCATGGGCTGAAAGATCGCCAAATTATCCAAAGGCGTCATTGTTCGGAGGCACCATTTTCATAGCCCGAGAACGCCATGCCATGGCCTGATGACCTCATTTTACCTTTTGCATATCATTATTCAAAGGCATCATGGTTCGGAGGCATCATTCTCATAGCCCGAGAACATCATTTCATAGCCTGCGAATCCTTTATTATACGCTTCATGGCCCAGGACGTCATGGTCTGAGGACGTCATCCTAACCGTCCAAAGACAACATTCATGGTCCAATTGGAACTTGCATCACGTTTAAATTTATGCACAACATATGTTGGTATTATTCATTTGCAGGTACACCGGCTATCAACAGCCGTCTCAGCAGGAGCGATCCCGCTCCAGTTCCCGCAGCCTACCAGACTTCAACCACTTTTCTCAACCTAAACATCGCATCCGTTCTTTTCAAAATAAACCTCCATCGGCATATTCCGTCAATGGACCCTGAACTACATATGGCCTGATTCCTGTAAGACCAGGAATATGTAGGTAGCTCAGGAACCAGAGCTCGGTCAAATCTTTTCAAATAGTTTCTTTCGGTTAAAATTGGCCATCATATCTTTACCCGACAACTCTTTCATCCTTCTCGGGTAAAGAGGGGCAGCTGTTGATACCCAATTTTTCCCTATGTCTTTTTTTTATACTCAAATACTTTCAAAATAGCATGTGTATGCATATATAAGCATGCCCAAGAGTTTTGGTATTTTTCCCTAATTTTTAAGATTTTTAAAATCAATTTATTGTCTATTTTAGCAGTACAAAATCCAGTAATTGCTCTCAAAATTATCATTTTTGTGAATAATTTATTTCCATTCTCATATTTACACCAAAGTATAATTAAGGTGATTTTTGCATATTTTTACAAATTTATTTGGTATTTTTGAAAGCTAATTGCATATAATTGCAATTATGACCTATTTTACGATTAATAGCATTTTACAATTATAAAATCATTTCCAGTATTTTTAGATTAATATTTATATATTATTAATTAGTTCAGTGCTTTAAATTTGTTTTTAAAATTATTTTAACTATTTTATATAAAATAAAAGGGGGAAATTGGCTATTTAACACATAGCCCATTATTGTTTCAATTTTAGCCCCAATTTAACCCCACCCCATCAGATTTAATAAAACCCAATTGACCCAGAACCCAACCAAATTCGCCCCGGCCCAATCCCTAAACTAACCCGTCCCAACTCCGAACTAATCTGAGCCGTTGATCAAATAAGATCAACGGCCCAGATTCCTTTTCCTTAATTAAACTCTGACCTACCCCCCCTGACCCCTCACTTTTCGAGACCGGTCTCTCTCTCTCTCTCTCTCTGTCTCTTCCTCTCCTCCTTCTCTCTAGAAGCTTCTGGTTCTTCTTCTCCGATGGCCTTCACCATTTCTCCGGCCACCTCCAGCCTCGCCTCTTTCGACCACTAGCTGCCTTGAAGCCTTATCTCACCGGTTCCCTCCATCCCTGAGACCCCATGAGTCTCCACCATGCAAGACGCTCACTGAAGCTTTGCCTGGGTTTGTTTCCGGCTTTTCTCCGATGGGTTTTGGTTCGATGGTGCTATAAACACCATTATTCCAAAGTTTCACAGCCATGTTTCTCTTACTTCTCTCACTGGTTTCCTATGAAACCCTAACTTCGACCCAAACCTCTTAAATCTCTGTATTTTTAACGATTTTCAATTCATACCTTTATGTTTTGCACTACTCTCTACTCGATCTTTATGATTGTTCAAGTTTTAAACGTTTTTGTTCCCTTTTGAAACTAGGGTTTCTTAACCCCTTTTCGAAAATACTTTATCTTCTGATTTTGAGTAATAAGTCATGATTCTCAGTACTATTTCTAAACATTTTTGCTTAAGTCTGATGAAACCCTAGCTTTAGGGTTTATATTTGTATTATTGTCGTGTTTGCTTGTTTGTGTGTTCTTCTGGATTCTTCTCTGAGTTCCGTACTCTTTGCTTTAATTTTGTTGCTAGTGTTTCATTCCCCCCTGCCATATTGCGTTCTTCGCTTAAGGTTTCTCTGACTGTTTACATGGTGATTTTATACTGATTCTTACAAGCTCCCTTTAAGACTGTGATGCTTGCCTTAAAAATTGTGATTTTGTGTATTTTCCTTATAATTTGGTATTGATTCCGAATTGCTTCCTCAATCCGTGGGATACCTTCCTCAATTAATACTGATCTCCTAGGTTTTCAATCTCGTTCATTATTTTGAAAACTATTTTCCAGAACTAAAGTAGTATTTTGCCCTATATGTGTGCACAAATATGTTGATTGATTTGTGTGACATATCTCCCTAAGTATCATGTACCTAGTCTTTATTGTATACCTTATATTATTCTGTTTCCTTATGTGATCATACCATGCTTTGTGATTTCTTTCCTTTTAAATAACTGCTTATTACCGTTTGACTTTGATTCCTTAATTAAAGGGGAGTCCATATACTGATTTGATTATGATTGATACTCAGTTCCTTAATTATAGATTGCTACCTTGTTTGTTTGCTCGTCTTCAGTACTATAAGTACCCCCCATTCTCTTTTGCATGATACACAGCAACACATTGCATATCACAAACACACACAGCAGTAAACATTGCTCTCTCTCTTGTGCTACTTCTCTCTTTTGCTCTGTTGTTGCTCCCTGCTCCTGACTATTATTAGCTGGCTGAAAATCCAAGGCTAATATTGTGCTCATATTTGGCTCTTGCATTTTGCTGTGCTCTCTTGTTGCTGGTATGTCCTGATTAATTTCAAAGTTCCAAACCAATGTAGTTATTACTACTTCAGTGTGTTATATTCCTAATTGTTTTCTACCTATGCTTCTGTTGTGTAACATGTAATTGACTCCTTGGTTGCCTATTGACACTTGCATGATCATGACCACTGTTTGCTCTTGATCTTACCTGTTATGACTATATTCTGTTACTACTTACTTTTGTGTCTAAATTCGACTATTTCAAGGTCTCTTAAAACTCTTTTGATTTTGTGTACTCATGCTTAGTGAGTTTCATAAGTCTCTATATCCCTTGGTGATATTTATGTGACCTATTTGTCCCCTTTTCCCATTATCCTTATGTGAAACTCTCCAACTTTTTTGTAAACTCTTTAAACTACAAACTTTCCTCTCCTTCCTGCACTTCACACTACTCTTAGAGATTAGGTTCTACCCCCTTCGTGTAAGCATTGCCTTGAGTACCCCTGAGTACTTACTGAACTTTGATACACAAGGATGGTAATTCCACACTGCGCTTGTCCAACATTTTGGTAAGTGTTTGGGTGCTGGTATTGGCCAGGGACCCAATGGGGGCCCTAGGGAGCTTTGCCGCACCCTGACCATGTCAAGGCTGTGAAACTCGAAAGGAGTGAGGTTGGAAGATTGGGCCTGATTGAAGGCTCCCTATAGAATAACTTCTTATTTTATTCTTTATTACTGTAATTCGGCTATCATTGGTTTGTAATAATTTGTAAACGAATGATTTGGGTTTGGATAGTGAATATGGGGGGGTTATGCATGCTTAGTTTAAGTAATGGGTAGAAAACATGCTTATAGGATTTTATTTACTTATCTGCGCAATAGATAACCTGTATAGGACATGCATCTCATACATTAGAGATCCTGATCTAGGTTCTGTACTTTCAGCCTGCTATTATACTCATTTCTTAACCATGATCAGTTAATAACAAGCAAATAACTGTTATAAGGCTATTGCTGCATTCTCATAATTATTAGCATTTAGAAATCATGTTTTAGGAACTCCAATGTGCATTAGACATCCTGTTGTTTAGGGTTTTATACTTGTCTGAGTTGCAATTGTTAAACGCCTCATTTAGCATGCTTAATCTAATAACAAAAGTACGGTTAGCTCTATGTGTACCCCTTTTAAAACTGGAAATCAAATATGCATGTTCACCCTTTAAGATAATTAGGCAATACGTACGACGCCTAGGCAAACTTTAGGCCTAATAAGAATTGATTAACCATGTTTTTACCGATTTAGGACTAATCAGCCTCTTTTAATTTTGAACTCTGCCGCTCCCGTTCTTGCTTTGACTCCCTGAAGTTCACTCTGTTTTTATTAAAACTCCCGCTCTATTTGGAAACAAATCTTGAAATTGTGCATCTCTTTACTCTTACTGATTTTCTAATTCTTGTTCTATTATATTTTCAAACTACTGGGTTACCATTCTCTGCTTAGAATCGTGTTGTTTTGAATACTTGTCCTGCATCTCGTTAAGATACTGTCACTACTTTATTTTCAAAAACCATGCTTTAACGGTTCTTTTACTAACTCAACTGCTGTTACCTATTCCCTTTTTTTAAACTCCCATCTTTGAGACCTTAAATGTGTTTGAGACGTGCTAATTACGTGTTCACTTATGGAGGGATCTTTGAGCCTTTATTTGTCTTTGTATGTTCCCTTATGTGCAGTCCTATTTGTTATGTATGTCGCTTAGCATTTTATCCTTTAAACCTAAGGGTTCAGCCTAGTCCTTACCTTGTAGGAATAGTGGTCCTAAATACCCTCCAAGACTTATAGGACGGGGCGGGTAATAGCACGCAATAAGCACTCGTGACCAACCCACGCATTTTAAATAACCTTTACGGGGTGGGAAGGGTAGAGTATGGAGATGATGACCGATGCGCTAATATCTCATGTAGCCCCTCTTCTGAGGAGTGATTACTGGATATTGCATTGACGTGATCCATATTAATCATAAACCTAGGACCCCCTTCCCTTTACTTTTTTTTATCTGCTTTCTTTAGAAATTGTTTAAATCTTTCAAAAATTTCTGCCCTCTTTACTTTTCCTCACAGTTTCAACTTATTTGCATTGTTATATGCAAACCTCTTCTATATGAGCCCTTTAATTGCTTACTTGAATATGTGAAGTCACAATTATAACATGGCCGGGAACCACACTAGTGGATCTTGAGGGATGCCTAACACCTTCCCCTCGAGATAATTTCTAGCCCTTACCCAAACTCTGGTTATTCAACTCAAACCCTTCTTAGTGTCCTAATGCACTTAATCATTAGGTGGCGACTCTTCGAACTCCAAAACCCAATTCCCAAAAGGGAAGAGAGTTGTCCTCCCAAATGTCGTAAACCCGATTTCGCCTTTTAAAGGAAAGGGGGCTTCGACATGGTGCAAATGCAAAGTGATGAAATATAGATGGCAAATTTCTTTCATTACTTTGCATGTAGAGTACATAATCAAAGGCGCAGAAGCTTTCTGCCATGGACAGAATGAGCTAAACGGGTACGGTTCATTTGACAGTTTGACCCTTACAATGAATTTTAATACTCAAGCCTTGAATTTTAATATCAAATAAGAATGCCTTCTAAGGATCCTAACTTAGAGCATAATTGCTCCCCAGTATTTGAACTGAGTTCGTGAGGGCTCGAATACTATCGGTCCAGTACGGGTGGTCCGCAATTCCAGCCTCAGACCGGTCTTCAAAACTAAGGTAGCAAGTTTTACTGTTGCCTCATTAAAAACCTTGCCGTGAAACCTACTTCGGGAAAAATCGGTCCAAGGAAAAAAGAGTACAACACGTGCTTTCAAACCTAATTGTCAAATTTATCCTCGACCGAATACCTGCATGAGTTAGTCCAAAGCATAATAAATTTCAAAGTTGTGTTCGTACCTTAGCAGTAGTACCACTTTAAGTGTGCCACATTCCAGTTGTTCGGTAGCTGTACACAATTCCCTGACTCGAGCTTATATGAACCACTCCTGGTTATACCGGCAACTCTATCCGAACGTTCCCGGTTCGGGCCTAATTTCCCATCGTTTGGGTTCTTGGTGTGTAGTGTAGCCTTCCTTAATACCAAGTCCTCTACTTGGAAATGTCGAAGGTTAGCCCTTCGGTTGTAGTATCTCCCCATTCGCTACTTTTGGGAAACTAACCGGACCAGGGCGGCTTCTCGCCTTTCGTCCGATAAGTCCAAGCTCATGGCCATGGCCTTTCTATTTGACGTCTCGGTAGCGTACTGGAACCTTAGGCTTGGTTCCCCTACTTCGACCAGGATCAAAGCTTCCGCACCGTAGACTAAAGAGAATGGGGTTGCACCGGTGCTTGACTTTGCAGTTGTTCGATATACCCACAAGACTTCCGGTAAGATTTCTTTCCACTTTTCCTTCGAATCGGTCAATCTCCTCTTCAAGTTTTGGAGTATAGTTTTGTTTGTTTACTCCTCTTAACCATTTCCACTAGGGTGGTAAGGTGTTGACAAGACCTTTTTAATTTAGTGGTCTTCAAGAAACTTACTTACCTTGCTACCGACGAACTGCTTCCCGTTGTCGCAAGCGATCTCGGCTGGTATCTTGAATCGGCATATTATATGATCCCAGATAAAGTTGATGACCTCTTTCTCCCGAACATTTTCGAACGCCTGTGCTTCAACCCACTTGGAGAATTAATCGGTCGTGAGTAGTATGTATCGGGTTTTACCGGGTGCCCATGACAAGGGACCGACGATGTCCATCCCCCATTTCATAAACGGCCACGGTGATAGGACCGAGTGAAGCATTTCCCCTGGTTGATGAATCATCGGGGCGTGTCTTTGGTGTCACACCTCCTTTTTTACCTACACCCCGGAAGGGTATAATGGGGGAGTTTTTTCCAACTTAAAGTGACAATCGAAACGGGATTGTTTTATTTAAAGATTCAGAGTCTCCACTTGGGATAATTTATGGTGTCCCAAGTCACTGGTTTCAAATCCCGAATCGAGGAAAGATTGACTCTGTATTACAGTTCGCGAACCAGAAATCCGGGTAAGGAATTCTGGTAACCCGGGAGAAGGTGTTAGGCATTCCCGAGTTTCGTGGTTCTAGCACGGTCGCTCAACTGTTATTATTGGCTAATTATTTGATTTTAATACATGTTTTAGCCTATGGTGCAATTTTAATCTTTAACCGCTTTTATTCATTTTTAAGGAAGATTTCAACGTCATTTAAAATATGTCTTGAACCACGTCACATAAATGCACCCGCAGTCCGCAACACATTTTATCTAACATTGTTGAGATTTGGATTTGGGTCACATAAATGCGCACCCGATTTTAGGAAGATAATATTATTAAAATAACGCGCCTAATGCAACTACGCGTTTTTAACTTTGCGAGGGCCACGAAAAATTTGCTAAATGGCACGCCTCGAATTCTAAGGATTTTAAAAGAAATAATTAAATGAGGGCCACGCATTTGAGATTTTATTTGGCGCGGCGCACCTCAATTTCTATTTTAAAAAGGGAATCCAACTACATTTGGAGGGTCAAAAATTATGATTATGCTTAATATGGCACACCCCAAATCCTTTTAAAGAAATTTAATTAACTAAACACCAAAGGTATTGAATTCTTAATTCAAGTGAGGGATTCAAAACAACTCGTTCAAATTGCCAAGCTGCCCTTCACAAACATTCAGTTCAATAGGAAAGCCAAAACTAAAACAGGCCCACATCCTTGTGAAGGACCCATTTCGAAATTGAAGCGAGAACAGATGGGCCTAGAACCACAAGGCCCAAAGGCTGTGAATGCAAGCCCCTCCCTTTCGTTCCAGCTTGGATTCAGAGAACCAAAGTCAAGGCATAACAAATCTTCTAAAATGACGACAAAGCCACAATAAGACTCGAGATCGAGTCCCTGCAGCCCCCAAAAAAGAACGCTCGGACATTGGACTTATCCCATTCGAGTTAGTCCTCTAGCTGATTCAATCAACAGTAATTACTCGAGATGCTGCACTTGATTAGACCTCATTTCAATAACTAATAAAACCTCATGAGACTATTAAATAAGTGGATCTAAATTCTACTCGACCCAACACGTCTGAACAGAACCAATACTCTTAATTATTTCCACGAATGAAAACAACAGGATGTAAAGAGTTAAGCTAATCTGAGAAATCTTAAATTTGAGAGTAAACCAAACACTCATTTGAAAACCTTAATACAAACTGAAGTGCCTGAGTTGTTCGGCAAATCACGAAAGAGTAATCTAGCATACAAAGAGGTAATGGAAGAGAGAACAAAGCATATCAAATTTGCTTGAGAGAAACACATGGAGAACTAGTCTGATGAGTTTTTACACGCGACTATACAAACAACATATCCAAAGTTCAGCAGGTTTTAACCAAATCAGACTAAAGGAATCTTAATTCTCAATTTATACAGATCATCCTAAACTTCAGGACGTCCTCAGACCCAAACAACATTCAAATAAACCCCAAATTCCAACCTTAAAATTAAATATAACATTAATGACATGAATGAATTATACATAGTGGACTAAACTGAAGAACACATGGATAAACTGTAATGAATTCTAGCAGTTATTTGATAACAGAAAAACCAGCAATTGTCATTTCTCTTCAAGTTTGGTTACATGACTTTCACGTTTGCACTTCACATGCTACTCAGGAGTCAGTACATACATGGAATTAAAGGGAAAACAAAGGGAATGAAGGATCAGTAACCAACAGCAGCAGACCAAGGACCAACAATACCAATAAAACAGCAACCCAAAACCAACTTTTAAAACTCCAAAATCAAACCATCTTCAACCCAGGTGTAAGATTCGAAGTTTTCAGAGATTCAACTAGTGAAGAAGATAAGAAAATCAACCCTGAACAAAATTTTTTTAGCAATTTGTCACAAAGAAAATTCAGGGAAACCAGTGTTATTCCCAAGTTTTCAGTCGTTTTAGCTTTTCAGAATTTTTTTGTCTCTTAAATCTCTTAAGGTCTCTCTTGAAATGCAAGGTAAGGTGCCTTTATAGGCAAGGCATCAGGGCTGCCTATTATAGAATCAGATTTACAAAATGAAACTTTTTAGATTCTGATTTTAGCTTAGGAGCCCTTATTCAATTTTTGATTTTGCTCAAATAACCTCAGTTCACATATCAGAATTATAGAATAGCCCCTTCCCCCAGCTTCCTAGAAGCTTCCCTAGGTAGTTACCAAAGATTTCCTAAGCTAAAGTTCCCAAAGTAACCCCTGCAACCCCTGAAATTACCCTGCACCAAAACGGGTCATGGGTCAATTTTGGCCCAACTGTTCAGACCCAAATGAGTCGGAATAGACCCAAAGCCCAACTCACAGGATCAGAAATACAAGTTGTAAAC
This sequence comes from Nicotiana attenuata, assembly GCF_001879085.1. Lineage (NCBI taxonomy): Eukaryota > Viridiplantae > Streptophyta > Magnoliopsida > Solanales > Solanaceae > Nicotiana > Nicotiana attenuata. The sequence continues at coordinate 62,221,668 of NC_031994.1, forward strand.
ATCAAATAACACGGGACAATTAAAACTTTAGCCTAAATGATTTACTAACTAACAATTTGAACTAATCTGATTATAGACTAACTACACTAATTAAGAAAAAGACTTACAATCACTCATGCATGAATACATAAACTCCGGAACAACTGAAAATGATTCAAGAAGTGGAGAAGAAGCATAAAACAGAAAAACAAACGAAGAAAAGATTAAACAGAATGAAGAAAATACCTAAAAAAAATTGGAAAATGAAGGAGGGAGCCTGGGTCTTCAAATCCTCTGATTTTCCGGTCAAATCTGATGTTAATCGTGTGCTCTTATAAAGAACACATGAATAAAATCGGATTAGACACGAAATTTCACCAAAAACTTGACTTGGAATTTCTAGGGTTCATCTCTGATCTAAGATTCGAAGGGTTCAAGGGGTATTCGAGGGAAACTAAGTGGGGATTTGGAATGAGGGGGATTTGGGGGTTCCGGGGTGTGAATTTGGGAAGGGTTGGAGGTGGCGCCGCCAGTGGGTGGTGGTGGGAAAAGGGTGGCGGCTCGTTAGGGTTCGTGTTTAATCTCTGGAGGTGAGGAATTGAAAGAGACGAGATGGGGGGGGGGGGGCCTGATTTCGGACAGATTTATATTGACCCACCCCCACTTCCCCACCATTCGATCCAAGAAACCCCGGCGGCTGAGATCAAGGTTGAACGGAACGGGGTCGTTTTGGTGTTAGTGGAGACTGGGACCGGGTAAGGACTGTGTTTGGGCTGGGTTTACACGGGTTTTGGTGGGAAATCTCTTGGGCTGGGGGAAACTTATAATACTTGGCCCAGAACTGAATTCTTTCTTTTCCTTTCTTTCTTTTCCATTCTTATTTCTATTTTAATTCCTTTTCTTCTTTTTTCCAAAATTAAACTTAAAAATCAAAGTTAAATCCTAAAACCAAATTAACCTATCAAAACACTAATTAAACTTAGATAATAATTATCACAATTAATTAAAAACCAAATTAAAGGGAAAACTACCGAAGTTCAAAATTAAAAATTAAAGCAAAAAGTAAACTATTTTTGTGGGTTTCCCTTTTTACAAAACAAATAATTAGTAATTAATTCTTAAAATTGCAAAGTTAAATCCTAAATGCAAATGCAACATATTTTTGTATTTATCATTAATTAAATAAAATAAACATGCACATACAAATGCAAATAATTGACAAAAAATGCAAATAAAATCCACAAAATCGCAAACAATGGAAAAAATTGTTTTGTTTTGAATTTGTGGGAGTAATTCATATAGGGCAAATATCACGTGCTCACAGCTGCCCCTCTTTGCTCGGAAACACGAAGAGTTTTCGTGTAAAGATAAAGTGAGCGGATACGAGCGATTTTTGCCCGTTTGAATACTCCGTGAGAAGCATTTTTGAAAGATTTGTCCGCACCCTGCTTCCGACGTTGCCTACATATCCTTGGCTATAAAGGAATCAGGTCAGTGTAGTTCGGGAAGTTTCGGTAGCTGGGACTACCATAAAGCTGTGATTTCACTGTTGCTGCTGGTGCTGCTACTGCTTACTGAACTCCTTATTACCCCATGACAAAATAAAAGAAGCTAGACTAAACTATGAACTATGCATTACAAAAATCCTATCTATATCTTCAAACTTGATCTTGTAATTCCTGTTGCCTTGTTGCCTTGTTGACTTGTGTTTTCCAGGTGAAGTTCCTTTGTTGCCGACTTGAATTGTAATCTGAGATGCTTTCCCTTTTCTCCAGGTGGGCGCCTGATCGCTGAAACTTGAATTCTAGGTGGGCGCCTGATTGCTGAAACTTGAACTGTATTACCTTGCTCTCCAGGTGGGCGCCTGATTGCTGAAACTTGAATTGTATTCCCTTGCTCTCCAGGTGGGCGCCTGATTGCTGAAACTTGAACTGTATTCCCTTGCTCTCCAGGTGGGCGCCTGATTGCTGAACTTGAACTGTATTCCCTTGCTCTCCAAGTGGGCGCCTGATTGCCAAAACTTCGACTGTTCCTCTGAAACCACCGCGTTTTAACCTGATTACAACAAAACAAACAAAACAAAAGAAATTTTCCTGCCCCAGTTTGGTGCTGGGCGCATCTGTGAGTGTTAATTGAATCATGTTACCAAATATCTCTAAGAATTTGAAAGCTAAATCCCATTATCCAGGAGGGTCCTGAAAACTCCTAGTTAAAGGACAATTTTAAATCTGAATTATATCTTCTAAAGGTATGACTTTTGCTAAATCTTGTTATCTAAGAGGGTCTTAAAACTACATCCCATTATCTAGGAGGGTTCTGAAAATCTAAACCAAACCTTATCTTACAAGTGACAACTTTTACGGCTGAATTATATTTCCCTACGACAGAACTCTTACGGCTGAATTATACTTCCCTACAACAGAACTTACGCTAAATCTTGTTATCTAATGGAAATCTTAAAGCTAGGTCCCATTATTCAGGGGGGGTCATGAAAACTCCTAATTAAACATGCAAACTTTGAAACCAACTTATATTCCTTGGGTTACATTTATGCTAGATTTTCTACTTATGATTGTTTTGATTTTTAAACTAGGTACTATTTTCCAGGAGGGTCCTGAGCATTTACGGTCAAACCTGTTTGGTGCTTGCTCTTCCCTTACGGAGGGTTTCTCCAAAACAAACAAAATTTTCTGCCCATGTTTCAATCAAAGAAAAATTTTGTCAGTTTAAAAATATGGTGGTTGGTTTGTGGCCTTGACTTTGAGGGCGATTGCTCCTTCACTTCCCATGATCGCTTTGATTTCCACTCGAAGACCTTGCTTGTTTATTGACTAACCATTTTCTATGTCGCCCTTATCACGGAAAATACCTCTTCTCCATTCAGACCCAATACCCCCTATCTGTTGCATAGCTCATGACCTGACATTTACCAAGCCCTTGTGTTTCACAGGAGTTTCAAAGCACGATAATTGCCACCCACTCATTGCGCATGTTGTTCTTTCTTGACTTAAACCATTGGCTCTGGCCTTGAGGTCTATTGTTCCTTCACTTGCCATGATAACTGATTCCTACTCGAAGACCTTGCTTGTTTATTGACTAACCACTTCCCTTGTTACTCTTAACACAGAAAATACCTCTTCTCCGTTCAGACTCAATACCCTCTATCTGTTGCATTGCTCATGAACTGACATTTACCAACCTTTGTATCTCACATGAACCCCAAAGCACGTCAATTGCCACCCCCTTAGTGTGTATGCTGTTCTTTCTTTACTCAAACCACTGGCCTTGGCCTTGAGGCTATTGCTCCATCTCTTGCCATGATAACTTTGATTTCTGCTTGGAAGATCTTGCTTGTCATTAGTTAACCACTTTCTTTGTCAATCTTATCACAAAAAATACCTCTTCTCCGTTCAAACCCAATGTCCACTATCTGTTGCATTGCTCATAAACCAACATTTACCAAACCTTTGTGTTTCACATGAATCTCAAAGCATGTCAAATGCCACCCAATCGGTGCATATGCTGTTCCTTCTTGACTTAAACCACTAGCCCTGGACTTGAGGTCTGTTGCTCCATCGCTAGCCATGATAACTTCGATTTCTTCTTGGAAGATCATGCTTGTCACTGGTTTGCCACCCTTTTTGTCAATATTATCACAGAAAATACCTTTGATCAGTTCCCCTAGCCCTCCTATTGTCCATGAATTGATATATACCAAGCCTTTGTATTTCACACAAATCCCAAAGCATGTTGATTGTTACCAGCTCAGTGCGCTTGTTGTTCTTTCCGGACTTATGACGCTTTGATGTGCTAACCAGATCCCGTTTGGCACAATTGGAAAGCTGGTGGCAAATTTTGAAGTCATTTCTCACTTGTTTCGACCAAACAGACTCAGGAAGAGTAAGTAAACAAGACAAAAGGAACAGAGTAGAGGACAACGGAAAGAGATGATTCCTAACAAGACAACTACAAAGTAGAAACCTATCGGATGTGGATACCAACTCTAATGACCATGACATGCACCTGCGGCCTATTCTGTTAAGCAAATCTGATGTTCAGCTCTTGTTGTACCTTTTTGCCGTGAAACTGGGCTTCAATGCTCTGCTTATCCAATCTGATTCACAATCCTTATTCGACTTGTAGTGCCCGAAGGGTTTTCACCATCAAGCCTCTCTCATTTTGGTCTTTCTCTCAACTCAACGCCGCCTTATGGTGCCCGTGAAGGTTTTCACCAATAAGACTCTCTCATTTTTGATTTCTCTCGGCTTTCATCGCCTTGCGGTACCCGTGAGGGCTTTCATCAATAAGACTCTCTCATTTTTCATTTCTCTTGTTTGGACCGGAGTGTTGCCCCTGATATGATTCACCTTTACTTTCTCGCCTTGGCATCTCTCGAAGACTGATCGGAAGGTCTTTCTTTGGACCGTAATGTGGGTTTTGGACAGGGTTAGAAAGAAAGGATATCAAAAGGCTCAAAAACAATTCAGATGGGTTCAAAATTACAACTTTCGGAATCAGTTTTCTTATAACAACCACAACTTCTGCCCCGGTTTCTTGCTTGGGGACTTTTGGATTTTTATTTTGATGGGACCGAACCGTGAGGCTGCCTACGTATCCTTAAAAGGAATCAGGTCGAACGTAGTTCATGACATAAGAATTGCCTTGTTTTGTTGTGACTTTCTCTTTTCTTTTCTTTTCTTCTTCCCCTTTTTCCTTTTTGTTGTTTTATTGTTGTTTTTTTTTCTCTTCTTTTTTTCTTCTTTTTTTTCATTCCTTTTTCTTTTTTCTCTTTTCCTTTACTTTTCTTTCGCGCTTGCGTTTCCAAACTTTGCTACTGATTTCAAAAGAGGGGTGTGAAAGGAAATAAATAAGGCTCAAAGGGGTAACAAAGGATAAAGTGTTTAGATAGCAGAACAAAATGCCTTCGTCATTCCAATCTTCAAAACATGCCAAGTACAAACAACACAATTAAACAAACCAAGGAAAACATACGTAACATCTTTTGATTGCACCAGAATTGATAACCATATCCACAGATTTGCCTTCTACATTTTTCAATTACCCAATACCATTGGACAACAACCTCGGTACCACGAACGACCCCCTGTCAATTTGGGCAAACTTGCCTTTAGCTTTAACCTGATGTGGCATGATGCACTTCAATAGGGTTTCTTTATGTTCTATCTGCCCCAGTTTCACACAATTTGGGCTTTAAGTGATCTCAAAATGTCTTGACTTACTTCTCACAAATGTTCCTATCATCTTCAAAATTGTTTCATTGCTCCATGATTTGGCTAACTTTTAAAACCAAGCCTAGAATTATGCATGCATGTCATGTCACTAGAGTCAACAGGAAAAGAAATGTAAAAGAAAAGAGAACTAAACAAAAATGACTGGGAATAACAGAAAGTAGAAAATTGCATTAGACAGACGGTGAAAGGGTTTAAACAAAACAAGCAAACTAAACTGGGGTCACAAACCTGGAACAAAACTAGGTAATACTAAATGAGTTGCTACGACTAAAGGAACTAGGCAAAATAAAAGGATAGAAGGGTTTGAGTCACAAGACAATATCCGGATTACAACCCTGAAATAACCCAGACAACAGAAACGACAACAAAATAAACCACCAAAACTCCACTCCGGCTGACCAAGAAATGGAGCGTCTTCCCAATTACCAAGCACGACATCTTAGCCACTGAGTTTCGCATCAATACTGCCAAGACCATTATCAACTTTAATCAACAAGTTCCCAAGAGGATTCGCATGCTCCCTGTCACTGTCATTGACCACAACTACCCCTTCTTGAATCATTCTTTCTATTTCCCTTTTCAAAGAGCGACAATCTTCAATGCTATGCCCCCGGACATTAGAGTGGTACATGCATCGAACAGCAGGATCAAAACCTTTCGCATATGGGTCTGGAGTATAGCTGAGGGGCGGCTCAATCAGGCCAGAATGCTTTAAATTTTCAAACAAACTTGTGTAGGATTCTCCGATGGGCATGAAATTATCATTTTGCCTTTGTTTTCCTCCATGCCTCAGTTTTCTAGGATTGTTGGATGCTTGAAAATGCTGTGAAGGCACACAAAAATTTTGGGATGCAGGTGCTCGCCCTAGGGAGTGACCTGGTGGTTGGACAAATGGCCGGATGTTGTTCGGCGGATAATACTGGGGTGGCTTATGTGGAATTTGGGGATGTTCACGGGGTCGGTATTAAGGCTGAAAGCATTTAGCAAGAACGACCACTGGACCCTGTCGTCGGCGGGGCTCAGCAACACCTTTTCTATCAATGGGAGGGCTATCCCGAGCAACTTGTTCGTTCCATATGAGCCAAAAATCCTTATATCTTTCCTTGGGTTTCTTTACCATCTGAGATAGGGAGGAGTGGTCTGGGACAATGTCTATATTGCACTGAAAGCGTCGCACAAAATCTTGAGCCATGTCGCCCAATGTATGCCACTTTCCGACATCTTGACGATTATGCCATTCCAAAGCTGCCCTAGTCAAGCTCTTACTGAAATGTGCTATCAACAAGTCATCTTTCTCTCCAACACTTCTCATTTCACTGCAATAGACCCTCAGGTGGGCTACCGGATCTCCACCCCCATCATACAAGTTAAACTTTGGCACTTTAAACCCCGCAGGCAGGCGAACGTCAGGGAATATACCCAACTCTTTGTAAGACATGTTAACCTGGTCTCCCATTCCTTGGTTGTTCTTTAAGGACTGTTCTATGCCTTTCAACCTCCTGGGTATCCCATCTCTCCCTTCTCTTCCTGTGAACTTTTCATTTTCGACATGAGGCTCATCCCGCGGGCTCTGCTTGTATGAGTTAGGAACCTTGTGGGTAACCTCTGAGGGGTAATATTGGGCATCATAAGCTTTGAGTAGGTGTCCATTGTCGGGAATAATGGATATGACAGGAGGGCAATTTTAGGGAGAGGTAATTGGAGGAAGAGTGATGGAGCAGCTAGGGTGGTTGGGAAAGCTGTGATAAACGGGTGGATCTGGAGAGTATGGGGAACCATCCGGCCTTACATCCGGAGTTTGGGTAAGGGCAGCATCTAGGAAGCAAGGTGGTAGCGGGGGTGGTGCCTTCCCATTCTTCCAAGCCCGATACATGTCCGCCATGTGTTGTCTTAACATCCTCACCTCTTCAACCAACCTATTGTCTTATTCAAACAATTGCTTTTGGGCACCCGTATCAACCAACTCAATTCTATTGTTGTCCGCCATTGCCTTTTGACTTTATGTTGTAGAGAAGAGTTGCCACTTCAAAAACCACAAACCAACCACCCTTCTGCTATGAGTATAACAAAATGAAGCCATCACGTTACCGTTAGGGCATTTAACATAAGATAATCTCACTTTACGTGCAATGCACCTAGCCACAGTTATCAGTTCTAAAATGACTTTGAGGGTACAAAGGTCATTTGGCATCATCCCAATTTATTCATTTCAACCTCTCTTTTCTTTGCTTTTGTAGCACTTGCTTGCTCATTTTTCCTTCCTCTTTTTCCTTCTACTTATCACTTTTTCCTTTCCTCTCATTTCTCACATCACATGATTTCACCTCTTTTTCTTCTCTTTTTTTTTTGATTTTTTTCCTTTTTTCCTTTTTCTTTTAATAAATGATCTGATTGAACCCTATGTAGGTTGCCTACGTATCATGACCCCGCATGAATCAAATCTTTGCGTAGTTCTGGAAGATCGAGAATAGACTAAACAAACTTACGTCCTCTTTTTTTCTTAATGACTACTTTGACGAGATTAGGGAAATAAAAGAAGCAAATCCTTTTTTTTTTTTTGAATTTTCTAGACTCAATGTTCTATAGCCTATTCTAAACTCAAGCCTAACGAATTTTTTTTTGTGACACAAATTCTCTATTAAGGAAAAATCCCTGAAGAGAAAAATATTTTTGACCCCTCTTTTTTTAGGAGGGAAATCATGTTGTTTTCTTTTTCTTCTATGTACAATGTCCTAAAGTTCTAATGAAAATAAAAGGATTTTTTTTTCATTTTTCATTAGTTTCCCAAAGAAGAACCTCAAAAGAAATTTTTTTTGGATTTTTGAAATTAATACCTTAAAGAAAACTCTTTAAAGAGGTATTAAAAGAAAATTCAAAGGTAATCTCAAGTTTCTCTCTCTTCCCTTTCTCTCTCGGTGCATTTTAGCGTGCTTTGCTAAAGTGCACTCACCGGAATGGGGAGAGCACGAGGACGACCATCAAAAGCTTCGAAACACCTAGACGAGGAAGGAAATAGCTCCAAGGAAGGACGGAACTTAGGGATTGTCAAAATTGCTACTCCAAAAGCTATTGTGATAGGAGGAAATGCTACTGTTCCATTGGCCAAAGATGGCAGTACCACTGATGAGAGGGAATCGGCAGAGGAAACAGTAATTAACAAAGGGAAAGCGCATGCAACAACAGATCTAGCTTCATGGCCAGCACTATTAAGTCAGAGTGGAGGTAACAAAATTCACGAGGTGAAATGGAAAACTCCGGTCTGTACTCAACAGGATCCAAGCCCAAAAGGAGGGTCCAAGAGCAGGTACAAAGCAGAAAGCAGGAAGTAATACAGATACAGGAAGGAAACACCAAAGGCATAGGAACTCAGAATGCAGGAGCTCAAAGGAAATTACAGCTAGAAATGAACCACAAGCCAGGAAACTGGTCGATGCTATTCGAGGAGAACAAGTTGGCAAAAAAAGGTATGAATCTGAGTTATATACCACCTACAGTATCTGAGGATGAAATAATTGTTGAACTGATGCAAGAGCATATTGAGAGTGAAGTAGACAAATGGAAATATGCAATTATCATATATGTTATTGGTGGAACACCAACGATTGGGGCTATGGAAAGGTTTATAGCTGGGCAGGGGAGCTTCTCAGTTAAACCTAAAGTATACTACCATAATGAAGGGTACTATGTGGTGAATTTTGCAAACCTAGAGGAAAGGAATATGGTGATGTACTTTGGACCTCACATGCTGAATAACGGTCTGTAGTAATTAAGCAATGGGATGATGATTTTGACTTTGGTGAAGAAGACTTAAAGACAATACCAATTTGGGTAAAGTTGCCAAATCTGCCTTTGAGTTGCTGGAGTGCAAAAGCATTGAGCAAAATTGGAAGTGGTCTAGGCCAACCCATATATGAAGATGCTTGCACTTCAAACATTGACAGAATTTCCTATGCAAGAATATTAGTGGAAGTAGATGTCACTAAGGAGCTACCAAAGAGTATCAAAGTTAAAGACCCTAAAGGGAGAGTAATAGTGCAAGAAATGTGGTATGGCTGGAAGCCCAGCTATTGTGCACAATGCATGAGGATAGGACATAATTGCCAACAACATCAGCAGGTCAAAACAGCACCAGACAAGAAGACAGAGCAACAACAGCACAGAGCACCATTTAAACAAAGGACTGAATGGAAGCCAGTTAACACGGGAGCAGGAAACCAAGGCCAACACCAGCAGGAAGTGAAAGCAAGAGTAAATGTGCAAGGGAAAGAAAGTGATAAAGGTGAAGCAACTGATGAACAATGGCAACAAGTTAAAAGCAAGTCAACAGCTAAAGGACAAAAAATTTCAGTTCCTGAGCATCAAATACAAGTGGTGAATGGCTTTAGCAGTTTAAGAGATACAAACCAGGAGCAAGCTATCAAGAGGAATACAGAGTGCAGCACAAGTAGAGGAGGGGTGGCAGAGGAGGTACACAAAACAATATAGTTGCTTAACGTTAGTAGCATGGAATGTTAGAGGGTTTAATAAAGTATTCAAGCACAAGGAGTTAAAGGAGTTTGTGAAGACTAATAAAGTAGAGATTATAGCTATATATGAACATAGAGTAAGTGAAGCAAAAGCTGAGAAGATAATTACAAAAACATTACCTGGATGGAAATGGTGCCATAATGTATCCAATACTTGCAAAGGGAGAATTTGGGTGATGTGGAATCCAAATATACTGCAGTTCACAATGATAGGAAGTTATACACAATTGATACATGGGACTGTGAAGAATATTAAAAATAAGACTGAATTCCAATTTTCTGCAATATATGGTTTACATAATATAAATGATAGGAAGGAATTATGGGAGATGATAAGAATCATTGAGAAACAAGTTAAGGAGCCATAGTTACTGATGGGAGATTTCAACTCAATCTTGGGAGCTGAAGACAGAATGCAAGGCAGGGATGTACTGGATAGTGAAACAAAAGACTTCAGAGAAGTGGTTGAGGAATGCAACTTGGCTGAACTACCTACAATAGGCAGATCATATACATGGACAAATAGCCATGTTTTTAGTAGGATTGATAGAGCTTTGGTGAATGATAAATGGATGCTAAATATGCCTCCTCAACAAGTACATGTCACGACCCTAGTTCACCAACCGTGAACATGTCATGACGACACCTAGTCCCCATGACCAGGTAAGCCTAATATTTGCGGAAATATAATAATTGCGGAAAAATAGAGAAAATCAATTCAAATATCTAAAGGAAACTGTACTGAATGCCGCTTGGCAAGTACAACTCAATATTACAAGTCTAAAACAATTCCCAAAAACCCGGAAACTCACGGGCAACACAGGCTACAGAAGTGTATAGTAAAGGTTCCAAACTCCAGAATTTCTAACAACCGAAAGAAGGAAAACTAAGAACTAAGATAGAATAAGAGGGAGACTCGTCGGTCTGCGGACGCAGCAGATCTACCTTGAAGTCTCCGTAGTCCTCCTGCCTCACTGATAGTGCGCCTGAGTAGAGGTACCTGGATGATCTGCACATGAAAAACATGCGCAGGAAGGGCATGAGTACACCACAACGGTACTCAGTAAGTGCCAAGCCTAACCTCGGTTGGGTAGTGACGAGGAAGGTCAGGGCCATACTGAGATAAAATATAGTAATAACAATAATTAACAGTATGATAATCTGACAGAAATAATAAATACAGTAGTGATATAAGACAGATTAGGCAAGGTAATAGCAAATACACAAGAACGGAACAACCACAGAATAAGTACAGCTCAACACTAATGGTAACAATGAGGATCTCCCAGGATACCGTCCTGTAGTCCTTTTCTCAACTATCCAGTGGATCTCCCGGGATACCGTCCCGTAATCCATCATATGTGTATATCCGAAGGATCTCCCGAGATACCGTCCCGTAGTCCAACTATCAATGTGCAGGGGGATCTATCGGGAATCTAACCCGCAGTCCCAAAGTAAAAGTGCAGGAGGATCTACCGGGAATCGAACCCGTAGTCCCAAAGTAAACAAACAAGGGGGAGGGGGGGAGCTACCGGAATCCCACATCCGTAGTCCCAATGTAAGTGCGCAATCACAACCAGAAGGTACACGGAAATGAAGTACAAAAGACAAGCAACATGTAGTACTAGCCTAGCATGCTTCACGTAGTACAGTTAAGGCAACTTAAGTAATTAGGCAAGTTAAATCAACTAAACATGCTTTCCTAATCTAGCACAAGTTATAATTGCAAGTAGAATAAAGCAAATATGAAAGGAACTCAATCTCAATATCTTATGAAAAATCGGATTTCCAACAATTGGCTCAAGTACACGCCCGTCACCTCGCGTACAAGGCACTCAAGTCAACAAGTAACAAATCCTAAGGGGAAAGGTCCCCCACACAAGGTTAGACAAGCCACTTACCTCGAATCGGCACCAAAATCAACTCGAAATCACACTTTTGCCACGAGTATCCGACTCCAAATGGCCCAAATCTATTCAATTTAATTACATATCGTAAGTAATATTGCAAACAATTGATTCCACTATTAAATTTAAAGCTAGGACGCGAAAACAGGTAAAATAACCAAAACGCCCCTCAGACCAACATCTCGGAATCGAATAATTTTCACATTTTTCAGAACCCTCGTACTCTCACGAGTCTAACCATATACAAATCTCCCAAATCGGAGGTCAATTGCCCACTCAAAACTCAATAATTAGGTCTATGAAGTTTCTTCCAATTTTTCCCCAAATTTTGACCTTGAATTCGAATTCTAATGGTGGATTTAACTAAATAATGATGAAATATAACAAGAAGGGACCAAAGAAACGTTACCCAGTGATCTTCACTTCAACTCCCCCTCAGAATCGCCTTAAACCGAGCTCTCAATTGATTTTTGTAACTTATGAACTCAAACCCTCGAAATTTCTATTTCTGTCCAGGGATTTCCGCTTCTGCGGACAAGGGACCGCTTCCGCGGTCCCGCTTATGCGGAAAGTGAGCCGCTTCTGTGACTCTCACTAAACGACCACATCCGCTTCTGCGGTCCAGTCAACCGCTTATGCGGATTATCCACCGCTTCTGCGGTTCCAACTAAAAGCCAAACGGCCGCATCTGCGGCTATTTTCTCGCAGATGCGAGGCCGCTCCTGCGGAATTTCCTCCGCATCTGCGACGCCTGGAAACTCTGCCCCAAACCACTTCTGCGATGATCCAGCCGCTTATGCGGCTCCGCTTCTGCGGTTCCCAAGTCGCAGAAGCGAAAATACCAGAAGATGAAAAGAACCAACTGCTGCAACACTTCAAAAATCTCCCCGTTAACCACCCGAAATCATCCCGAGGCCCCCGGGACCTCAACCAAAAGCCCTAATACCACCTAATACCTTATTCAAACTTGTACCAATCCTTAAAACACCTAAAACAACACCGGAAGTCCGATTAAATCAAAGATTCAAGCCTAAGAACTTCAAATTCCCACAAAACACACTTTCGATCAAAAACCAAACCAAACCTCGCCCGAATGACCTGAAATTTTGCACACACATCCAAAATGACATGACGGAGCTATTGTTCTTCCAAAATTCCAATCCGACCCTCGGATCAAAAACTCACTATCGGACCGGAAACTTCAAAAATTCAAACTTCGGCATTTCAAGCCTAAATGAGCTACGAGCCTCCAAAATACATTCCGAACACGCTCCCAACCCCAAAATCACCTAACGGAGCTAACGGAACCATCGGATTTCCATTCCGAGGTCTTCTTCATACTGTTCCGATTACAGACCATTTTTCAATTCTTAAGCTCTCATTTAGGGACTAAGTGTCCCAAAACACTCTGAATCCCAACACCGAACGTCGCAAAAAACCAAAATAACAAAGAACTTAGGGGAAGCAGTTAATGGGGGATCGGGGCGTAAATTCCAAAAACGACCCGCCGGGTCGTTACAGTACATGTCATGAATTCTCTTTTCTCAGATCATTCCCCCTTGGGTATTGAAATAAATGTGGAAAGTGATAATAAGAGAAGGCCTTTCAAGTTCTATAACTGTATGGTAGATCATCCTGACTTTGGACATATTGTGGAATCTAACTAGAAATGGAAAAAAGGGACAATGGAAGACATATGGCAGAATTTGAAGTATGTTAAAGCAGCTCTGAAGCAGCTAAATAACAAAGAGTTCATGAATGTCAAGCAGAAGATAAAGAGTATAAGAGAGGAGCTGGAAGAAGTACAAGGCAGAATGAAAGATCATAATGCACCATCAAGGCTATTTGAAGTGGAGAAAGGGATGATTCAACAGCTAGAGAAGTGGGATAAAATTGAGGAATCAATATACAAACAGAAGTCAAGAATACAATGGTTACAACTGGGGGACACCAATAATGCTTATTTCTTTGCAAGCATGAAAGGAAGGAAGGCTCAGAATCAAATCACAAAGCTTATTGACAGTAAGGGTAACACCTTAACAGACTGTAAAGAGATTGAAACTGAAGTGGTCAACTTTTACAAAGACCTGCTGGGATCTACATGTGGAAGCATACCTGCCATACATCCTGGGAGGATAAGGAAGGGGCCAATGTTAAGTAGGAAGCAACATTTGGAACTCATAGCTCCTTTTAACAAGGAGGATGTACATGAAGCTCTCAAGAGTATTGATGATATGAAGGCACCTGGGGGAGATGGGTTTAATGCATGCTTTTTCAAAAGCACTTGGAATATGAATGGAGATGAGATAGCAAAGGTAGTTCTACAGTTCTTTAGCACTGGGAAAATGTTCAAGCCAATAAATTCCACAGCTGTTACACTCATTCCCAAAGTAAAGAACCCAACTTCAATTAAAGAATAAAGACCAATCTCTTGCTGTACTACCCTATACAAAATCATATCCAAAATGTTGACAGGTAGGCTGAGGAGGGTCATGAACACACTGGTAGATGAAGCCAGGCAGCTTTTGTACCTGGGAGAGGATTGATGGACAATATACTACTCAGTCATGAGCTGATTAAAGGATATGGCAGGAAGGGAGTCTCACCTAGATGTATGATCAAGATAGACATGCAGAAGGCATATGACTCACTGGAATGGATCTATCTGGAGCAGGTGCTTGGTGGGCTGTGTTTTCCTAAAAAGTTTGTAGGTTAGATTATGGAGTGCATTAAAACAGTGTCCTATTCTATCAATATAAATGGCAGTCCTACTGTTCCATTTGATGCTAAGAGAGGGGTGAGACAGGGAGACCCCATGTCTCCATTGCTTTTTGTCTTAGCAATGGAATACTTGACTAGGAGTTTAAAGAACTTAAAGGATCAACCTAACTTCAATTACCACCCAAGATGTGAGAAACTGGGTATTATCCAACTTAGTTTTGCTGATGACCTGCTGCTTTTTTGCCGTGGAGATAGGGTGTCTGTGCAACTACTATATGAATGCTTCAACAGCTATTCACAAGCTTCAGGATTAGTGGCAAATCAGACTAAAAGCAACATTTATTTTGGAGGTGTCTTAAATGTAGAACATCAGGAGATTACTAAAATCACTGGGTTTAGCATTGGTGAACTGCCTTTTCGATATTTAGGTGTGCCTTTAAGTACAAAAAGGCTATCAGTAAGCCAATGCCAACCACTGCTAGACAAAATGCTGGGAAGAATTAAACAGTGGACAGTGAAGTTTTTGAGCTATGCAGGAAGATTACAACTAATCAAAAGTGTGCTCATTGCTATACAATCTTTCTGGTCGCAGATTTTTCCCTTGCCAAAGAAGATCATTCAGCAGGTGGAAGCAATATGCAGGAAATTCCTATGGACTGGTGACACCAACTCAAGTAAAAAGGCTTTAGTGGCATAGGACAAGCTGTGCAGACCTAAAACTAAAGGTGGACTGAATGTCACAGACCTCAATACATGGAATAGGGCAGCTTTGTTGAAACATCTGTGGAACTTGGGTAAGAAAAAAGATAAGCTATGGATCAAATGGGTTCATGCATACTATATAAAAGGAAGGGAACTATGGGAAGTTGATGCAAAACAAGCTTCCTGGATTATAAGGAAGATTCTACAAGCTGGGAAATACTTGACTGAAGCAGGGTTGGACACAGGAAGGGTAATGCAAGTTAATTCATTTTCCATTCGAGGAATGTATAAGCAACTAAGAGGGGGATTCCTGAAGGTGAGCTGGAGTTGAATGCTGTGCAACAACAGAAGCTGTCTAAAATGGAAATTTATCTTGTATTTGGCAGTACAGGGGAAGTTATACACAAAAGATAGACTGATAGGATGGGGAATGCAAGTAACCCCAGAATGTCCATTATGTGAACATGAGATGGAAAGTCATAGCCATATATTCTTTACTTGCAGTTTCTCAGAAGACATCTGGAGAAGATTACTAAAATGGATGGCTATTAATAGAGAACCAAAAGGATGGGATGAGGAGATCAAATGGGCAGCAGAACAGGTGAAAGGCAATGGATTCAGAACCATGTTATACAGACTGTGCATGACAGGAGCAGTATATCACATATGGCTGGAAAGGAACAGGAGACTCTTTTAGAAGATTAAGAGAAACAATGAAGACATTACTAGACAAATAGTTAGAGACATACATTGTATAGGTTATAGTCATAGTAGATTGAGGAATAGTTTACAAAAGCTCAACTATTATCCTTAGAGTAGACTTTGAGGAAGAGATGTTGCTAAGTTTGGGGCTACATGTCCAAACTTAGGAGTTATACATGTATATATTCTCTTGGTAATAAAAAAAGTTAATTACCCCAAAAAAAAAAAATCTCTCTTGTTTTTTTTTTTTGAATTTTTAGTCTTAATATACTAAAGGAAATATAAAAGCAATTTTTATTTTGATATTAATTGCCTAAAGAAAAAACCACCTCAAAGGAATTTTTTTTTTCATTTCTAGAATTAGTATTCTAAAGAAAACCTATAACGAAAATATAAAAACGCAAAATTTCTCTTTTTTTTGGATTTTTTGACTTGTAACACATCTCCAAATACAAATAAGAAATACAATAACAAAAGACTAGGCAAACTCAACTAGACTATCACAAACTCTGACATCACCTAAAAGACTGAATGCCACTATACAGGACTAAAAAGTAAAACATGAACAATTGACTCAAAAACATAAAATGGCTCCTCGAGCAGCTCCTGAATGCAGTGATCCTGGGGTGTATGTCATGATCAAACTCCGATAAGTAAATCCACATCTGTATGAGAAAACTTAAACCAACACTATGTGAGACAATAACATTCCCTACCAGACACATGCAAGACATGTCAAAATGGCTTATTTGACCAAAAAATGGCTAGAAGTGCAAAATTTGGCTAAGACCTCGCAAAGCCAAGAACCTAAAATTCACTAAGAAGACCGGACCCTATGTGGGTTGCCTACGTAGCACGCCCCGAAAGACGAGAATCAGGTATGCGTAGTTCGGGCGGATTGGATACGGTCGAGAAAGAAGAAAAATAACTAATTTAGAGAAAAAATATTTTTTGTCTTTTCCTTGAAAATGATGAAACATGTAAAATCTTTTGGGATTTTCTTTTCCCTCTTTTTTTGATTTTTGATTTTCGAAAAATGATGAAAAAGTGCAAAATCTTTTTGAATTTTTCATGTTTTTTTTCTTAACAAACATGTGACAGAAAACATAATTGGATCCTACTTGATTTATTTTTACACTTCACCCTTTCTTTTTTCCCTCTTTTTTCATTTGCCCTCAACTATCATTGATCCGCCAAATGACCCTTTTATCCTTGAAAATTACAACATGTAGCACATAGGATGCGTCAGGATGGTCTTTTAATTTTGGGTACACCTGTCCTAGACGGACCCAACCCCTGTGTTGAGTCCCCAAAGTCAAATGCATATGATGCAAACAAGCGTTCCTACTAGGGATCCGGAATGAGGCTGAGTTATTCTAAGTATAAAACCTGGGTATACTGTTCTAGACTTGTGCACTCGAGCCGAGGAGGGGCTACGTACCGGGAACCAAAAGGCCATCCGGCTTAGTAACTTGTCCGAGCCTCTTTCTTATTTCAAAGTATGACACTAATAGAATAGGGAGTCACGCCACCGTGCACATCCCCAAAGATGAGAAGAGAGGGGTTTCGTAGCAGTTTATATACAGTTCATATAATATCAAAGCGGTAAAAGCAACATTTAGCACATTAGGCCCAAACATGTAATAAAATCAGATAATGAACAAAGCCAAATACAACAATTATTCTAAGCTCGAATTCTTGAACCCTGAACCAGAAATTCTGGGTTCTTGCCCCCAGCGGAGTCGCCAGAGCTGTCACACCTCCTGTTTTACCTACACCCCGGAAGGGTATAATAGGGGAGTTTTTTCCAACTTAAAGTGACAATCGAAGCAGGATTATTTTATTTAAAGATTCAGAGTCGCCACTTGGGATAATTTATGGTGTCCCAAGTCACCGTTTCAAATCCCGAATCGAGGAAAGATTGACTCTGTATTACAGTCCGCGAACCAGAAATCCGGGTAAGGAATTATGTTAACCCGGGAGAAGGTGTTAGGCATTCCCGAGTTCCGTGGTTCTAGCACGGTCGCTCAACTGTTATTATTGGCTTATTATCTGATTTTAATACATGTTTTAGCCTATGGTACAATTTTAATCTTTAACCGCTTTTATTCATTTTTAAGGAAGAATGCAACGTTATTTAAAATATGTCTTGAACCACGTCACATAAATGCACCCGCAGTCCGCAACACATTTTATCTAACATTGATGAGATTTGGATTTGGGTCACATAAATGCGCACCCGAGTTTAGGAAGATAATATTATTAAAATAACGCGCCTAATGCAACTACGCGTTTTTAACTTTGCGAGGGCCACGGAAAATTTGCTAAATGGCACGCCTCGAATTCTAAGGATTTTAAAAGAAATAATTAAATGAGGGCCACGCATTTGAGATTTTATTTGGCGCGGCGCACCTCAATTCCTATTTTAAAAAAGGAATCCCACTACATTTGGAGGGCCATAAACTATGATTATGCTTAATATGGCACACCCCAAATCCTTTTAAAGAAATTTAATTAACTAAACACCAAAGGTATTGAAATATTACTTCGAGTAAGGGATTCAGAACAACTCGTTCAAATTGCCAAGCTGCCCTTCACAAACATTCAGTTCAATAGGAAAGCCAAAACTAAAACAGGCCCAAGTCCTTGTGAAGGACCCATTTCGAAATTGAAGAGAGAACATATGGGCTCGAACCACAAGGCCCAAAGGCTGTGAATGCAAGCCCCTCCCTTTCATTCCAGCTTGGATTCAGAGAACCAAACTCAAGGCATAACAAATCTTCTAAAATGACGACAAAGCCACAATAAGACTCGAGATCGAGTCCCTGCAGCCCCCAAAAAAAGAACGCTTGGACATTGGACTTATCCTATTCGAGTTAGTCCTCTAGCTGATTCAATCATCAGTAATTACTCGAGATGCTGCACTTGATTAGACCTCATTTCAATAACTAACAAAACCTCATGAGTCTATTAAATAAGTGGATCTAAATTCTACTCGACCCAACACGTCAGAACAGAACCAATACTCTTAATTATTTCCACGAAAGAAAACAACAGGATGTAAAGAGTTAAGCTAATCTGAGAAATCTTAAATTTGAGATTAAACCAAACACTCATTTGAAAACCTTAATACAAACTGAAGTGCCTGAGTTGTTCGGCAAATCACGAAAGAGTAATCTAGCATACAAAGAGGTAATGGAAGAGAGAACAAAGCATATCAAATTTGATTGAGAGAAACACATGGAGAACTAGTCTGATGAGATTTTACACATGACTATACAAACAACATATCCAAAGTTCAGCAGGTTTTAACCAAATCAGACTAAAGGAATCTTAATTCTCAATTTATACAGATCATCCTAAACTTCAGGACGTCCTCAGGCCCAAACAACATTCAAATAAACCCCAAATTCCAACCTTAAAATGAAACATAACATTAATGACATGAATGAATTATACATAGTGGACTAAACTGAAGAATACATGGACAAACTGTAATGAATTCTAGCAGTTATTTGACAACAGAAAAACCAGCAATTGTCATCTCTCTTCATGTTTGGTTACATGACTTTCACGTTTGCATTTCACATGCTACTCAGGAGTCAGTACATACCTGGAATTAAAGGGAAAACAAAGGAAATGAAGGATCAGTAACCAGCAGCAGCAGACCAAAGGACCAACAATACCAATGAAACAGTAAAACCCCCACAGCAACCCAAAACCAACTTTTAAAACTCCAAAATCAAACCATCTTCAACCCAGGTGTAAGATTCGAAGTTTTCAGAGATTCAACTAGTGAAGAAGATTAGAAAATCAACCCTGAACAGAATTTTTTTAGCAATTTGTCACAAAGAAAATTCAGGGAAACCAGTGTTATTCCCAAGTTTTCAGCCGTTTTAGTTTTTCAGAATTTTTTTGTCTCTTAAATCTCTTAAGGTCTCTCTTGAAATGCAAGGTAAGGTGCCTTTATAGGCAAGGCATTAGGGCTGCCTATTATAGAATCAGATTTACAAAATGAAACCTTTTAGATTCTGATTTTAGCTTAGGAGCCCTTATTCAATTTTTGATTTTGCTCAAATAACCTCAGTTCACATATCAGAATTACAGAATAGCCCCTTCCCCCAGCTTCCTAGAAGCTTCCCTAGGTAACCAAAGATTCCCTAAGCTAAAGTTCCCAAAGTAACCCCTGCAACCCCTGAAATTACCCTGAACCAAAACGGGTCATGGGTCAATTTTGACCCAACTGTTCAGACCTAAATGAGTCGGAATGGACCCAAAGCCCAACTCACAGGATCAGAAATACAAGTTGTAAAAATCAAATAACACGGGACAATTAAAAATTTAGCCTAAATGATTTACTAACTAACAATTTGAACTAATCTGATTATAGACTAACTACACTAATTAAGAAAAAGACTTACAATTACTCATGCATGAACACATAAACTCCGGAACAACTGAAAACGATTCAAGAAGAGGAGAAGAAGCATAAAACAGAAAAACAAACGAAGAAAAGATTAAATAGAAGGAAGATAATACCTAAAAAAATTGGAAAATGAAGGAGGGAGCCTGGGTCTTCAAATCCTCTGATTTTCCGGTCAAATCTGATGTTAATCGTGTGCTCTTATAAAGAACACATGAATAAAATCGGATTAGACACGAAATTTCACCAAAAACTTGACTTGGAATTTCTAAGGTTCATCTCTGATCTAAGATTCGAAGGGTTCAAGGGGTATTCGAGGGAAACTAAGTGGGGATTTGGAATGAGGGGGATTTNGGATTTGGCTTGGGAGACGGGTTTCAGGGGGAAAAATGATTTGGGCTGGGGAATTTAATTAATTTGGCCCAAAATTTGATCCTCTCAATTCTTTCCCTTATTTTCAATTCATTTTCTTTCACAATTCTTTTCTTTTTTTTCCAAAATTAAAATTAGAACCTAAATTAAATCCTAAGAATAAATTAACCTATCAAAAATACTAATTAAACCTAGATAATAATTATCACAATTAATTAAAAACCAAATTAAAGGGAAAACTACCGAAGTTCAAAATTAAAAATTAAAGCAAAAAGTAAACTATTTTTGTGGTTTTCCCTTTTTACAAACAAATAATTACTAATTAATTCTTAAAAATGCAAAGTTAAATCCTAAATGACAAATGCAACTATTATTTTTAGTTATTTTTACATTTAAATTAAAATTAAAACTAAACATAGC
>NC_031994.1:62242691-62258874 GCF_001879085.1 Nicotiana attenuata
GGGGGGGGGTCCTGATTTCGGACAGATTTATATCGACCCACCCCCACTTCCCCACCGTTCGATCCAAGAAACCCCGGCAGCTGAGATCAAGGTTGAACGGAACGGGGTCGTTTTGGTGTTAGTGGAGACTGGGACCGGGTAAGGACTGTGTTTGGGCTGGGTTTACACGGGTTTTGGTGGGAAATCTCTTGGGCTGGGGGAAACTTATAATACTTGGCCCAGAACTGAATTCTTTCTTTTCCTTTCTTTCTTTTCCATTCTTATTTCTATTTTAATTCCTTTTCTTTTTTTTCCGAAATTAAACTTAAAAATCAAAGTTAAATCCTAAAACCAAATTAACCTATCAAAACAGTAATTAAACCTAGATAATAATTATCACAATTAATTAAAAACTAAATTAAAGGAAAACTACCGAAGTTCAAATTAAAAATTAAAGCAAAAAGTAAACTATTTTTGTGGTTTTCCCTTTTTACAAAACAAATAATTACTAATTAATTCTTAAAAATGCAAAGTTAAATCCTAAATGCAAATGCAACATATTTTTGTTTTTTTCATTAATTAAATAAAATAAACATGCACAGACAAATGCAAATAATTGACAAAAAATGCCACAAAAATCCACAAAATTGCAAACAATGAAAAAAATTAGTTTGTTTTGAATTTGTGGGAGTAATTCATATAGGGCAAAGATCACGTGCTCACATTTGGCATTCGTTACATTTTTGAATGAAGTCTTTCGCATCCTTCTCCATCTCGTTCCTGTAATGACTGGCTCTAATCTATTTCCGAACCAGGGATTCTGCTCCCAAATGGTTTCCACTAGTACCCTCGTGTACTTCTCTCATGGCATAGTCCGTCTCCCCCGGACCCAAGCACCTAGCTAGTGGCCCAAAAAAGGATCTTCTGTACAATTTTCCCTCGCCCAAGCTGAACTTGGCAGCTTTAGTACGTAAGGTCCTTGACTCCTTGGGATCCAATGGAAATTTCCCTTTCTCCAAGTAGTCTATGTATTTGTTCCTCCAGTCCCAAGTGAAGCTTGTCGAGTTCACCTCAGCGTGACCTTCTTCAATCACCGAGTTCATCAACTGTACTACTGCTTTGGAGTCAAACCCGGCGGAGTCGACCGACGACCCTAAATTAGGCAATGCATCAGCCTCGTTATTTTGATCCCGAGGTACGTGCTATAAAGTCCATTCCTTGAATTGGTGTAATGTCACTTGCAACTTATCCAAGTATCTCTGCAGTTGTTCCTCTTTTACTTGAAACGTCTGGTTGACGACAAGGAGGGAGTCACATTAGGCCTCGATCACCTCGGCCCCCAGGCTCTTAGACAGTTCTAGACCTGCAATTATAGCCTCATATTCAGCTTCGTTTTTAGTCAATTTTACGGTTCTGATAGACTGCCTTATTACGTTACTCGTAAGTGGTTTTAATACGATGCCCAGCCCGGCCCCTTCGCGTTGGAAGCACCATCCGTGAATAGCGTCCAGATCCTCGAGCTAGTCCTCGAAGTAAGAAGTAATTCCTTCTCAACCTCAGGGAGCAAGGCCGGCGTAGAGTCGGCTACCAAGTCTGCCAAAATTTGAGATTTTATGGTTGTTCGGGGTTTGTAATCGATATCGACTCGCTAATTTATATGGCCCATTTAGCCAACCGATCCGAGACCTCGGGCTTATGATAATGTTCCTCAGTGGGTACGAGGTCACGACACATATAGGGTGACATTGAAAGTAAGATTTTAATTTCGTAGACGCGCTTAATAAGGCGAGCGCAAATTTTTCTATGTGTGGATACCTTGTTTCGGCATCGCCTAGAGTTTTACTAACATAATAAATAGGAAATTGCATACCTTATTCTTCTCGGACCAAGACAACACTTACCTCCACCTCGAAAACTGCCAAGTAGAGGTATAACTGTTCGTTCGACTTCGGAGTGTGCAGCTAGGGATGGCTCGATAGGTATCGCTTGAGTTATTCTAAAGCTCGCTGGCACCTCGGGATCCAAGTGAAGTCGTTCTTCTTTTTCAATAACGAGAAAAATCGGTGGCTCTTATCTGAGGATCTCGAAATAAACTGGCCCAACGTGGCTATCCGCCCGGTCAGTCTTTGTACTGCCTCAACGTTGTCAACCACGGTGATATTTTCTATAGCTTTTATTTTGTCCGGGTTGATATCTATTCCCCGGTTAGATACCATGAACCCGAGGAACTTGCCCGAGCTGACCCGAAAGCACACTTCTCCGGGTATAGCTTCATGTTGTACTTCCTCAGTATGTCGAAAGTTTCCTGCAAATGTTTCAAATGGTCCTCTACTCACAGGGACTTAACCAACATATCGTTAATATAAACCTCCATTTATTTCCTTATTTGTTCTTCGAACATCCGGTTAACTAGGCGTTTATTAGCCCAACGGTATCACGTTATCACAGTAAGTGCCGAATTTGGTTATGAAAGAAGTCTTTTCTTGATTGCACGGGTCAATCTGAATTTGGTTATACCCAGAATAAGTGTCGAGAAAACTCAGTATCTCGTGTCCGGTCGTCGCGTCGATCATTCAATCGATGTTAGGCAAAGGGAATGAATCCTTTAGACATGCCTTGTTTAGATCCTTATAGTCTACACACATCCTAAATTTGTTTCCCTTTTTAGGTA
Organism: Nicotiana attenuata; assembly: GCF_001879085.1. Lineage (NCBI taxonomy): Eukaryota > Viridiplantae > Streptophyta > Magnoliopsida > Solanales > Solanaceae > Nicotiana > Nicotiana attenuata. The sequence goes on from NC_031994.1 coordinate 62,245,342, forward strand.
CGACTACTACGTTATCTAACCAATCCAGGTACTTAACTTTCCGGATGGAACCTATTTTTAAAAGTTTAGATACCTCGTCTTTGATGAACGCGTGTTTGATCTCGGATTGCAGCCTTCTCTTTTGTTTGACTGCGTGGAACTTTGGATCCAAGCTCAAATTGTGAGTTGTTACCTCTGGTTAGATCCCTGCCATATCTAAACGGGACCAGGCGAAACAATCCGCATTAGCTTTAAGAAAATCAATAAGTTTTTTCCTGAGCTTGGGAGTTAGTCCAGTGCCCAGGTCTACCTTCGATTCGGTAAGTGCTCGATTAGTGTAACCTACTTCAGTTCCTTGATTTTTGATTTAGTGGCGTCGGCATCATCGGGTTCTATAAAAGATCTCGAGACGCCGTGATCATCCTCTTCGTCTGTTATGTGCTCCTCCTATTTTTTCGGCCCGGTTGAGGTCGGGATCATTGATTACTATTTGGTTTTCTTTTCTTCGGCCGGTTCCATACTTTTTGATGTCAAATCTTCGAGAACCGGAATTACTTCATCGACAACGAACATCTCTTTTGCGACCGGTTGTTTCCCGTAGACTATTTTGACTCCTCTTGGAGTGGAAAATTTCAACGCCTGGTGTAAGGTTGAAGGCATCACTCTCATGCTGTGAACCCATGGCCTTCTAAACAAGGCATTGTACCTCATATACCCCCCGATCACGTAGAACTTTTTTTCCTGGGTGGTCCCGACAGTTTTTACTGATAAAGTTATTTCATCCTTCGTCGTCTCGCACGCCATGTTGAATCTTTTCAACACCCGGACTGCCAGTACGATTTGTTCCAACAATCCCAGTTGTTCTACGACCCTCCATCAGATGATGTTAGCTGAGCTACCTGGATCAATCAACACACATTTAACTCAAGATTATTGATAAGCACGGATATTACCAGTGCATCATTGTGAGGCTGGATGAAGCCCTCGGTGTCTTCCTTGGTAAACGAGATGGCCCCTTCCTGGACATAATCCCGAGTGCGTTTTTCCCTTGTGATAGAAACTTCGGTGCGCGTTATCATTGGCCCTTGGGGGACATCCACTCCCCCAATGATTATGTTGATCATGTGCTGGGGCTCCTCTTGTTCGAACCTATATGTTGGTGTCCCTATTTTTGAAATGATTTTTGGCCCGTTCGCTTAGGAATTCTCGAAGGTGCCCATTGTTGAATAATCGAGCTACTTCTTCCCTTAGCCGTCGACATTCTTCGGTCCTATGACCGTGAGTACCGTGGTACTTACACACCAAGCTATGATCCCCCTAGGCGGGATCGAACTGCAGTGGTCTAGGCCACTTGATCTCTTTGATGCGTCCTATGACCGACACTATGCTTGCATCATCCACATTGAAATTGTACTCCGATAATCTCGGTGCTTCCCTACCCCCGAGCGACCTGTCAAAACCTTTTTTCTCATCAGGCCTTGATTGCTCGGTCCTTGATCATTTCTCTTGTCGTTCCTAGTCGGGTGTCGCCCGGATCCATTTCCCCTTTGATCCGAGCCGTAGAGCTAATATCGATCTCGGACCTGCCTTGGCTCCTGGTCGATGATTCTCTTAGATTTTCATTCGCTCTGTTGGGGTAAACAGACCCCGAGGGACCCCCAAGTTGGTCATCCTCAACTCTGATCTACGATTGATACCTGTTATAAATGTCGACCCAAGTGACCGTGGGTACTGCCATAGAACTTCAGGGGTTGAGCCCTTGGGTAAACGCCTGAACACCCCAATCATCCGCGACCAAGGCAGGTCCATCCGTTCCATTTAGAACCTCGACACGAACTCCCTAAACATCTCGTTATCTCTTTGCTTGACTTTGAAAAGGTCCGACTTCCTTGTCTCGACTTTGATGGCTCTGGCATGGGCCTTTACGAAAGCATCCGCGAGCATAGCAAATGAATCAATAGAATTTGGAGGCAAGTTGTGATACCATATCATCTCCTTTGGACAAGGTTTCCCCAAATTTCTTCAACAACACCGATTCGATCTCATCGTCTTCCAGGTCATTTCCCTTGATTGCGCATACATAAGAGGTTACATGCTCATTTGGATCTGTGGTCCCATTATACTTGGGAATGTCGGGCAATCGGAATCTCTTCGAGATCGGCTTTGGAGACGCGCTCGAGGGGAAAGGCTTCTGAATGAATTTTTTGGAATTCCACCTTCTTGTCATTGGACTCTATTTTTTTCTTACCAGACTCCACCCGCTTTGTCAATGCTTGAGCAACTTCATCACCTCGGAAGTTTTTGCGGGCCCAAATTCATCCGGTTCCATGGCAATTTATTCATCCGTTCGAGTGTTTTCCCTAACCTGCTCAGGCTCGATCCTGTGAGGGACGTGACTTTGGTTCTGCAATTGTGCTTTGCCCCAAGGTGGGTGCCAAACTGTTTACCCTTAAAAATGAGTAATAATTAAATTTATTCGCGATTTAAAGGATACATAATTTAATTTAACATGAATGATGTAAGAACAACAAATAACTAAATTAAAGATAGGTAGAACGATCAAACCAAACGCAATGGAACAATCAAGCCTGGCTTTGAATTGAACACTGAGATTGGCTCTGATCGAGCCCTCGATATGGGCTCGATTGTAACTAAAGAAAAAGGGAACTGGAGAACACTTTTGAACAATAGCTAGAAGATAAAAATGAGCGTTATCGCTTTGACATGCGTGCCAACAATGGTTTAAATATAAAAGTTCTGCGCTTTATATAGTTGGGGAATTTCAATCCTAGTACAAGTCTAAATAAGGTAAAAATCTTCTTTTTTTGGTAAATGTCGATCTGCTGTTGTTATTGGATGGGATTTGCACCGTAATATCTAGTTGAGGGCGGATATTACGGCTCTATGCTCATCGTGCTAAACAGTTTCTCTCTTTCCTTGGTCCCGAAACTTCATTTTACCCGGATTCGATGTTCAGCCGTACCCGATCTTGGGTGCACAGTCCGTCCTCTCCGGTTTCAGAAACAAGGAGCCCTTTCAGCCTTACTCGAGGTTGCGTCAGATCATGCTTCCCTTTCATTTCTTTATCGGGGAGTCGGGGATAACATTATCCCCGATTTTACCTGTACACAAGTCCCCTAATACTATCTCTATCTAACGAGCATAGTTAGTTACAATAAAGAAATATACACAGTAGTAGGTGTTTGACCAATAATATAGATCTTAGATTAAACTAATTAGATGTGTATAATGAGGGGTTAATCTTAGTTAGTAATAGCAACCTTAGATCTATAGCGATTAATGAGAATAACGTAGAGCACGCTAACAGAAGATCAAATGCAAGGAGCCTTTAATGTTTTAAGACAATTAATGAGGAGTAAATATAAAGAAATAAATGACAATAAATGGCACTAAAGTAAATAAAGAGAATGTTTAACCCAATATTGAATGAGGTGGATGATTCCTCCCTCTGACAATGATGGATGATACATAAAGATCAAAATATAACGACCCTTCTCGGATCTGATGGAAAAGGTGTAGAACAATATAAGATTGAATCTCTTTAGAAAGGTAATATTTGTATTCTATTTAGAGAGAAAGTCTGCTTTTTCATATAGTATTCTTATCAGAGAATATTACATGCCTATCACCTGATCTCTCTTTCTAGTTATAAGGGACATACCCCCAATTAACCCTAAAAGTACAAACAGAGAGAATATTCAATGGAATATTCCCTCAAAAATCATGTTGCTAAATTAGTCGTTACTGCTCCTTCTGACACTTGACCTCGGCCATGATCGACTGCTCGAGGGTGAGTTCCATTGGTTATTAGTCGACCTCGGCCAAATTACTTTCAGTAGTATCACTTCGTGTTGAATATCCTTAGTCAGATTTTGACCCATACATTTAGTCCCTTCGCTTATCAAGGTCGTCTCTCAAATGACCTCGATGAGCGGACTTCGCTAGTCATAGTTAAGAGATTTAGGTGGACAGGTTGAGTATTGATGCTCATAGAGAGGTGGCAACGTGGCACTTCATGAGCCATAACTTACCATTACATCGTTCCAGAATGATGTCATGACATCATGCGTCATTATTGCACATTTTCCCGATGCATTGTGTCGCTTCCCGTGCCTCTGCCGTTTTGATGTTTGTGCATCGACAATTTGTATTCTCGATTATGGTGCCTGGGTTGTTTATAAATAGGGATAGAAAACTCTCTACCTGATCATTTGTGTTTTCAAGTATTTGAGTCTCTATATCTTTCTTTCTTCTTCCAGTGTTCTTGTTTTTGTTATTCCACCTTTGCCTCCCTGTTTTTCCTGATTTCAGCAACTTCTACTACGTGTACATCCTCTGTGCCTGCAATTTCTTCACATATAAACAACCAAAGATGGTTAATACATCTTCTAACTTTGGGGGGAGGGGGGGGAGGGGGGGACATCTGACCCGATTCCATTGGCAATGAGCATGCTCCCTCATGATGGTGGGGCTGCCATTGTTATAGAGGACAAGAGCTTCCCTACTGTAGATGAAATAATTCCTCGCAACGAGAAAACTAGGTTGGACTTCTCGAAGCGGCCCGAGGACGACCCTGAGGCCGTGGAATCTGAGATGGATGTGGCTGCCCTTGCTGACTTCAGGCCAAGTTCAAAATTTCGGCCCATATCGACCTGGTTCCGGCCGGGCGTGATGTGGTATAGATTCATTGCCCTGGATATTGCACATTCTACGCATATTCGTTCTACGCGGATTATTCTTTTCCCCTTCCCTTATTGGCAGAGTAATTCTGCCGCTACTATAATATCTGCCCGGCCCAGCTTTCCCCTTATATCTACAAGCTCATCCTCATGCTAACAAAGCACGCAGAACTGGCCGGCCGCCGAATATCTATTCGCCACCTGATGCATCTCTTCGCGCCCAGTTTCTATAGGGGGACGATGTTACACCTTCGTTACCGTGGAAGTAAGAGCCTGTTAGTGAAGATGGACGATAAATCCAATCTTCGGTTCTAGTTAAACTTCTTCTACATTGAGATCGAGGACGTAGTGACAAAAGCCAATGGATTTCCTGAGGCATGGAATTATGCCCGTAAGTATCTCTGATGAGTGTTTATTTTGCTTATTTTGGTCATAACGTAATCGTTCTATTTTTTCTTTGTTAAGCCGAGGTTGAGCCCCCTCCATTGGTTGCAAATATTCACGACTGGGTTAGCCACGTCTTGCCTCATACGGTAGGGATCCATGAATGGCTGGCCTTCCACAAGAAGTTTGGGCCTAAGCCCCCAGCGACGGGTGACTTGCTTGTTTGTGAGTTTTTGTTGCTTCAGCCTTCTGGTCGTCAACTTTTTATCGTACCGTGGGGGTTGACTTATCCTTATTTTTGTTGTTAGAACGGAGAGCTTCGAGGAGGGCGAGGTCTCCTACTCCTGCGTTCCGCTAAATAAGTGTTGCGACGGGATCTGTACTTGCTGCGACTGCGAACAAGCCTGCTCAGCCGACCCTTCTTCTTGGCCTCCGGCATTGGCTAGATCTAGTCAAGCGTCAGCGGCCCCAACAGTAGAGACTCTGGTCTCTCCCGCGCACTTGATATATGAGTCATCTCTGAGTGAGGGAAGGCTGGTGGATGTGGGTGACGGGGTCACCCGAGCAGTGGATTCTTTGAGGGATGATCATGAGCCGACCACTGTGTTGGAAAGTGGCGCCGTCCCCCCGTCTGAAGTCCCTCTATCGACGGGGGCCGTGGAAGGCGTGCCCTTGCCTGAGGATGGGCTTGGAGTTGGCTGGTCGCTGTCGGAAGTCACGGATACTACATCCAGAGATTAGCCATCATCTTCGATGCCAGTCGACGTTCCCTTCACATCCACTCATGAGAGAGGAAAATGGGCTGCTGAGGGCAGCTATAAGACAGGATTCGATCTAGATCCTGACGAGGTCCGGATGCTGAGCGAGGGATTTACTCGCAAGGAGGTTAGGTTGGATGGGTCCTCGAGGACCATAGTGGTTCCTATGGATCAGCACTTGTTGGTAAATACAGAAGACGTAGTCCCCTACTTATTTCCCCTTTGCTCCGATGTGGATGGTAGGACCCTCGGGATGTTGGACGATGCCGCCCTGTCGTCGGGCATAGCCAGTCTCGCACTTAGGGTAAGTTTTCCGACATTTCTGATTTTCGTGCCTTGCATTTTACTCTGATTTTAACCGATTTTCTTCTATGTCCTCCTTTCCTTTCAGACCATTATTTTGGAGATTGGGAGTTTTCGTCGAGAAGAGAGGCGAAGGATCATTTTTGAATAAGATGTAGAGGAAGTACCTCGAATACAGATCCAAGTACCGCGAGATCTGTAGGCAGTTTGGCGAGAACGACAACTTCCAAGCCATTAGGAACGAGTTAAAGCAAAAAGATGACGAGCTGATGAGGGTCATCGGCAAATGCAGCATCCTCGAAGGGGCGTTGAGGGACAAAGAAGAGGAGCTCGGAATGAGCAAGGGAGTTGAGGCTCAATGTGCGGATCTTCAGTCCCAAGTGGTGTCTCTGCGGGTCGAACTTGAGTAATGTTTGGTTAGGGCTGAGGAAGAGTGGTGAAGTTGCCCAAAAGACAGCGGAGGTTTCTGAGAGGGCGGCTGACTTGGAGAAGTCTGAGTTAGCTAGGTTGGCGGCTTCGATGAAAGTTGAGGCTTTGGAGGATATTATCTGCGTTCTTCGATCCGAGCGAGCAAACGATCTGGAGACGGATAAGCTCAGGGAAGCTCGGCTTGACGAGCGGATAGGGGAGCTAGAAAAAGAGGACCAAGTCACCATTCTCGAGGCCAAGAAGTCTCGGCTATTGGCTCAGCCGTCCTCCTCTCATGCTTCTTTCTTTCTTGATGTCCCGCGAGATTTATACGAGAAGTGGATCCATGCTAAGGCCCACCTGGACATATTCAGAGATTTGATGATGGCTGGGAGAGTCCCTGAGGCTGAGTTTGAGGATGCTCGTTCTAGGCGCGTGCAGCTCGGATCGCCTGCGGCTATGACCCTGTTACCCCGGGGAGCAGCGATGGCGATGACGAGGAGGATTTGGATGGGATTGAGTAGGATGCTTGGTACGAGGACGAATATCCTCATGGCGATGGTGTAGATGGCGTTGTTGGGTCGGGTGGTGAGTAGTTTTTCTTTTGATTTGTAATTTTTATGCACATTTTGTGCGCGTCTGTTTAGCCCTTGTAAAGGATATTTTTGAGGTATGAAATTCTATTTTCGCTTATTCATTTCTAAAACTTCTTTGTTTGGTCTTGTATGCTTCTATTGTTTGGTCGCCTTAATTATAATAATTTTGGTTTTGGCCATGGCCGAGGCTGGTAGGTGTTAATTCGAACAAGGTCTAATGTAAGTTAATTCGAGCTAGGTCGAACGTTACTTTAGTTAATTCGAGCGAGGTCAAATATAAGTTAATTCGAGCGAGGTCGAACATTACTTTAGTTAATTCGAGCGAGGTTGAATGTAAGTTAATTCGAGCGAGGTCGAATGTCACTTTAGTTAATCCGAACGAGGTCGAATGTAAGTTAATTCGAGCGAGGTCGAATGTCACTTTAGTTAATACGAACGAGGTCGAATGTAAGTTAATTCGAGCGAGGTCGAATGTGAGTTAATTAGATTGAGGTCGAATGTTTAGTTAATTCGAACGAGGTCGAGTGTCACTCTAATTAATTCGTACGAAGTCGAATGTGAGTTAATTCAAAGGAGTTCGAATGTTTAGTTAATTCGAACGAGGTCGAATGTCACTTTAATTAATTCGAACGAGGTCGAATGTGAGTTAATCCGAACGAGGTCGAATGTGATTTATTTCGAACGAGGTCGAATGTTTATTTAATTCGAACGAGGTCGAATATTTAGTTAATTAGAACAAGGTCGAATGTCACTTTAATTAATTCGATCTAGGTCGAATCTGAGTTGATTCAAATGAGATCGAATGTCTCTTGTTTGATTGTGGCCGTGGGCCGAGTAGATACTGACGCAATGTTGTTCTGGAAACATGGGCGAACCTTCATTTGTGCTTTTCTCATACTTAGAAAAATTTACATGTTTTTCGGGCTAGCATTTCAGTCCCGGTCTATTTAGTCCCTTCATTGGTCGACCTGGAGATGTGTCCAGAGGTTGGACGATGAACTGACCATCCCGTGCCTTTCCCGTCCATACTTCGACTTAGAGTGTCCTCCTTATCGCCTCGTTAAAACCTCCTTGAGAAAACCCAATTGGGACAAACTCAAGTGAGGGAAAAAGAGTACGACTTGGAGGAAGCTTGTTCTTAAAAGTTGAAGTACTTGAGGTGGGCGACATTCCAGTTGTTCGGTAGCAGTTTTCCTTCCATTGTTTCTAGTTGAAATGACCCTTTATTTGCTTCAACTGTGATTTTGTATGGGCCGTCCCAATTTGTTCCTAGTTTGCCCTCCCACAGGTCTTTGCTAGCTTACATTTTGGCCTTGATCACGTAGTCTCCGACATTGAGTGGTCTAACCTTGGCCTTCGTGTTATAGTAGCGTTCTGCCTGTTTTTTTTTTGGTGATCATCCTTATGTAGGCCATATCTCTCCGTTCTTCTGCTTCGTCGAGGTCCTGGCTTCTGCTTTCGTGGTTCCTTGGCCCGCTCTCATGTAAATATCTCAAACTGGGCTCTCCGACTTCGACGGGTATTACCGCATCAGTCCCATAGACTAATGAGTAAGGCATCTCTCCCGTGCTCGTCTTTGGCGTTGTGCGGTGTGCCCATAACACTTCCGGCACTAGTTCTGGCCAAAGTCCCTTGGCGTCCTCGAGTTTTTTCTTCATGATGTTCAGTATTGATTTGTTGGAGGACTCTGCTTGCCCGTTGCCCGCGGGGTTGTATGGGGTGGAGAGTATTCCTTTGATATGCCACTTCTCGAAGCGGGGTGGGGTCCGTTGTCACAGCTGATCTCTTTGGGGAGGCCGAAGCGACATGCAATGTTTTTCCATATAAAGGTGATCACTTCCTGCTCGCTTATTTGAGCGAATGCCCCTGCTTCTACCCATTTGGAAAAGTAGTCAGTCAAAACTAAAAAGAAAACACACGTTACCTGGTCCTGCGGGAAGGGGGCCGACGATGTCCATCCCCTACTTGATGAAAGGCCACGGAGAAGTAACTGACTGGAGATGCTCGCCTGCTAGGTGGATCATTGGGGCGTACTTTTGGCACTGCTCGCATCTTTTCACGAAGTTAGTGGCCTTTTTTTCATAGTAGGCCAGTAGTAACCTACCCATATGAGGCATCTAAGTAGAGCTCGGTTACTGGAATGAGCCCCGCTGTGGCCTTCATGGACTTCCTCTAGGACGCACGCGTTCGATTTGGGCCCAAGCATTTTGCTAGGGGCCGCCATATGTTCTCTTGTATAGATCATTGTGAATGATACTGTACCTGGCCGCTTGCATCCGAAGTTTTTTGGCCTCCTTTTTATCATTTGCGAGTACGCCGTCCTGCAAGTATGTAACGATACGGTTGTGCCAGTCCCAAGTTAGATTTATAGTCCTTACCTCAATTTGATATATCGATGAGTGGAGGAAGGTGACCATGTTTCCTTTTTCGGTTATACTTTTGGTGGTTGTCGCTAACTTGACAAGGTCGTCGGCTTCGGTGTTTTGTGCCCAAGGGACTTGGTCGAGCTGGTATTCATCAAACTCGGGCAGTAATTTGCAGATTTCGACTTGGTAACTTTGCAGCCTTTGCTCTTTGATCTGGAAAGTCCCCATGACTTGGTTGACGACGAGTTGCAAGTCACAGTGCAGGATGACCCGCCTTGCTCCGTACTTGAGTGCTAGCATTGATCCTGTAATCACGGCCTCATTGTTAGTCATGTCCGGGCACCTTATGGACTGCGAATTACTTCGCCTGTCGGGACCTCAAGCAAGAGTCCCAGTTCGGACACTGACGCATTAGAAGCGCCGTCAGTGTACAAAATCCATTGATCTTGTGTTTGCGCAGAAGCGCGGGCGGCTTCTTTTTCTACTTCAAGCATTATCTTTGCTCTGAAGTCGGCGAAGACTTGTGATTTTATCGCAGTCCGTGGTTGATACGTGATATCATGCTCGCTCAATTCTATATCCCAGTAAGCTAACCTTCCCGATAACTTGGGTTTATGTAAAATAGTTCTCAAGGGGAAAGTTGTGACTACCGAGATGGGGTGGCACTGGAAGTAGGGTCTAAGCTTTCGCGAAGCTACGACCAAGGCCAGCGCCAGTTTTCCGAGGTGAGGGTACCGCATCTCGGCGTCGATTAAGGTTTTTCTAATGTAATAGATGGGAGATTGCGTACCTTTGTCTTCTCGGACCAGGACGGTGCTCACTGCTATTTCGGATACGGAGAGGTAGACGAGGAGACGTTCTCCAGGTTCTGCTTTGGCGAGCAATGGTGGTGACGACAGATAAGCCTTTAACTCCTTCAGGGCTTGAATGCACTCGGATTTCCATAGGAGATCGTTGTCCTTCCTGAGTATGCCGAAAAATTTATGGCACCTATCAGACGATCGTGAGATGAACCTCGACAAGGCGGCGATACGGTCAGCCAGCTTCTGAACCTGTTTCTTACTGGTTAAGTGTTCTGGTATTCGCTCTATGGTCTTGATTTGGTCGGGGTTGACCTCGATGCCTTTTTTTGACACTAGGAAACCCAAATTTTTTCCTGAGGTTAGGCTGAATGCACACTTCTCGGGGTTTAATTTCGTCATGTACCGCCTGAGTATGTCGAAGGCCTCTTTCAGGTGGTCGATGTGTCTTCCTTCCGTGTGGATTTTACCAACACATCGTCTATGTAGACCTCTATGGTTTTGCCGAGTTGGTCTTTGAACATTCTTGTCACCAACATTTGATATGTCGCCCCCGCATTTTTCAGTCTGAAAGGCATCATCCTTTAGCAATACGTTCCTTGGTGGGTGATGAAGGTAGTCTTCTCCTGGTCTTCCTCCTCCATGAGGATCTGGTTATAGCCCGAGTATGCGTCTAAAAAGCTCAGCAACTCGTGCCCGGCTGTTGCGTCAATGAGCTGGTCGATATGGGGTAGAGGAATGAGTCATTTGGGCATGCTTTGTTCAAAATCTGTGAAGTCTACGCACATACGCCATTTACCGTTCTTATTTTTCACCATGACTACGTTGACAACCCATTTGGGGTATTTTGATTCCCTGATGGAGCCATTTTCCAGCAATTTTTCAATCTCCTCGGGGACTGCATCATTTATTGCGGAGTTAAACTTCTGCCTAACTTGCCTTACCGGGGGTAAAATGGATCGACATTCAACTTGTGTGTCGTTATGTCCTTTGGGATACCTGGCATGTCCGCATGGGAAAAGGCAAACAAGTCTGCGTTGTTAGTTAAGAAATGATGGAATTTACCTGGTTCCTGACGCTTGTGGCCGATGTAGGCTTTCTTGCTGTGGTCGTTATCGTCAAGTTGGACGGGGTTGAGGTCTTCTACGGTTGATACCGTGGCCTCTATTATTTCGGGGACTTTGATGACGTCCTCTCTTTCATCACTACTCGATCTCGACCCTGTTAATTGCTATGCTTCTTTTGCTTTGCCCTTCATTTTTTAGGTGTATGTACAATCTTGGGCGATTAGGTAGCATTCTCGGGAAGTGCATTGTTCCCCTCGTATGCTGAACACTCCCCATGGTGTGGAAATTTGATGACATGGTACAAGCTGGAAGGGATGGCCTTCATGGCGTGTATACAGGGTTGACCTATTATGGCGTTATACGCCATATCTTGGTCCATGATGTGGAATGTGGTTTCCAGGATGACACCGCCGGCCAGGACGGGGAGTGTGATTTCTCCAAATGCTCATTCAACTAGATTGTTAAAACCGGTTAGTGTGATGCAGTGTGGCACTATCTTGTCCTCGATTTTCATCTGCACAATTACTCGAGGATGGATAATGCATGGGCCGCTCCCATCGTCCACCTTAATGCACTGTATATCTGTATCTAATATTTGTAATGTGATAATAAGAGCATCATAGTGAGGGAAAACCAAACCCTGGGTATCTGACATATCGAAGATGATACTTTCTTTGAGTTCGTCGTACCGTTCATGAGTGATCGACCATTTGAGTTTGTGGGTCGTGGTGAACTTTACGCTATTGATCGATGCGTCGTCTCTACCTCCGATGATCATTTGGATGGTGCGAGTTGGTGAAGGTGGTTTTGGTGGACCCTGGTGTTGTTCACGTCCTCGGGCATAATTGGCCATTCCCCGGTCGCTCAACAGCTCTTTCAAGTGCCCTTGGTGAAGAATGTTCACGAACTCTTGCCTTAGAGCGATGCATTCCTGTTACACCCCATGTTTTCGTATGTGAAAGTACACCATAAGTAAATTGATATAAGCTCGGAAATGAGATGTTATATTCCATATTCTCGTACGTTAAAGTTTCGTCGTAAGTTAATCGACGTAAGTTCGGAAATGAGATTGTTTTTGAGGTTATAAGTATTATGCTATTCCAAACAAGCGATGAGTAAATTCGTAAAGGTGAGAGGGTAAGCAAATTGAAGAAAATGAATTTCGTCAAAGTTTGACAATTTGGGATAAAATACGGTCCAAGCTATAATACCCGGTATTTATGGACTAGTGCCATATAAGGTACCATATGACCATGATAGTGAGGTGTATATAGTGTGTTAAAAATGAGTAGTATTTTAAGTGATTTGAGATAATTCTTAATTATATGGATATTTGGCTAATTGTGGATTTTTGGTGAAAGATTAACCATATAATTAAGGAATATTGGATAAACTCAAAGGGCCCCAACGTAGCAGCTAAGAACCTTTGTTAAATATGACTCTTAAGTCATAAAGTAATGTGGCACCTTTGGAGAATTTACGTGGCTTAGTCATCTTATCAAGTGGGGCCCACCTAAAGGTTAAATAACCTTTCTAATTCACAATTGAATTACTCATCTTAAAGAATAAGGCTTCAGCAAGGGTATTGTTGCAATAGCAACGTGATGGCCTCAAGCATTTCATACAAATACTATTTAATACTATAGCAACGTGGGATTTGCGATTCTAAGGGAGTACGGTGTAATATTTCTGAAGAATATCATACGGATCGTTCCCTATTTCGATCTCGCCGTTACGTGTTTCGTCGCGATTGGCGTGTGTTAGAAGAATTGTCAAGAGAATCGGTTCAGGTATGTTAAGGCTATCCCTTCTTTCTTTTTGGCATGATCTATACGACACAAACAAAACGATCAAATGCACAACTTTCATAAATGACTCTATTCATAGAAGTATTAGAGGGGCCTATGTTCTTGAATTTCCATGTGCCTTATTATTAAATCTTCTGTTCAGGGGTCTCAAAAAAATACGTAAGTTGAAAAAGGTTTACTTCATGATATTAATCAAAGGCATAATGGTCTTATGACACTCCGAAAGATTTTATTGACGTACTTCTCATGCATTGCATTCATTTATATTGACCTATGACCATATGGCATTATATACGCGAATATATATATATATATATATATATATATATATATATATAGTGGTGGGGGTGGGGGTGGGGGTGGG
>NC_031994.1:62258894-62310910 GCF_001879085.1 Nicotiana attenuata
GGGTGGGGTGGGGGGTGGGTGGGATATGGGAAAAGGTTACGGCGTTATATTCGCAGTACCACCTGATCATCAGCTAGTATACGTTGATGATTTGCCCACAGTGGCTGAGATGATATGATGGGATGCCCTCAGAGGCTTAATGATGTCGTGAACGCATATACCTATTCATGGTATGACATTTACACGCATATGCATGACATTATAAGTATTAGATGAGTCACAGAGCTATTCAAACTTACATGTCGAGTCTTTTACTCCACGTTTCTCTCATGTCTATTATTTACTAATTTTTATTCCTTACATACTCGGTACATTATTTGTACTGATGTCCCTTTGCTTGGGGACGCTGCTTTTCATGCCCACAGGTCCCGATAGACAGGTCGAGAGTCCTCCAAGTAGGCTATCAGCTCAGCGGAAGATGTTGGTGCGCTTCATTTGCTCCGGAGTTGCTTATTTGGTCAGTATGATTTGAACATGTATTGTTTGGTATGGCGGGCCCTGTCCGGACCTTTATGATACTTATGTACTCTTAGAGGCTTGTAGACATATGTCATGTACGTAAAAGATTATATGGCCTTGTCGGCCTATATCTAGTGTACGAGTGATCATTTTTGTCTTATAGGCCTGTATGTCTTATTTTTAAGTTGGTATTACATGTTTTATTCTAGTTATCCCATGGAAGCCTTTTCGTCTCATTTACCTATGATAGCATGATACGAAAAGATATGTTATGTTGGTACTCGGTTGAGTAAGGTATCGGCCCATCGCGGTCCATCGATTAGGGTCGTGACAAGTCCTCAGTTTTATGACCTCGCTCCTAGTGAAATTCGTAGAGGGCGTTCGACTTCCTGGTGCTTGGATCGAACCTCATCTTTTGTGGCCACTTCACTTTCGGGTCGAGCTTCTCCAACGCGTAGACTATTTCTGAAGGGGAAACACAAAAATTGTGTGCAGACAATAAAGGGGGCATACCTCTCTCGCTCCGGTGAGTCCCTGTCCTTGGCCTAGATGGACCTTCTTCGTGACGGAAGGGGGCATGATGGCACCCCTGATATATGGTTGATGCCTTTCTCGGTTGGGTCGTGGAGCTGCCAGATCTCTTTTGGCATCATTTCTTCGGTCCTTCTTGGACTCGACTTGTACCGAGGTCAACCGTTGGGTTGGCCAATTCAAGTCATCTTCGTCATCACGGACTTCGGCACAGTAGGCGTTGTGTATCCCAAGTGGTTGGGGGATATTCCATTAGCCGACTCAGCAACTTTCTGGTTGCCCTCGAACCGTTTCTATTCAGCTCGTTTTGGTTAGCTGCTACATCCATGCCTTCTGACACATTTGACAATGTCATCCTTACACGGTTGAATCGGGCAAGGAAGTCCCTCAGTCCCTCTCGGGTGCTTGTTTGATGGCGAATATGTCGTTCACTCTTGCTTCCGTCTTTTTTGCTCCGGCGTAGTCCGTTACGAACTTGTCGGCCATTTCTTCAAATCTTTCAATGGAGTGCGCGGGTAGTTGTGAAAACCAAGTTAATGCACCTCCGATGAGGGTTTCGCCGAACTTTTTCAACATGATGGAAGATACTTGTTCTTTGGCGAGATCGTTGCCCTTTACCGCGGTGACGTAGTGAGTCACATGATCTTCGGGCTCGGTCGTACCGTCATATTTTTTTAGGTAGGGAGGCATTTTGGAGGTTTTGGGTATGGCATGCGGTGCGGCTTCATCACTGTAGGGTATTTCCACGAATCGACCGACATCTCTTTTTGGTAAGAGTTTTGGTGCACCTGGTATTTTGTCTACCCTTTCTTGATGCTCTTCATTTGGTCAGGAAGCATTTTATTTTCGTTTTCTATTTCTTCCATCTTCCTCAGAATGGCCGTGAGGGTATCGTCACCTGCATTATTAATATTGTGAGTGGTACCTGTTATTGGAGGGAGAGGGCCGCACTGCTCGGCTGTCGTTGATCCAACGCAAGTCGCATTTCTCTGATTGCTTTTTGGGCGGGCTTGTCGAGGATGTCGGTCAGCGTGTTTGTTAGCCAAGCCTCAAGTAGTTTTTTTACTGCGGGGGGTGCCTCTTCCGTTGTAGACGTGGAAGCCCCTCTACCACGGGACGTTGTGATGCTACCATGAGGGAGGGGCGAGCCACTTCGCCTAGGTTTGGCGTTACACCTTCACCCTCCATTTCAGAAATTTCGTTGATGATGTTTACGAAGTTGGCAGTAAGGTCGGCCACTGCCTTCATCCTCTCTTCTCCGTTTCTGCCATGTTAGATCTGTGTGTACAAGAGGGTAGGGGTTTTTTCGTTTTTTTTTTTTTTTTGCCAGTTATAGATCTAGAAGAAACTAAAATTTTAACTATGAATTCCCCACAGATGGAGCCAAGTTATTTGACCAAAAATATAGATCTTTGATTAAACTAATTAGATGTGTATAATGAGGGGTTAATCGTAGTTAGTAATAATAACCTCAGATCTATAACGATTAATGGCAATAACATAGAGCAACGCTAACAGAAGATTGAATGCAAGGAGCATTTAATGTTTTAAGACCATTAATGAGGAGTAAATATAAAGCAATAAATGACAATAAATGGCACTAAAGTAAATAACGAGAATGTTTAACCCAATATTGAATTAGGTGGATGATTCCTCCTTCTGACAATGATGGATGATAGATAAAGATTAGAATATAAGGACCCTTCTCGGATCCGGTGAAAAAGGTGTAGAACAATATAAGATCGAATCTCTTTAGAAAGGTAATATTTATATTCTATTTAGAGAGAAAGCCTGCTTTTCATATAGTGTTCTTATCAGAAAATAGTACATGCCTATCACCTGATCTCTCTTTCTATTTATAAGGGACATGCCCCCAATTAACCCTAAAAGTGCAAACAGAGAGAATATTCAATGGAATATTCCCTAAAAAATCTTGTTACTAAACTAGCCGTTACTGCTCCTTCTGACACTTGACCTCGGCCATGATCGACTGCTCGGTGGTGAGTTCCATTGGTTATTAGTCGACCTCGGCCAAATTACTTTTAGTAGTACCACTTCGTGTCGAATATCCTTAGTCAGATTTTGACCCACACAGTAGGTTTATTCATATCTAATACTATGATTAACTTAGCAATACTAATGACCATTTTCAAGTTGTCTGCAAACGTGTTTGTTTACAGTATTTATTTATTTGGGCAAAGGTTGTCTCATTTCTACAGAAAACAGGTCACTCCGATGCTGAGTCGACTTTATCATGTTCAAGCAGATGGGATGGTTGGAATTATTGGACTAGTTGATGCATTATTTTCAGAGCTTGAATTATTAAGGCTGCATTAGGGACCAAATTTTTCATCGGATAAACTAATATCAAGTGGTTTGCATGGAGAACTTTTTTTTTCTTCCAATTAATCTTCATGGCAAAGGGATTGGCATAAATATAAGCGTTGTGTGACCATAAAGTTAGTGATTTTCATCAAGGAGATAATTTTTCACATAAATACAAGATAAAATTGTGTATAAATCTGATATATAATAGTGGAGCTGGAGATTGAGGCACGGTTCGACCGAACTCAGTAACTTTGATCCAAGTTTTATATTAGTTTTAAGAAATTTATTTAATATATTCGAATTATTAACTTATAATCCAGTAACTTAAAAAGGATAAAATCTTAGAACTCAAAAATTTCAGATCCTAGCTCTAATAATGTGGAGTCTTTTCCAGATAATGTATAGCGCCTATCGAGAGATGAGCTTAATGAATTGAACTACTCTTTTTGGAGTACAAATTAAATCACATCAAATTGATGAAAACCTAACCTATTTGGTTGGCAGGCGCTGCTTAGTGTCCCACACCCTCACGTGTGCCACGACAAATGTCATTTTGATTGATAGTTAATCGTGTCAACATTGAGAAAATAATGTACTTAAAAAAGTAATTTCTTGGTCCACAATAAATGATTAATTTACTTTTATATTTTGATTCAAAATAAGTGTTCATTTATAGAATCAAGAAAGAATTTAATTTGTTTTTACAAAATTAATCTTATGTACATATCCCTAAAAAGTTTTCTTACTCCTCACGGCTCACATTAAATATTTAATAAGGGTAGTTTAGTCATACTAGGTATTTTTGTATAGAATTTGGTATTTTTTTAACGGAAAATATATTTGGCCAAATTAAGAATGGCCCAAATGTCCAGAATGGGGGTATTATGGTAACTCCGCACGACTTTTGAGGGCATAATGGATATTTAAGCATTTTCGTTTTCCAGATATACCCTTTAGCAGATTTGTTTTTTAATTTAATTTTTTCCCTCCAATTCTCTCTCATTGGTTTAATTGTCTTACCTTCCCTATGCTTCTTTCACATTTACACATGCATGCTACACTACTTTTCATAAAGCAATTTATACTCATATACATATACTATACCAATTAAACGAAATAAAACTAAAATATACGCATAGTATACTAAAAAAATACGATTAAACAATTGTATTATAGTTTCTGTATTACTGTATCACTAAAATAATATTTTATTACTTTCTAACTCTAACACTTAAATATATAGTGCTTCAACTAAGAAGCCACTACAACAAGTGTGATTTTCAACCACGAAAATATTAGCTACAATAGAAAATTTGTCACTAGTTATCCATTTTTTGTGACTAAAATTATATTTTCGTACTTAAATCCATGAGGCATATACTTTTAGTGACAAAACATAAATTTTATAGCAAAATTTGTCTACTAAAGTTTCCCACAAAAAAATGAATTGGTGCCAAATATTAATTAATATTAGCCACAAAATTAATATTATTGGTGATAAATTAGTTTCGTCACTAATGTTGTAGACAATTGGTGACAAATAATTGTTCGTCTTAAAATTAGTTATATTTTCGCTACAAAATAGTTTCCTCACTAAAAGTTTTATATTTTTGCAACCTTAGTTTTTGTCACTAATAGCATAAACAAATTAGCGACGATCGGTGTATCATCTCTATTTTACCTATGAAATTATTAGGTAGCATATAAAGTTCTTCACTGTTATTATCTTTTTGGAACAAAAATTACAGTCGTACTTAAATGCACACGCACATACATTTAGTGAAGAAACAAAAATTTCGTAGCGATAGTTTTATCTACTCAAGTTTTCCACCAAAAAAATGGATTGTCGCTAGTTATTTAGTAACATTAGTCACAATATCTAAAGTTACTGGTGACAAACTAGTTTCATCTCTAATATTGTAGGCAACTAGTGAAAATTATTATTTGTCTAAAATTAGTTATATTTTAGCAGTGAAAAAGCTTGGTGACTAAGAGGGTGTTTGGCTAAGCTTATAAGCTGGTCCACTTCCCACTAGGACTTAAAGTCTCTTTGTAGAGTCCCTATGCAACCGTTACACTTCCCAGTAGCCATATCCGCTCCTCCATGCGGACATTACATATTCTAGCAGCCCCTTCCACTCCTCCATGCATCTATTATACTTCCCAGTAGTCCCTTCCACTCCTTCATGCAACCATTACACTTCCCAGTAGTCAATTTCACTCCTCTATGCACCATTACACTCCTCCATGCAACCATTACTCTCCTCCATGACTACAATTAATTGTAGAAGCTTGTCTTTATCCATCCACCTATACAGATTTTGAATTTTTTTTTTAACTTCTGCCATATAGTGGCAGTGCACTTCACATATTTTGGATTTTTTTAAAATTTTTTTTTACACTTCTACCATATAGTGAGAGTGCACTTCATAGATTCTATCTCATAGTCTTAACCTTCATCTTGGTGGTTGAATTCTAATTAATAACGGATCGGTCTCCAAAATTTTGTAGTGGTAAATACAATTTTTGATTTTTCGTGTTGATTTTTCCACTTCTCTATGAGCAAAGTAATGTCGATTTTTAAACTTTAAAAAAAAATAATCTTTCTAGTTTTGTTCTTGGTTGTAAAATGATAGAAAAGAATAGGGGGACTTCTGCACTAAATTATTGTTAAATGATTTCGCAATTTTAATTGGCTATTTTTAAACCAATAGTCTTCTTAAAATAAATAAATATAACAATAATAAATGGAAAAAACACAAACAATATTATAAAGAACAATCATATTAATCCATTACTTTGATCCACTTGAAGTTAGTAAATATAACTAAAGAGAAGAAATTATCAAGCTAAACATTAGTTTATCCTAGCACTTCAACAGAGAAGATCACAGCCCCTGATGTAGCCTGAGCTAGTTCCAAGAGAAGAACACCCCCTTTCTTCAGATTATTGTCGACAACAAATTATTTCCACCATTAACGAGTCTTCTCCGAACACCACTTGTGGAAGTCACAGCCCATTCCTTCCCATTATATCGAAGCATTGTTTTAACCGAAATAGGAGGAAGATAGCCAAAGATACTCTTTGGAAGAAACTGCAAGAACATAATGTAAAGATAAGGTTCATGCTTCATTGCTAGTTGGGATAATCAACAGTTATCAAATCATGAAAATATTATAAAAAAAATTACCACATAATCACGCTTGATGTACGAAATGGGCACGTCCATCCGAAACCATGGATAGAATTCATCTTCAATCCATCCTCTAGCATTCATGTTTAGAGTATCTATTTTGTTTAAAGAGTTGGAAATGTTGTTCTTGTGTTTAAGAGATATATAAAGACTCAAAACTTTCTATTTCCCTCCAATCATATTTTTACTTTTCCCTTTGTTTCCCTCCGAAAATTGTATTTGACATTTTAGTCCAAAAATGTCATCTTGTTTTCCCTCCTAATAAAGTTCTAAAATTTAATCATTATTTTTCTTTTATTATAATTAAGATATTTGGTGAAGATTATTACAACTAAGATTAACCAATAAAAATATGTCGAATTATATATTTGCTATTATATAAACAAGGTCATACTAGTGAATAGACTTATATGGTTGCTATAGGCAGATATGTATGAAATTAATATAAACGGCTATTATATAAACGGTCGATATTACTAAGAATCACAACGATATAATTACCATAGGTTATATGACTATAACCATATTAGTGAATGGACTTATATGGTTGCTATATGCCGATATGTATAAAATTAATATAAACGACTATAAACAGTTGATTATACTAAGAATCACAACGATATAATTAGCATAGGTTATATGACCACAACCATATTAAGGAATGGACTTATTTGGTTGCTATAGGCCGATATATATGATATTAATATAAACGGCTATTATATAAACGGTCGATATTACTAAGAATCACAACGATATAATTAGCATAGGTTATACGACTCCAACTATATTACTTATGGACTTATATGGTTCCTATATGCCGATATGTATGAAATTAATATAAACGGCTATTATATAAACGGTCAAGATTACTAAGAATCACAACGATATAATTACCATAGGTTATATGACTACAACCATATTAGTGAATGGACTTATATGGTTGTTATAGGCCGATATGTATGAAATTAATATAAACGGCTATTATATAAACGGTCGATATTACCAAGAATCACAACGATATAATTAGCATAGGTTATATGACTACAACCATATTAGTGAATGGACTTATATGGTTGTTATAGGCCGATATGTATGAAATTAATATAAACGGCTATTATATAAACGGTCGATATTACTAAGAATCACACAGATATAATTACCATAGGTTATATGACTTCAACCATATTAGTGAATGGACTTATATGGTTGCTATAAGCCCGATACGTATGACCATAATAAATTAACTTATATAAACGACTATTATATAAACGATCGATATTACTAAGAATCACAACGATATAATTAGCGTAGGTTATATGACTACAACCATATTAGTGAATGGACTTATATGGTTGCTATATGCCGATATGTATGAAATTAATATAAACGGCTATTATATAAACGGTCGATATTACTAAGAATCACAACGATATAATTAGCATAGGTTATACGACTCCAACTATATTAGTGAATGGACTTATATGGTTGCTATATGCCGATATGTATGAAATTAATATAAACGGCTATTATATAAACGGCTATTATATAAACGGTCGATATTACTATGAATCACAACGATATAATTATCATAAGTTATATGACTACAACCATATTAGTTAATGGACTTATATGGTTGCTATAGGCCGATATGTATAAAATTAATATAAACGACTATTATATAATCAGTCGATATTACTAAGAATCACAATGATATAATTAACATAGGTTATATGACTACAACCATATTAGTGAATGAACTTATATGATTGTATGACCATAATGTATGAAATTAATATAACCGGCTATTATATAAACGGTCGATATTACTAAGAATCACAACGATATAATTAGCATAGGTTATATGACTACAACCATATTAGTGAATGGACTTATATGGTTGTTATAGGCCGATATGTATGAAATTAAGATAAACAGCTATTATATAAACGACCGATATTACTAAGAATCACAATGATATAATTACCATAGGTTATATGACTTCAACCATATTAGTCAATGGACTTATATGGTTTCTATAGTCCATACATATGACCATAATGAATTAAATTATATAAGCGGCTATTATATAAACGGTAGATATTACTAAGAATCACAACGATATAATTATCATAGGTTATATGACTTCAACCATATTAGTCAGTGGACTTATATGGTTGCTATATGCCGATACGTATGACCATAATGTATGAAATTAATATAACCGGCTATTATATAAACGGTCGATATTATTATGAATCACAACTATATAATTAGCATAGGTTATACGACTCCAACTATATTAGTGAATGGACTTATATGGTTGCTATAGGCCGATACGTATGACCTTAATGAATGAAATTATATAGACGACTATTATACAAGCGACCGATATTACTATGAATCACAACGATATAATTAGCATAGGTTATATGACTATAACCATATTAGTCAATGGACTTATATGATTTCTATAGGCCGATACGAATGACCTTAATGAATGAAACTAATATAACCGGCTATTATACAAGCGGTAGATATTACGATGAATCACAACGATATAATTAGCATGGGTTATATGACTACAACCATATTAGTCAATGGACTTATATGGTAGCTATAAGTCGATATGAATGACCTTATTATAAACGGCTATTATATAAACTGCTATTTGACAACTACCTCATCAACGTGCTATATCATTTTTGTATCTTTTTTTAGTTTTCTCTTCAAAGAATATGCATTATTCTTTGAATATTCGTAAAAATATTGTCCAAGTATTCTTCAATGTATTTTTGTATCTTAAAAATATTTGTAAAATTTTTTATGTATCTTCTTTTAGCTTTCTGTTCAAAGAATATGCATTATTCTTTGAATATTCGTAAAAATATGTTACAAACATTATTCTTCAATGTATATTTTATTTTCCATATTTAATGGCTCCAAACTAGTTTCTAGGTTAGCATTCATGTTTAGGTTAGGGGGAAGGGTGGTGATATATGCGTTTAATGAAGACTTTCTTAACATAAGTATATGGTATAAGTTTGTATACCGTATAAAAAATAATATTATGTATAGATACTAGACTTTTGATCTTCCCATCGTATAAATTGTATTTTAAAAAAAAAACGTAATAGTATAGGTATACATATACGAAGGCTTATGATCTTCCTATCCATATAAATTTTATTTAAAAATAAAATAAATACGTAATAGTATAGGTATACATATGAAGTTGGTTGATCTTCCCATGAGAGAATGATGATTTATGGGACCAATGTTTTGGGATAATAAATATTTATTAACTAATTTTGGAGGGAAATATTTTGGAGGGAAAAATGGCCATTAAGCCAAATGTGAAATGAAGGGCTTTAGTGGTATTTCACCAGTGTGGTCATTTTTGGACCACGCTTAGTTTGGCCGAATAGCAGCTCTTTTTTTTTAATGGACGTGCTAAAAGCAAATTGATCACTTATTGTGGACCGGAAAAAGTAGATATTGGGCATAACCAACATGTTTTCAAACTCACAAGAGAGGAAACCACAGCCTGTCTCGACCTTTCTGTTTCTTTCTTCTTTGTTCGGGATCTGTTCCATTGTCTCGCTCCTATACTTCATTTACTATCCTTTCGAACCTCCTTTTTATATTTGCTACTTTCTTCATTTTACCACGCTATAAGCTTCTCTATTCATGCTAGAACAAATAATAATAATAATAATATAAAACACAAACTACAAGGAAAACTTCAAGTTTAAATTACTTAACTCGCCGACCATGTCGAGCTTCTCTACCAAAATCTAGATGTCGTACCCGTGCGGTGTACGGGCCCAATAGTTATTTTTTGAAAAAATGAAACTGTATAGTCACTCTCAAAACAATAACCGAAAAAATGTATGTTCTTTGTACATTTGTTTTATGTTATATACAAAAATTATACACTTTCCAGCTATCAAATGTAATTTTAGTGCGAGCTAAAACTTAAAAAAAGCCCCTTATTTTCTTGTTTCTTTCTTTTAATATTTCTTCATCTATTGCTAATTACACACTTTATTCGTCTTTAAGAGAAAGAAGAAAAAAAGTAGGCTTTTTGTATGATAACGTATAGAACATATTTACCTATATTGTTTTTTATCTGTTGCGTATGTGCATTTTTAATTTTTTTTGAAATAGTATCACTACAATCACTTTGTAGTACTTGTCGAAGCCCGACACTTTATTATAACAAAGATTATACAATACTTCAAGAACAAGTTAGAGTATTTTTACATAGGTTCTACACGTTTTTATTTTAAAAAAATAGTTCCTCGCCACCGAA
Organism: Nicotiana attenuata; assembly: GCF_001879085.1. NCBI lineage: Eukaryota > Viridiplantae > Streptophyta > Magnoliopsida > Solanales > Solanaceae > Nicotiana > Nicotiana attenuata. Next base: position 62,269,718 of record NC_031994.1, read on the forward strand.
CTTAAAATTAATTATAAAAAAAGCATTAAAAGTCAGTTAAAAAATAAGCCGTGATGTACTTTCTCGTCGTTTAAATTGAATAATATATAGTTGTACTCTTTTAGTATTTTCAATTGTGTTAATATATTGCTTTTCTTTCTTATTAATCAAAATTTGAATAATAAAATATATTCATTTTATTTCCAAATAGATGATGCATAAATGTCTTTTTTTTGGTCTTTGAAATAATAATCGTGATTTGGAACTATTGAAAAAAATAATAATAAGTAAATGTGTATTTTATTCTAGTTTAAAGACATATTTGGATAATTCATTAAAAATAAATAATTTTTCGATCACCGATTTTTTCTAGTTTCATTTGATATGATTGAGATACTCTAGGGTGTAGTATCACTTTCTTTACTGTCACGGCCCTAAACCCAGACCCGGTCGTGATGGCGCCTCTCGTGAAGACAAGGCCAGCCGACACATTCCCAATTCGAAGTTAAACAGCTAGACAGCAATACAATAGGCTAAACATGATTAACAATGCTAGACAGCGCATAATAACATAACAAAGCGGAAGTACAACCCAAACACAGCCCAATACCGGGGTGTCACTAGTCATGAGCATATACTAAGTCTAAATACAACTGACAAAGTCTGAAATGCACTAAGCGCAAACTAATAAAATAAGAAGGGAGAAAAGCAATGCTGCGAACGCCGCAAGCTACCTTACTAAACTCCGATACTCTGCCTCCGATCAGCCAAAACCCGCTACCGGGTGTAGAATACCTGAATCTGCACACATGGTGCAGGGAGTAAAATGAGTACTCCAACTCAGTGAGTAATAACCATAAATAAAGACCGAGTGATAAGAAATCACGAAAAGAGCATCAACATGCTATATAGAAGCGGTTTCAAAACCAGTAAGAGAAGCAATGAAGCTGTAAAATCCTTTAAAAAACATCTTAGCTCAGTTTAAACCCTTTGAAAATACCTTTTCCAACAGTTACGCAAATGAATACAGAACAACTAGTGCAGATAAGCACATAAATCCGCCCCTCGGGCACAATACACAATTAAGCAAGTAAATGACAGGCAAATAGGAAAGATAAACACATAAGGTTCGCCCCTCTGGCACAATGTCAACAACTCCGCCCCTCGGGCAATATCTCAGAACGGTACCAGCCCCTAGGGCAATCACATAGAACAAAACCAGCCCCTCGGGCTATATCACACATCACACTAGGTACCCGCGCTCACTGGGGGTGTGCAGACTCCGGGAGGGGCCCTTTACGGCCCAAGCGCAATAACAAGCCATCTCGTGGCATCATAAACAGGCTCTCGGCCTCATATCAGTATCAAGCCACCTCGTGGCGTACAATCTCAAGCCCTCGGCCTCATAATTAAATCAGTGTATCACTGCTGCGGCGTGCAGCCCAATCCCAAAGATATGTATCACCGTTGCGGCGTGCAACCCGATCCCAAAAATATCCTCACAACACAGGCCCTCGGCCTTACTCAGTCAAAAATCACATAAGCCTCTCGAGCAACAGTAAAACAGTATTTCTCAACCAAAAACATCATTTAAATATCATTTGAGTATTAAAACAGAGTAAACATGGCTGAGTTTTGAAAACAGTGGAAATAACATGACTGAGTTCAAATATAAAATCAATACAGTGAGGAAACATCAACAACAATCCCTGAAGGGTTCAAATAATTGGCACGGAACCCAAATATGGCATTCAGCCCAAATGATGATGATAGCAAATTGATTTCAATCAAATACGTGGTAAAATCATCTATCGGGATGGACTAAGTCACAATCCCCAACGGTGCTCTACCCCACGCTCGCTATCGCATGCAAGTCACCTCAACATAGCACTACGATGTGCAAATCCGGGGTTTCAAACCCTCAGAGCATCATTTACAACCATTACTCACCTCGAACCGGCGAAATCTCTAGCTCGCGACGCCTTTGCCCCTCGAATCGGGCTCCACGCGCGTCGAATCTATCCAAAATCAGAACGAATACGTCACAATATGGTAAGGGAACAAAGCCCAAGCGAAAACAATCGAAAAGTACCAAAAATCCCGAAATTAGCAAAACCCGAGCCCCGGGCCCACTTCATGAAACTCAGAAATTTTTACATCAACGGGTCCCTTATCTCTTCACGAGTTCATACATACAAAAAGTTTCCAAATCCGACCCCAATTGGTCCTTCAAATTCCCAAATCAAATTTCAAAATCCCAAGCCCTAGTTTCTTCCATTTTTAGCTTAAGTTCCATGAATTTCTAGGTTAATTTCACAATAGAATCACGTTTTAGGTTCAAAAATCTTACCTCCAATCGATTCTCCTTGAATCCCTCTTCAATTCCCTTCAAAAAGCTCTCAAGATGAGCAGCAATGGTTGAAAATAGACTCACATCCGCGAAAAAGATGCCTTTAAAAACATTTTGCCCAGGCATAATTTCTTCTATGCGATCGCGGGAAAATCTTCGCGATCGCGAAGCACAAAGACTCAACTCCCAGAATGAACCCTATGCGAACGCAATGAAACCCATGCGATCGCTATGCTCCGCAATATAACTCTACGCGATCGCGGACACTCCTCCGCGTTCGCAATGAACAAAACCCTCCAGGACCCCCAGGTCCAATTTACTCTATGCGAACGCAGCACTCACTACGCGTTCGCGAAGACCAACCTCCCCAAACTATGCGATCGCATGCCAAACTCCGCGAACGCAAAGCACAAATGGACAGCCTCCTCAAAACCTCCTATGCGATCACATGGCACCCTACGCGATCGCAGAGAACAAAGTTCGGCAACACCTGAGCTGAAAATCTGTAACTTTTTAACTTAGAAAATTGTCCGATTGACCACCCCGAAACTCACCCGAGGCCCCCGGGACCTCAACCAAAAGCATCAACACACCCTAAAACCTCATTCAAACTTGTTCCAATCATCAAAACACCTCAAACAACACCAGACCTACCAATTCACATCGAATTTAAGCCTAAGTTTTCTAAAAACTTCCGAAACACGCTTTTGATCAAAAACCCAACCAACCCATGTCCAAATGACCTGAAATTTTACACACACATCCCAAATGACATAACGAAGCTACAGCAACTCTCGGAATTCCATTCCGACCCTCGGCTCAAAATCTCACCTACCAACCGGAAATCGCCAAACTATCAACTGCGCTAATTCAAGCCTAATTCTACTCCGGACCTCCAAAACCCATTCCGATCACGCTCCTAAGTCATGAATCACCTCCTGAAGCTAACCGAACCATCGGAACTCACATCCGAGCCCTCTAACACATAAGTCAACATTCGGTTGATTTTTCCAACTCAAGCTTCCTTAAAAGAGACTAAGTGTCTCAAACCTTATCAAAATCATTCTGGACTCGATCCGACCAACCCGATACCACAAAATACGGATAACGAAGCATAATGAAGCAGAAATGGGAAAAACGGAGCGGTAACTCATGAGACGACTGGCCGGGTCATCATATTTACTATAATTATTTGTTGTGCATTTTATAGAAATAGTTAATTTTATATTTATATATTTTGAAATTTATTGAATTCCTTATTAAAAACAGAGGAAATACCCAACCAACTTTGATCATAGAGGGAGAAGTATAATCATACACAATGATACTTCCCATTCTGCCTAATATAATAAAGAAAAATAATACCCCAAATTAGTTGTCTTAATTTTTTGTTTAGATTATTCTCATATCATGTTTTATAAGGGAATTATTTTTATATAATTTGAACAAATTTCAATATCTTTTAAAAAAAAAGGTACTTGAAACTATATTTTATTCTTAAATATATTTTTTCCTGATTTATAAAGTGTTCCAATTGAAATTACAATGTAATGAGAATTTGTATAAAATGATATCAATTGGTACTAATATAAGAACATTTGAATAAAAATCTACAAAAATTATTGCCACTTCTTTTTAATACTCTTTACCAAAAATATTCAGTAAATAAAACAAACAAAATTATTTTTCTTAAGGAGATAATATAATTATTATATATAAATATATGTTACCATCAGATAATTTTTCTATTTAATAATACTTATTGAAAAAAAAAACTTTAAACTGTAAAAGTGAGAACGAAGAAGTAATCTACTTTCAAACAAACGAAAATGTAATACTAGTTATAGTTAGAGTTTTTTACATGCATAATCCTTTTTTAACTATTATTTATAAAAATAGCACCATTTATTGTTTATTCCATAAAGAGCACTTTTTTTTCGTTAATGGCATATTATAAAAATTAAGCTCAACATCTAATAAGTTAACTCACTCACTAATCACGGGAAGTACTTTTTTTTTTTTGTCCATCTTCATTTTCTCTTTACAACATTCATCTTCTTCACTCCATATTTTGAAAAGCTGCTGCATATCTCAATGCCACCTAAATCAAGATGTATTGATTTATACATCTTTTATACTCTGTATATCAGGTATCACTTTAATTCAAAATGTATATTTATGTATATATTTTTTGTATATTTATTTGTGAAGTGCTATCTTATTTTAAGCGGTATTTTTAATGTATATTATATTTTATATGGCAAGTGTCATTATATATATATATATATATATATATATATATATATATATATATTATTTTAATTAAATTTAAGATATATATTTTTATGTATATTTCACATGTCTAAGTGTCATCTTAATTGAAGATGTATTTTTTTATGTATTTGTTTTGTATATTTTATATGTGTTAATTCAAAGTATATTTTTATATATATGTATTGTATATATTAACGTATATTATTATCGAAATAAGAGCTTTATATTAAGAAAGGAAGAAAGAAGTAAGAGAAAAACTTAAGAAAGATAACTAAAAATAAAATGAATGGAACAAATTTAAAAAATATATTGGCTTACGGTAGAAAACAAAACTAAGAAGATGAAGAAAAAGAAGGAAAGCTAATAGATAAAGAGAGAGAAAAAGACATGATTTTTGTACAAATAATTATTAACTTTCCATTCAAATTTCTTATGTTTAGGGATTAATAGTTAATATTTCTATTTTAATGGAACTGTGTGCTACAAATATAAATATTTTCCTGCCATATCTGTAATATTGAATTTAATGCTAAAAATTTGTTATATTTCTTTTAAACTGTGACAGTTATGTAAAGTCCCCCTACTTATTCAAAAAAGCAAGTTAAGATTGAATGGGAAATGGGGTCAACCTGAAGAATTCAATAGCTTAGGGCCACGTCTTTTTTTTGTTTTTTTTCGGTCATTAGGAACTCATAGGCTACAACCAAGCTTTTGAGCCTACTGTACAAGCAAACAATGCAGTTATTTTTTGTGAAATGACAATAATGCCCTTGGTCGACCTCCTCTTCTCTCTTCTATATTCTCTACCAAAAAACAAAACTGAGTGGAAACAAAATTATTCTTGCTGGATGCTGCTGGCCTCACAAAATTAAATTGCTAAAATATACTCCCTCCATCCCAAATTATTTGTCTATTTCTCTTTTATACGACCACTTAAAAGGACAATCCGGTGCACTAAGTTCTAGCTGTGCTCGGGGGCCGGACCCCAAGTCTATTGTACGCAATCTTACGCTGCATTTCTACAAGAGACTATTTTCACGGCTCAACCTGTGACCTCCTGGTCACATGACAACAACTTTACTAGTTACCCCAAGGCTCCCCTTCTTTACGCGGCCCTTAAGAAATATTATTTAGATGGAACTTTTATCTGTTTTACCCTTATCTATGTCCTAAGATATAATCTATCTTCATTGAATATTTATTCTATTCAAGTACCATCTCCTTCTTCGAGAACAATTACTACAAAAAATAATTAATTATCTTGAACTTCTAAAATGACAAATAATTTGAGATAAGAATTTTTAGAAACTGCAACAGATAATTTGAGACGAAGCGAGTATTTCCAGAAAGAGGTTGCCCCAAAATGGATCAGAGGCGAATAATCCTGTATGTCAATCCATTTCCTTTATGTTTTCGCCTTACTGGGCAATTTGATGCAAGGAACCTAACTAGAACTTGCTTTGGCAGTTTACTATAATCAACAGAAGATGACAATGGAAATATTGAAACTTGGGGACAACACAATTTCGAGTTTCATATATATGGATTGCAGTTCCACCGGAATATTGCAGCAAGAATACACAGTACACGACACATTAAGCATTGCCGTTGAATTCTTGTGGCATGTTTTCTACCACATTTGACCATCCAGATAAATGACACCACTCACCGATCAGCATCATGCAAAGCAGAAGAAAGCTCTAGATTCCCAGTCTGTTTTGTTATTTAAAATTGGTAATGGCAAGCATATCATCAGAAGACAAGAATAGTGATGTGGAAGAAATACATATAACAGTCCTCACATGAATAAATTTTGTTGTCTTTGATAATACCACTTTCAAGCATGTGGTTACAGCTTAGCAAGAACTTTGTTACATTATTTCAAACATAAAGAAAACGGAGACATCCTTAAAACATATCCATGTTACATTACTAGTGTCTATGATTTCTTGGAAACAAGCAGAGATAATAAAAGGTAATTTACGCAAAGATGCTAAGGGATCCTGCCTGGTTTGAAGAATCTAGACAACCTTCAGCAGTTGGCAGATGAGTGAGCCATTTCCTGAAATACACGGTTTTAGGCATTAATCCGAATTCCCCCTAGTAGAGAAAACTGCACAATTATTCTCGAGATTATCTACAAACCTTTCAAGGTAGAATGATTTAGTTCTGGTGGTGGTTTGATACAAAGACAAGAGTCGCTAAAGGAAGTATTCAATTATTACCTTGCAGCACTGTTGTTCAGAATTGTCAGTCTTTTTGCAGTCTTCACCAAGTCACTGCATTACAAGCCCGAGGATAAGAACTTTTTACTGAATAAATTCAAGAATAGAAAGTAGTGGAAGCACCTGAATGGTTCATCTCCAATTTGTCTAGATGCACCTGTTGCATCTATATAGAGTAGACGTGTCATCATATCTAATCTTTCTATCCCAAACATGTCTGCAAGTCTTTTATACAGCTCTTCGTATGATCCTAAAACTGAGATATCAAGGCCATGTCCTACATCCTCCGTATCTAGGAATACTTTGCACTGACCACTACTCATGCCAAGTTCAGCTGACATTTGCTGCTCTGTGAGAATCGGTTGGCCAAAGAGTAAAAACCGAGGTGTTTTCAAATTATCGGCTTTCTGACTAGAACTACCCATGGTAAGCAAGCAAGATATATTTTCATTCCTCTCTTTTTGGACCTTATTAGGAATTCTAGAATCAGCATCGAGTGGTAGCAGTCCCGACTGCAATTTTTTGCTAAGTTGGAGATCCAATAAAGGTACTCCAAACTGAGCATGCCTGGCTCCCTGTATGCCTGCAGTGATGTTGTCAGATACACAACAAAAAGGACTGCTGGACCTGAGGGGGTTGCCCCAAAATGAAGGTAATGGAAATTGACTGTCGAGTGCAAAATCTTGCGGTAAACACAGCTTTTTCCTTGGCGGTGATAAGTGAATGACGGGCATATTAGAGACCAATTTGACAAGCCATGGGCTGACTTTTTTTACATTTTGCAGTAAATCTGGTTCATCCCATGTCACCTGCAGTATATAACAAAAGAATTTTATAAACCAATCAACTACAACTAAATGTTAACTGGAGATACAAAAGCACTTCAAATTCGATTACAGAACATTCAATACAATTACAGAAATAATTTCATACATCTAAAGTAGTCCCAATAGAATATGATAAACCTGGAACTCACTACTAAGAGATGAAAGGAATGCAGCAACCACTTTTACATGTCATAGTTGGCACTTCTGTCAATTTTCTCGTGCTGCTACTATATAACATGTCTTGTGTAGATCTCCAACAATCTCCCACCCAGGAATTGGAGAAATGGGGAAAAGGACAGAAAATAATCGTAACACCTAGCAGGGAACGGAATGTTTTAATCGTACTGCTCAGCATACAGAACGATCATAGCATTACCATTATGTTTTCATTGGTTGCTTAACGGCTTAACCATTATACACACAAAATTACTTCTTCCATCCCATTGTTAAGTAGGAATATTAATATAGAATAATGGCAAATTGACATTAATAAACAGTTATGTATTGGTCCAGATAGAAAACTGAAAGTGGCTGAATTACCTGAAGAAGCCGCCAAGGTGAATGAGGCCAGCGGATGGGGTCAGCAACCTGAACCAATGATATACTTCCCGTGAACCAGCTGATCCGAGAAGAATCCTCGGTTTCAAAAGCCATTTTGAACCTCATCCCTGAGCACCATTGAACGTTCATTGCAGCATTCACAGAAGACGCCCTAACACAAAATTCAGGAGAACTTGCACGAGGGTAATAAACAATTTCAAAAGGCTGGCTACTAGCAGCAAGATATGCAGCCTTAACAACTGATTCAGGGCTCACTTGTCCCTTATCTCTAAATCTCCCACCAGAAGAATTCAGATTCCCGTTACTACCACTTCTCATTATATTGTTCTCGTCTTCCTTCAGAAATGCATAAAATCCACCATAATTGCCAGCAGCAGAGTTCCACCCTGACTGGGTTTCCATCCCACCAATACCATCCCGCTTTACCCTGCGAATTCCAACACAAAGATCACCATTTTCTGCCCTCAGAAACACAACAGAGTCCCCTGAAACCAGCTTCTTCTGATTCACAAATGAACTCCAACCAGTTGTCAACAAATGCCTCCGTGGTGTGCCCCTATAGATGTGCCTGAACTTCCAGATTGCACCATGAACATCCTTAGCGATCACAGTCTGGACAGGAGGATCAGCTGTAAAATCCAACCTCGGGAAAATTGTCTCTGCACAGTATCTAGGCACTGAAAAACCACCCCCGTTATTTGCATCCGATTGAGTCAATGTCTTGGCGAACGAACTAGGCTTCTCAGTTGTTTCAACCACACTGCTTCCTAAAACAGTGTCATTTTCAAAGTCATGGTCCTTGTTTTCAACCGGAATAAGCCTAATCTTGGCATAAATCTCATCGGTTTCAGGATCAGCTAAGAATTTTACAGCATCGACCCTGCATAGAATCATAGCAGGAATTCTCGGCAGAGCAGTGAAATCAACATCTGTAAATGTATGCTCAGCATGGCCTTGTGGGAAATAAAAAACCTTGGAGTTTAATGGAGGAATTTGCACCATGCTTCCTGCACAGGCATGCCATAGCTGAGAGTCCACACACCTCTCTATCGCCTCCTCCATTTCACTACAAAAGCTACTTCCTTCTTATAGATGATTTCTTTTGGTAATACCTACAAATGCCAATATTGAAACAACTCCTACTTCTTCAGCAGCTTCTACGTACCAAAAATAATACATGTCAGGAACAAATTCAAGCAAAAGAAGATAATTACAGAAATAAACCTACACCAAAAAGTATTCTGGCTCAATGTTTACACCCACCTAGTAAATACATCTAATGTGCTTTTTATATAAACTTTACACATTTCAACAATAAAAGAACACATTACTATAACTTTTTTTTTTTTACAATTAAATTAATTTGTTTGATGCAAATCCTCTTTTGTATTTTTTGATGATCAGAGAATCGCAGTTTCAGAATTAATTCCTGTGCGCCTATGACGATGTGTGCCTATCACTACTTAAATGCGGTAATTAAGAAAAACTGGATAAGAACACAACCTCATTTACGGAAAGTAAAAATGGAGACCACAGAAAAAGCAAATGTATTATACTTAAATTTACAAAGAGAGAAATTATTGCGAGAAAAAGCTGATCCAAAGCATGTCTTGTACGCAAGTTGTTTGGAACAATTAACTCGGAAGCAAACAATTAAAGCCTCAACAACTGCAGACAGTGCCTTCATTTAGACAGAGAGTGTAAATATAACACAGCTTCATCAATTCCCTCTTCAATCAAATCCTATAACCAAAAAAGCCTACTCTTCGACACATTAATGACTCGCAGTATCGCTTAAAAGCACTTACATTTACGGCCTTTTCAGTTTCAACAAGTCTCTGTTCCCAATTCACTTCAATTCCATGCATTTACACCTCAAGCTAGATGTTTAGTCAAAGTTACTTGCCCGTCCATTTTGTCTCTGTTCTTCTTCTTCACCGTTACCGCCGCCGTCGCCGCAACCAATCTTTAACCTAAACCTTCTATAAAGCAAAATTACACCATTTCTTCTGAACAAATGTGAGAGAAAGAGGAGAAAGAGAACAGAAGCAGAGATAGTAATTGTTAAAAATCTATCCTCTCGTAGGGAGGAGTTATTTAGTTAAAAATATCGCGATATAATGGCCACTGTCGTCTCGTAGGAGGAGTTATTTAGTTAAAAATATCGCGAGATAATGGCCACTGTCTTTTTACTCTGTAGAGAAGTAAATTGACTTGGAGAATTTACCCCTAGCAAAAAATTCTCTTTTGTACACAACCATATTTGGCTAAGTCTTAGGACTAGAAGCGTTCAATGATTTTTTTCTAAAATCAATTGAACTGGAGTCGAATCTAATCCTACCAGTTAGTTTTTTTTTTCTTCTTCTTTTAAAAGATAAGTTTAAATGTGTATTGGGTGATACCTTTTTTTTTGAGCCCGACCGGGTTGGATCCGGTCCGGAGCAAGTCGGGGCCATCGAACCCGACCTGGATGCAAGGTAGAACGACGGCCACGTCTACAACCGAGGTCGAGTCATTTCGAGACCGTTACAGAGCTCGAAAGGAATCACCACCGGATGGAGAAACACACAAGGTCGGAAGCCGGGCTCGTAACGGATAACCAAGCGTCGCCGGATATCTCGCCCAAACGTGATTTTCTCAACCACTTCAGGCCATTAAGGCGTAATTACAGGGATCCACGATGTAATCAATTTACCTACCTTATTTTTACCCTTAATCAGAATGTATAAATGGGTATCTCTCTAAATTCTTGTGGATCATCAAGCACAATTGTTCTAAGCAATATTATATTCTGCGATTATTTACTTTAACAGCAATTGTTGAGTCTTTATCTTTATTTTCCTTAACCTAAAAACCTTTTGTATCTTTTAGTTCACGGATCCTTAAAACCCCATATAAATTCAATTGTTATCCGGATTCGAGGGTAAACAGTTTGGCGCCCACCGTGGGGCTAAGGATATTGGTGAGCTCTTTGATACTCTTTCTTGACGCATCACAATACGCTGGTTCTTTGCAAAAGAGTCCATCTTACATTCAAATTACCAACTCATAGAATGGCACAATCAGTTAACAACGAACTTGAACAGCAGACGGGAAACAATGGAATGCCCGGGCTCGAAAACCCGATAGATGCCGGTTCCCGGATGGCGCTCAACACTGATCAGGCCTCCGGATCATCGCATAGCGTCCAGGGAGAGGACGATTCGAGGGCCCAGGCAGTCGGCGAAGAGACTATCAACCTTAAAATGATTTTTGACATGCTGCAAGCCCAGCAATCGGCTATAGCTCAGCTCCAGAGCCGGGTCCAGGAGCCCCGTGCAGCTGCAATCATCAATCCAACCCCAGTACAGCCGGAACGGGGTGGGCCGGATGCTGATTCTGCGGTTCTTAGGAGGCTAGAAGAACTGANATAAATATTTTCCTGCCATATCTGTAATATTGAATTTAATGCTAAAAATTTGTTATATTTCTTTTAAACTGTGACAGTTATGTAAAGTCCCCTATTTAGTTTCTAAGATACAAATCTATAGATAGATGAATTTATAGGTAAGAAAAATTTAAAAGTGACTTTAGTGGGTTATTTTCATAACTTAGAGGATCATTTAAAGAATTAATTCCTTTCTCTGTTATGGGCTCTTTTGCAAGTTTGATTTATGTCTTTTCCCGTTGAAGATGTTGATGTTGTTAGTAATGCATTTGACTTCATAAACACCATACATAGTTAAAGAAGTTTGTAAATGAAGCTACTTGTAATCACATCTACTTATTTTAGTAATGAAATGGATATCTTAACCCAAAAAATAAAGTTGTCCGTTTACATTGTAGTTTTTGTCATATTTTTATAAGTTCCTACTAAGTCGAATATTGCTTTAACCAGTGCATACTAATATATTGGTTTCTTTCTAATATTTACTATAATTTTGAATGTGTAGGAAAATGCAGGTGATGCAATTGGAAATGGTAGCTAATACTCAATTTGATTTTTTGAAGTGAATGATGAAGACTTTTTGAAACATGTGATATTTATTAGTCATAAGACTACATGAATGCATTTATTTTTGTAGAGTTGCTGGCTTGTGTGTATATTGGAACATTACTTTATTAGTATGGATATACAGAAAATATGTTTCTTTTTTGAGATTTATTGCAAGCATATGAAATTATTATTAGTTTGCTCATAAATATTTTGAAAAAAAAATTGACAATTGCCACACTTCAAAATGTGGCCATAGAGAGTAGTAAAGTGGCATGTAAAATGACAAAAACGATGCTTCAAAATTTTTGCTTTACAAGCCACGCTCCAAAAGTGTGGCCTATAAGGTAACAAAGCTACACTTCAAAAGTGTAGCTTTAGGCCATGGAAAACGTTGCCATATGAGGTACTTCAAGCGTCACTTTTGTACCTTATCGGCCACACTTTTAAAGCGTGGCTTTTAAATCAACACTTTAAAAGTGTGGCCTTAGGGAAAAGGTTACGGTACTTTAGGCCACCCCCAAAAAACGTTGCTTAATGTCGAAAAATGTGGCCTTTGATCAAATGCCACCGTTTTTGATACTTTAGGCAACACTTTGTAGGGGTGGCTAAAAACTTAAAATGTTGTAGTGATCCTGTTCGGCTTTGTGTATTTTCTCCTTGGCCTGCATGTACAACGACCATTGTATTGTATTTTCTTACTTAAAGTGTTCAATTCTTTATAAAAGCTTCTTCAATTTAGTGTCATAGTTGTTGATGTCAAGGATTCCCTCAGACAAATCATTTATTTCTTTCTGAATGTGATACAAACTGGCACCATTAGTTTGTTCATAGCGATCTTTCAATTCTATTCACACAACTCACAAATTCATTGACGTATTGTCCGCGATATCTTCGAAAAAATTATTTAAAATTCATGAAGTTACCCTATCATCACATTGTTCCCAATGATGAAGCTAAGGAGATTGAGGATCTGGACGTTTACACTCGCTATTGATGAAACTTAATTTGTTCGTTATGGATAAAGCTTGCAATACACTTGATCTTCAGGATCGATAGCCAATGCCATTGAAAGGCACTACAAAAAGTAAAACAACCGGATTATCAGACGAATGCAAATAGAGAGGATCACTCGGATCAACTCCGCTACTCGCAGCAGCGGCAACACTTGTATCAACAACGATCGCATCCAGTTGATCAACAACAGCCATGAGAAGAACAAAAAAAAAAAAAAAATTGATGAGGAGAAACAACTAATTGCATGAAGAAAAAGAAGAGTCGAACTTTGATATTGTGATGAAAGCGGAGAATCACCACCGCATAAATCGACCGAAATAGAGCAAGATGAAAGACGAAGAAGCGAGAAAACTTAGATGAGAGAGGAGGAATTAGGAGCTCCTGTACTCTTATACCAAAAGTGCTTTCAGCTGATGAATGCTAAACAAGTAGAGAATATGCAAACATATTTTCTCACCTTTACCTTTATATAACATGGGCTGAAATGAGTTTTAGGTCTCTTTTTGCTGTTCTATTTGCCTAAAATTCAGAGAACTATTCTTTATTTTCACTTTATTTATTTTGGTCCTTAAGTTGTAAGTTGTAAAAATGGTATTTCTTTTTTTTTCAAAAGCACACATTTTTTAAGATTTCTGGACGATACAGTGAAGAAAAAACCAATATTTCCATTCACCAAAGGGTTTAAGTTATCTAAATATGTCATTTTTTTTTTGTTGAAACTATGTGAATTTTAATTTTATAGTTATAAACAAACAACAAAAACAAACAAAAGAGATTTTTACATAGTTGTTCCCTTTTTAAAAATTATTCTCATAAATGATAGTAGACTTTGTTTATTCCAAAACGGCATATTTTTTTTAACCTTTTTAAACTTTCACGTTGATAACTCCATTAACTAAGGATCCCTCTACATTAATACACTTTTTACTCCATTTCCTTTTCCCTCACTCTTCCATAATTTCTTTTTTCTCTGAAATAAATAACATTTACCCAAATACAGATAAAAATTCAGAAAGAATAATATCTCAAAAATAGTTTCCTCTACACAATGAGAAATTTTAGCTTTTCTATTTTTTTGAGTTTTAAACTTTTTTGTGTACAATTTTATTTTTACTCAAAATATACCTTTGATATATTTCAAGTATATTATATTATGATAATTTATAATGTAAATATTCCATTAATATGTCATATATTTTTTTAATGTATTTTTATATCACATATATAACTTATATATATACATCACAATACATTATTGTATTGATATTATTCAAAGTATATTGCTAGCAAATACCTTTCATAAAATTTAATCTAAAATATTAACGCGCCACTAAAATGTGTATAGAAAAAAATATGTCACATATACTGTTTATATACGGATAATTTATACAAATATGCATGTTATATTAGTGCCAAATATAAATGGTATATTAATAATATCTATTTAAATATAAATAACAGATGCATATATACATGATTTTTCCTAAAAAAAATACATGATTTATAATGTATATATACCAAACATGCATTATATTTTTTTAATGAAATATATGTACTTTTTATTTCATCAGAATATAAAGATGTATAATTTCGCTACATTAGAAAAAATATGTTATGGAATGGATTGGTTTCCAACGAAAACACAAAACATACCATGGAATGGAGAGAAAAAATGGGGAAAGATATTAAGAGCCCGTTTGGATTTACTTATTGTAAGTGCTTTTAAGCCAAAATAGCTTTTAAGCCATTTTGTAGTGTTTGAATAAAGTAAAAAAGTGCTTTTAAGCACTTGATTTTAAGCTAAAATGACAAAAACAAGCCAAGCCAAAAGGTAGAATTCCTAAATTATGGCTTTTGGCTTAAAAATCATTTACAACAAGCCCATCCAAACGAGCTCTAAATACTAGGGCTGCCTTTTTAAGCAGCTTCATTCTTGCTGATTCGAATCGAATGAAATAGAGAAAATCTCACTTTATACCTATTAATTTCAAACTATTTACCCTTTAATGCCCAGACTCAAACTATTTGCTACTCCTACCCATACTCCCCAAACTGTTTACCCGCTAGTTGTTCCTAGAGTCAAGGCTTCATTCATAAAAAGCTTAGCTTTACTAAAATAAAGATTGGATATAGATTCTCTCTGAATAATCACTGTTATGTACAAGAGAATTTTAGCATACATTGGAAGGTGACCAGCTGATAACCGCATTCGAGGTTATTTGAAAAAATTGAATTAGGCTCTGGTCCCTTCCTCCTTTCTTTAATTGAGTAGTTTCCACGAACCATGCGATCAGAATTACATGTGGACAAAACTTACAAAATCATGGTTTGGATACTTCATTAAGTACAAGAGCAGATTACATCCCAAATCTAATTTTTTGTGTGTATTTGAATATCCACCATTGTCGGGCTTGAAGCTCAATTTTATTTTTAAAGATTTTTTGTTTGATTCAAAGTGGGTGCTGGTAAATATTACTTATAGTACCTTCTAGAAGTTCATACTGAAATTTGATAGCATTTGGACCTGATTTGAGGTGATTGAGATCGAAATTTTCAGTTGAAAATCGAAGAAGAACACAACTACAATATACCGCTACGGTATACAATATGCTGTAGGAGTATATAGCTATACTGCAACAGTACACTATTATAGTTTACAAAACAATATACCGCTACAGTTACTAATATACTATAGGAGTATATAGTTATACTGCAACAATATACTATTATAGTATACAATATATTGTTATGGTATACTGTAATAACATGCAAGATAATGTAAAAATATGCTATAATAGTATACAATATACTATAATAGTATACTTATTACCCGTAAATTCACTTGCCTTTTCCCTTTTAATTTGTTTTAAGCTTTTACCCAGCGTGAGGGGCAAATTGAAAATGCAAAAAAATAAAATAAAAATTATAGTATGCTATATGATGTAACGGTATACTCTTACAATTAGATCCTTTTAGAATTTTTTAAATTTTTTATTGACAACTGATATTATTTTAGTTTAATAATTAAATCAAAATTTTTAATTCATTGCATACAATTGTATACCCTGTTGGTATAGCTATATACTATACTGATATCATATGTTAGTTAATATTTTTTTGGTTGTATTAGCTATATTTAATTGGTACACAGTTTGATTTTTCTTTAGTAATAATATAAAAAAAAGAATAATAAAAAAATAGTAAAAACAGTAAATGAAATTAGATTATGAAGAGAAAAAGAATATAAAAAAAGAAGTTAAATGAAATTAGAAAAGAAAAAAAGAAAAAAATAAGAAGAAAACGAGAAAAAAGAAAAGGAGAAAAGAAAAGAAAAGAAAAAAGAAAAGAAAATAAGCATAGAAATAAAAAAGAATTGGAGAATAAAGAAAAAATTCCCCACAAAACCTACTATGGGTAGTAAATGTAATTAGTTTATGGGTAGGAAAACAAATGGGTAGACAAGAGTAAATAATTTTGTTTTTGTGGGTAACTGTGTCAAAACCTCAATGAAATATGCTATATAAATATTTTAATGCCATCATTAATTACTGCTAATCTTTTGTATTATTTAATAAGTATCCTGATTCTGTTAATATTTTTATAATCTTTACCAAATAGCCTAAAAAACTAGACTAAAAAAAACAATCTGAAAATAGCAATATAGCAGACATTTCACATTGGTGAGGGTTTAAGCACAGCCATGAAAGAACCCATCGAAAACCTCTGGCAAGAAGTTCGAGATCTAAGCCTAGGCTCCAGCACCCATATCGACCAACTCTCTTCCCCACCCACCCCCCTCCAATTCCTCCGCGACTACGTCTCCCCCAACAAACCCTGCCTCATTTCCAACGCCATAAACCACTGGCCAGCCACCACTCTCTGGCATTCCACCCCTTATCTCCTCAATACTCTCTCTTATTCCTCCGTTTCCCTTCATCTCACCCCTACAGGCAAAGCTGATGCACTTACCCCACACCCCACTACTTCCACTACTTGCTTCGCCTCTGCTGAAGTTCAACGTATCCCTTTTCCTGATGCTTTGACGCGGGTCTTAGAATCGGACCCGAATTGTGTGGGTTATCTGCAGCAGCAAAATGATTGTTTTCGTAGTGAGTATGGGCCTTTGAGTCACGATTGTGATCCGGATTTTACTTGGGCTTCTGAGGCTCTTGGGTGTTTGCCTGAAGCTGTGAACCTTTGGATTGGCAATGATTTGTCTGAAACTTCATTTCATAAGGATCATTATGAGAACATATATGCTGTTGTTTCTGGGGAGAAGCATTTTTTGCTTCTTCCTCCTACTGATGTTCACAGGATGTATATTTGTCCGTATCCTGCTGCCAATTACCGCTACTCCCAGGTTCCATATATTCTTTAATGTGCTCGTAAGTTATGTGCTTGATGTTTGGTTCAGTTTTTATGTGTGAAATTCTAGGAAATGAGTGCGTTCAGTGGCAAGTTAGGAATTTAATTAAGGATGTTCAAAATTATTGATCTATATATGCGGCATAATTTTCTACATACATGGTATAATTTCTAGACAAATGGTGTATATGTGTTGATGGGTTTCCGAAGAATTAGCAATTTGTTCAACATTCTTTTCTTTCTTGTATTAATTTCTTATAAATATGTTGGGTTTTTATATATGAATTAGATGTTTGTTCCGATTATAGCACTTTGTGATGTATATGTGTTGATGGTTCGGCATGGAAGTTCAATTTGGTGGTCATTAATTTTGGAGAACGAAACAGTATAGTGTCCTGTCCTTTAACGTATTCATATGTTATGTAGTTGAAGTGAAGTTTTGGTGGATTTTTATATGTGAATTGTAAGATAGTATGACTTTCTAGCCCTTTATGATGTATATGTGTTGATGGGTTGCAATGAAAAATTATAAAGTTGAAGAACTTTTTCCAAATATAGAAAGTTCTCAAAATCTTTTTTTTTGGGGGGGGGGGGGGGGTGGTGGACCTAAAAAAAGAGTATCATATAAAAAGGCACAGAAGAAATGTGTGGTATATGTATATTGAGTTATAACAAGTAGCTTAGAAGATCAAGTGGCTTAAAGCAATCCTAATTGTGACCTTTATTCATTCTTGGAAATAGAAGAAAACTTACCCCGTTACTCATAAATTAGCAATGTTATGGCGGTGTTATAGCAGTATCCCAATGTTCAGGTACCCGTTTTTCTTTCATGTATTATGTACTTGTAGTTTTATTGGGTTTTCTATATGAGTTGTAGGAGTCATTTGTAGTGTTTTGTGATGTATATGTTGATGAGCTGCAATGGTTATAATTTGTTTCAGGAAACTTGAATTTCAGTACAATGTACTGTTCTACTGTGCTGATATGTGTTCTGCTGCTTTCTGGTATTATAGGATACCGGGGAATTCTCTTTGGAACTGGAGGAACCAGTGAGGTATGTGCCATGGTGCAGTGTTAATCCATACCCTTCACCTGAGTTGAAGGAGAAGAAAAAGGCCAAGTTTCCCTTATATTTTGATGGACCAAGACCATTTGAAGTTACAGTCAAGGCGGGCGAGATTCTTTACTTGTAAGCTTCAGGAGTATCATTTACATTTTTTTCTCATTTAGTCTCAATGTTCCCCTCGCCAACACTAGGTCCAATCATTGATCTCTTGATTGCATTTTACATAGTTGGTAACCTTGATGTTTCTCAATGTAGCTTGAGCATTTGCCTCACTTTTCATCCCCCAGTCCAGAGAAAGAAAAAAAGTTTAGTGAGTTATTGCACGTTATCTTTGCAATGCAAGGAAAAATCTAATGAAATAATTTCATTGCAAAAAAAGTAATGTCATATTTTTTTATTGTTTTTGTCATAAATTTTGATAGGAAGGTGTGGAGGTCGAGCATTAGGGTTGTAGGTTAGGAGGTAGTTGAGTCCGGGGGTGAAGCTAGTTTGATAGGGTTTGTCTTGGACTGATAGTGGTTAATGCTGTGTTCACACTATCCTTCCATTTTTCATAGCATCGAGCCTTATTTTCTGGTTTTGTTATTGCATTTCAACTATGTTCTAGTTTTATGATGCTGTTATTATTTCTTTGGTTTCTGTTTGATGGTACTGATATGTTGTCCCTTCCAGTGTTGTGAAGAGCATGAAGCGAGGAAAAGCGATAAGCCCCTTTTCGCTTAAAGCGAGAAGCGAAAGCACTCGGTTTTTTGAAGTGAAGCGGAATTTTAAAAAAAATTAAAAATAAATACTGCATAGACAACACATGTAACTGTAAGCAAATGTTCAATACTTCAATGTAAAAACTAAAGAGTATCATCAATTGAAGCACAAAATGAGCATCATATTCTTCTACAAGATTGTCAAATTCTTGTATTCCACTATCAGTATTATATTGCTCGTCATCTTCTTCTACTTCTTCTTCTTCATCAACTAGGGACAAAGTAGCTGCTTCTTTTCCCTTCCTCTGTGAGCTTGAAGTTGAAGTACTCCCCCACAAACCATAAATCCTCTCCCCAATTTCACGTGCCTCCGCAACATCACCCCAAGTGAAATTACAAGTTCCTCAAATACTTCTTCATCTGCATGATCTTTCAGGACTGTATGATCTTTCGGAACTCTAGTTAGCCATTCATTAGCATCATCGATGTTGTCCAAACTAATTGGATCAATTATATTGCGAGTGTTGTAACGACGCCTCAATGTTCATTGTACTTAATGAAGACTAGATCATTGAGACGCTTCAAGGTTAGTTTGTTCCTCTTTTTGGTATGAATTTGCAAATAATAAATCATTACTAAGATTAGGACAATTGAGATATAATTTAATTATCTCAATATACTAAATCTTTCTTCTTAGTTCTTACATGTTCAAACACGCTTCAACTCCTTTCACACCCGGATGAGCTACATGTTAGACTTGGATCTTTGATGGCAAACTTTTGTAATTTTGGAGTGGAATGGTTGTATTGCTTCCACCATTCAACTGAAGAAGTAGAATAAATATTCAAAACATAATATTTATAAAGAAATAACTTATTAACTATAAAGCAAGATATAAGCACTCGCTCACCTGAAGACTTCATCTTTCTTTGTCTAATAGCCATGTTTTTTCCAAAAAGTTGCTCAACATTCCTATAAGTACTAAATTGCTATGTTACTTTATCTTGCACGGATTCTTGTATCAACTTCTCAATACATTCAATGTCTTCATTCCACAATTCTTCATCTCCTATAATCCTCTCTTCATTGTCATAAAACAGTTCCGGGTTCAAAACAAGTCCAACTGCATGCAAAGGGCGATGAATTTATTATGTCCATCTTTTATCTATGATCTCAAAGACGCTTTTATATTTTTTTTAATCACTAAAATAGTCTCGAATAGCCTCCTTGCCCTATCCATTGCTTCGTAAAGGTAGCCATTGGTGGTCTTTGCTCCCCATCCACCAAACGAAGAACTTTAACTAAAGGACCACCAATCTTCAATGCATGAACCACATTATTCCAGAATGCAGTAGAAAGCATAACATCTGCAGATTCTCTCCCTCGATCTTCCCTTACATAAGCACTGTTAGTGTACTCATCTGAAACAAACAACTTCTTCAAATTGCTATTTTGCTCATACATCCTATGCAAAGTCAAGAAAGCGGTAGCAAATCTTGTCTTTGCAGGTTTCACCAAGCTTCTTTGTTTAGTGAATCTCTTCATCAAATTCAATAGCAAAGGCCTTTGAACAATATAGGAATGCACTCTAATTACCTGATTAAAGACTGAACTGAAGAGTCTTTCCTTCAAAATGTCACCGAAGATCAAATTAATGCAATGTGCTGCACACGGAGTCCAATAAATATGCGTGTACGCTACCGACATCAAATCACCAGCTTTAACATTTTCGCTGGCGTTGTCCGTAACAACTTAAACAACATTTTCTGCTCCAATAGAGTCTATTGTACTCTTGAACTAGGAGTACATTTTGGTTGAATCAGTAGAAGAGTTGCTTGCAACAACGGACTGAAGAAATAAGCTTCCTTAGGAGAATTCACCAGATATTGATGATCATTTTTCCATTTCTTGTCGTCTACTTATCCATCATAATGAAAAAACCAAACTAGTTCCATTCTGCTTTGTGCTCCTCCACGATTTTGCTAGTCTCTTCCACCTCTTTTTTTTTAGATATGGACCTCTAGTTTCATGATAAGTTGGAGGTTTTATTCCTGGACCATATTGGCCTACGACCTCAATAAAGTCTTCAAAAGTTAAAGCTTCTGCACGATGGGTCTGTGATGCTGGGCTCCTCTTCAATTGTGTCAACTATACTGACACTTTTGGAGACTTTATTGATGCTGTTAGTCAATATGGACCTGGAATAAAGCCTCCCACTTATCATAAAATCAGAGGTCCTTATCTAAATAAAGAAGTGGAGGAGACCAATAAAATTGTAGAGGAACATAAAGTTGTGTGGAACAAATATGGATGTTCCATTATGATGGATAAGTCGACCGCAAGAACTAGAAAAATGATTATTAATGTGTTGGTGAATTCTCCCAAGGGAAGTTTGTTTCTTAAGTCGATTGATGCTAGCGACGCGTCCACTGACCACATCAAGATGTTCACCTTGTTTCAGAACACCATTGAAAAGATTGTCCCAAGCAATGTTGTTCAAGTGGTCACTGATTATGCGAGTGGAAAATGTTAAAGCTGGTGGTATGGTGCGAGGAGCATACCCGAATGTCTATTGGACTCCATGTGCGGTTCATTGTATCAACTTAATGTTCGGGGACATTTTCATGGAAAAATCATTTTCTACAGCTTTTGGCCAGGGCGTTAGGATACATTCTTATATTGCTCAGCGGCCCTTGTTATTGAATATGATGAGAAGATTCACCAAGCAAAAAATTTTGGTGAAACCGGGCAAGACAAGGTTCGCCACTGCTTTCTTGACTTTGCATAATATCCACTTGCAAAAAGCCAATTTGAGAAAGTTGTTCATTTCAGAGGAATGGAACAAGAGTAAATTTGCAAAGGAAGCTGGGGGGGGGGGTGGGGGGGGGGAAGTAGCTGCACGCATTATTCTTTTTGGAATAATGTCCTTCATGCTCTTAAAATGGTGGCCCTTTGATTAGAGTACTCCGTTTGGTGGATGGGGAGCAAAAACCACCAATGGACTAACTCTATGAAGCTATGGATAGGGTCAAGGAGGTTATTCAAGCATCATTCGCTGATGAGCAGAAATATGCAAGGGTCTTTTAGATCATTGATTCAAGATGGACGGAGCAACTTCATCGACCTTTGCATGAAGCTGGACTTATTCTGAACCCGTCACTATTTTATGATCAGTATGAGAATAATTCACTGGCTAAAGAAGTGTGGAAGGGATTCAACGGGTGTGTTATTAAGTTGACCCAAGATGAAGAGTTGGAAGAAAAGATAGTAGATCGGTTTGCTATTTACAAGGCAGGTGAAGGACTTTTTAAGCTAGGACTGGCTATTAAACAAAGAAAGACGAAGTCGCCAGGTGATCAAGTGCTTCTATATTTTATATCTCTAACTTTTAATGTATTTTTTATACTTATTAACTCTTGAATATTTTTTTTTCACTTCTATATTTGAGTGGTGGGACCAATATGGTGCAGAGACTCTAGATTTTTAGACTTCCGCCATCAAAGTTCTAAGTTTAACTTGTAGTTCATCCGAATGTGAAAGGAACTGGAGAGTTTTTCAACATGTGAGAACTAAAAAGAATGATTTCGTGTTTTGAGATAAAGTAAACTATATCTCAATTGTCGTAACTCTTACTAATTAGTCGACGCATCTTGTTTGTAGATTCATACAAAGAAGAGGAATCGACTAACCTTGAAGCGCCTCCATAATCTAGTGTTCATAAAGTACAATAAAGCATTGAGACGTCGCTACAACCATCGCAATCTAATTGATCCAATTCTTTTAAACAATATTGATAAGGCTAATGAGTGGCTAACCGGAGTTCTTGAAAATTGTGAAGATGAAGAAGTATTTGAAGGCGACTCTAATTTCACTCGGGGTGATGTTGCGGAGGCTAGTGGAGTTGGGGAGAACCCTTATGGTTTAAGGGGAAATACTTCAAGTTCAAGCTCAAATAGGAAGGGAAAAAGTGTGGCTACTACAAGTCGATCCCTAATTGATGAAGAATAAGTAGAGTAGAAGAATAAGATGTTGATTCTAGTAATTTAGTGGTTTTGATTTTGCTTGTCATATGGTTTATGGAGGATTTTGTGGTGCCTACTTTCAAGTTTTTTAATTGAACTTTTTGATTATTTATATTTTCTCTTTGCAAGGTTTACATTATGTTTTTTAAGAATTGCGCCTCACTTCAATGAAGCGTGCACTTCGCTTTCGAAGCGAGGCGAGCCCCTGTCGCTTTTTTGCGCTTCTTGCTCTTAAAAATACTGGTCTTACCAGTAGATCCACAACTTGAAGACATTGTTTGTATCTTTCCCCGCCTTTGTGATTTTAATGGAAGCGACGAACCATCGTCACCTTCTTCTATTTCATCATCGTCATCATCAAAGATTATGCAGTTGTTCTTGTTCATGATGTATTTGAGTGTTTAACTCTTTCTTTTTTGTATGCTTTCATTTCTTCCTTCACATGCGGCGGAACTTTAGGACAAGAGGCGACATTTGGATCACTACTAATTAGATGAAATTTTTTACGATAGATTCCCCTATTCGAAATCTTGTCATAAAAAAGACATCTAATTGCCATTTTGTTGGTCTCGCTCAGTGTTTAGAAAAGCGGTCGCTTCGTTGCTTTAAGCGCGAAGCGACGCGACGCGACCCAGTGTCGCTTCTAGCTGCCTGAGGCGACTCGATCTTTGGAAGCGCATGCTTCAATGGAAAAATCGATGAAGCGATGAAGTGAGGAAAGCGATGAAGCGATCGCTTCTGTATAAAAAGCGCAGAAAAAAAAAATCATTGGGTCTGTTTTTCTATTATACAAAACAGACCCTAAATCGACAAAAAAGACCCACTCCCCTTCGACAAACAGCTTCTTCGACAAAACAGAGGTCTCAAAACAAAACATAGGGTTCCATCGACAACCTTTCTCTCTCGTTCGAGCTCGACCCCTTCTCCCTTCTCGCTCGCGGCTCGACCAGTCCAGGACGCAGGTAATTTCTTTCTTCTTCTTTCTTTCTCCGGTCCAGAATCGAGTAAGTATCCTTTTTTCTTTCTTTCTTTTTCATTCTCATTTTAGTGTATATTTCAGCGTATAAAATTAATTATTATATGTATTTCATTTTATTATTATATCTCAGCATATAAAGTTAATTATATATATGTTATATTTTCAGTTTATTTGATTAATTTTATATGTATTTCTGTTTCATTTTAG
This sequence comes from Nicotiana attenuata, assembly GCF_001879085.1. Lineage (NCBI taxonomy): Eukaryota > Viridiplantae > Streptophyta > Magnoliopsida > Solanales > Solanaceae > Nicotiana > Nicotiana attenuata. The sequence goes on from NC_031994.1 coordinate 62,294,264, forward strand.
AGAATTCATATATATATATATATATATATATATTGTTATATTTTAGTTTATTTGATTTTTTAGGTGTATTTCAGTTTATAAAATTAATTATTATATATATTATATGTATTTCTGTTTATTTGATTATGTATTTTCTTATATCTTAATAGGGATTTCAAAATGTCTCAAAGTTCGAAAGAGAAAGACCCGACTTGGCAATATGGCGATAGAGTTAATGAGAAGAATACAAATGTTGTATGCAAGTTTTGTAACAAGACGACAGCGGGTGGAATTTATCGCTTTAAATACCATCTTATTGGTGGCGATAGAAACGTAACAAGTTGTCCGAAATGCCCACCGGAGGTGAGGGAATAAATAAAGAATTTTGTTGAGAAGAAGAAGGAACAAAAAAATCAAACGAGTCATCAACCAATGGTGACCAATCTTGATGATGATGATGATGATGATATTGAAGAATTGTTACTTCCAACAAAACGGGGAAGAGATGCAATCTCTTCAAGCCATGGATCATCGACTAAAGGTCCTATAGATTGCTATTTCCCAAAGAAGTCGGAAGCAAAGAGCGGTGGAAAAGATGTACAAAAAATTGCTAAAGACATTTTGAGGGATGGTGCAATTAGAGCTTTTGCACGATGAGTCTATGATGCTGGGCTCCCCTTCAATTGTGTCAACTGTGACACTTTTGGAGACTTTATTGAGGCCGTTGGTCAATATGGACCTGGAATGAAGCCTCCCACTTATCATGAAATTAGGGGTCCTTATCCAAAACAAGGAAGTGGAGGAGACTAATAAAATTGTTGAGGAGCATAAAGTTGTGTGGAACAAGTATGGCTGCTCCATCATGACGGATAACTCGACGGCAAGAACTGAAAAAATGATTATTAATGTGTTGGTGAATTCTTCCAGGGGAAGTTTGTTTCTCGAGTCCATTGATGCTAGCGACTCATCCACTGACCACATCAAAATGTTCACCTTGTTTCAGAACACCATTGAAAAGATTGGCCCAAGCAAAGTTGTTCAAGTAGTCACTGATAATGCAAGTTAAAATGTGAAAGCGAGTGGCATGATTGAAGGAGCGTACAAGAATGTCTATTGGACTCCATGTGCGGCTCATTGTATCAACTTAATGTTCGGGGACATTTTCAAGGAAAAACTCTTCTCTACAGTTTTTGGCCAGGGCGCTAAGGTACATTCTTATATTTCTTAGCGGCCCTTGTTATTGAATATGATGAGAAGATTCACCATGCAAAAAAATTTGGTGAAACCGGGCAAGACAAGGTTCGCCACTGCTTTCTTGACTTTGCATAGTATTCACTTGCAAAAAGCCAATTTGAGAAAGTTGTTCACTTCAGAGGAATGGAGCAAGAGTAAATTTGCAAAGGAAAGTGCGGGGAAAGATGTTGCACGCATTATTCTTTCTTATTCTTTTTGGAATAATGTCCTTCATGCTCTTAAAATTGCTGGCCCTTTGGTTAAAGTACTCTGTTTGGTGGATGGGGAGCAAAAACCACCAATATGCTACCTCTATCAAACTATGGATAGGGCCAAGGAGGCTATTCAAGCATCATTCACTGATGAGCAGAAATATGCAAAGGTCTTTCAGATCATTGATGCAAGATGGAATGAGCGACTTCATAGACCTTTGCATGCAGCTGGACTTATTCTGAACCCGCCACTCTTTTATGATCAGCAATAATTCATTGGCTAAAGAAGTGTGAACAGGATTCCATCAGGTTGTTATCAAGTTGACCCCAGATGAAGACTTGCAAAAAAATATAGTAGATCAACTTGCTATTTACAGGCAGCTGAAGGACTTTTTAAGCTCCGACTTGCTATTAAACAAAGAAAGACGAAGTCGCCAAGTGACCAAGTGTTTCTGTATTTTATAGCTCTAACTTTAATGTATTTTTTATACTTATTAACTCTTGAACATTTTTTCTGACTTCTATAGTTGAGTGGTGGGACCAATATGGTGTAGAGACTCCGGATTTACAGACTTTCGCCATCAAAGTTCTAAGTTTAACTTGTAGCTCATCCGGATGTGAAAGGAACTGGAGTGTTTTTGAACACGTGAGAAATAAAAAGAATTATTTCGTGTTTTGAGATAAAGTAAATTATATCTCAATTTCCAACTCCTACTAATTAGTTGACACATCTTGTTTGCAGATTCATACAAAGAAGAGGAATCGACTAACCTTGAAGCGCCTCCATAACCTAGTGTTCATAAAATACAATAGAGCATTGAGGTGTCGCTACAACCACCGCAATATAATTGATCCAATTCTTTTGGACAATATTGATGAGGCTAATGAGTGGCTGACCGGAGTCCTCGAAAATTGTGAAGATGAAAAAGTATTTGAAGGCGACTCTGATTTCACTTGGGGTGATGTTGCGGTTGGTAGTGGAGTTGGGGAGAATCCTTATGGTTTAAGGAGGAATACTTCAAGTTCAAGCTCGATTAGGAAGGGAAAAGTGTGGCTACTACAAGTCGATCCTATCCCTAATTGATGAAGATGAAAGTGGTCATGAAGAGGAGGGGAAGAAGATGGCGAGCAATATGAAGATAATAGAAGAATTCAAGATTTTGACAATCTTGAAGAAGAACAAGAAGAGTAGAAGAATAAGATGTTGATTCTAGTAATTTAGTAGCTTTGATTTTGCTTGTCCTATGGTTTGTGGAGGATTTGGTGGTACCTAGTACCTACTTTTAAGTTTTTAAATTGAAGTTTTTGATTATTTATAATTTTATATTGTGTCTTTGCAAGGTTTACTTTATGTTTTTTAAGAATTGCGCTTCACTTTAATAAAATGTGCACTTCGCTTTTGAAGCGAGGCGAACCCTTGTCGCTGTTTTGCGCTTCTCGCTCTTAAAAACACTGGTCTCGCTAAGTCTTACAGAATAAGCCCAAGCCTGGTCTTTCCTATCTTCTTTTGGTGCCATAAAAAAACAACTGAATAACACATAAAAAAAGGCAATAAGAACTAAGAATAAATGATATGAAAAAAATGGTAATAAGTATACCAAAAAAAATGGCAGTAAGCCAGTAACTGGAACGAAAAAAATTGGGCAGCATTTCGCTGCAATTTAAGAGTGAAACAATGAAAGAAAAAGAAGAAGAAGAGAATGAGAAAAAGAAGAACTGTAGGGAAAAAAAAATTTAGCCAGCATTTCGCTGCTATTTTGAGACTGAAACAGGGAAAGAAAAAGAAGAAAAAGAAGAGGAGGAGGAGGAGGAGGAGGAGGAGGTCACGTACCTGCTTGAACATGAACTTGAAGTTGAAAAGTGCAGAAAATGGGAACCTTAGTCGCCTGTTGTTCTCTGCTGCTCGATGGTCTTTTAGAAAAAGAGAGCCCTTTTAATTTAATAACGTTGGCAGCCGTTTATACGTAGAAGGGCTCGCTTTTATCGCTTTTTTCGCTTTTACGCTTTTTTTTTTTGGAGAAGCGCCCGCATTATATAACCTGCTACGCTTCACATCAGAGATGCGCCCGATGGTCCGCTTTGCTTCGCGCTGGAGCGAGCGCTTTTCACAACACTGGTCCCTTCTCTTCTCGTCTTTTCCGTCTTCTTGAGCCAAGGGTCTTTCAGAAACAGCCTCTCTACTCCATCGGGGTTGGGGTAAGGTCTGCATACACACTACCCTCCCCAGACCCCACTTGTGGGATTTCACTGGGTCGTTGTCGTTGTTTGTTGTTGTCTTAAGCTTTGGCTTTTTGAGAATTTCCTCAAATTTTGCAAATTTTTGGTTTTGTCAACAAATTTATTTCTTATTCTAGTGTATTATTTTAAGAATTTTGAATTTCGTTTTTAACTGCCCCTAAGTTCTTACTAGATAATTTGGGCTGGAATTCCAAAACTCAAACAATTAATTGATCTTACTTTATTCTCACTGCAATGAATAAACCCGATTAGCAAAATGGGATGGAGACAGTGCAATGTCTAGCTGAAGCTTGTACTGGCCAAGGAGAGATAGGTAGCAAGGACAAACTCTATGAATTGCTTGTGGACCTTTTTCATTATTCTCCCTGACAGCTCGAATGCCATTCCACTTTCCACAAATTAAGAATCTAAATTCTTATCTATACTCCATTAAAGTCAGCCCTTCCCCGGACCCCGCGCATAGCGGGAGCTTAGTGCACCGGGCTGCCCTTTTTTTTACTCCATAAAAGTCAGCAAAAAATGTGCTTTCCATCGAATAACGGGAGTCATCTCCTTTTTATATTCATCTTTGTTTGGACGATTACCATTCCTTTTATTAGTCATGCTTGTATAATTTCCTGTGATGCAATATTTATCCTCTCTTCCTGGCATCAAGCAGGAGAAAGAATGTAAGAGTCTACACTTTCCTTGGTGGAAAGAAATCTGCTATGCAGTTGAAATATTGAAATTGGAAATTGACTTGAGTATTTTTCTAGTGTACGTATTTAGCATGTTTCATCGTGTTCTGGATGGCTAAGGCTGTTCATAATTCTGTAAAAACCAAATGAGATGAACCGAAATTTCAGTTTGGTTCTGGTAATTTGGTAATCCGGTTCAGTTCTTGATTTGCAGCTGAAAAATTCGGTAATTTGGTAACAAACCGAGAAAACCTGCCCAATACCTGCTCTACTATTTGTGTGGAAAAAATATTTTTGGGGCTTCTTAAAAAGTTCCATGCATTACTTGATGCCGCATGGGTGGTAGCTTTACGTAGTGGTGTGAATTAACCATATTTCTCTTTTACACAAATTATGCAGGCCAAGCATGTGGTTTCACCATGTTAGACAGAGCCCAGACAGTAGAGGACTCACCATTGCTGTAAACTACTGTAAGAATCTTAAATACCAGCCTATTTAACAAAAGCTGAAAGGAAGAAAAACGGACAGAAAAAGAAAGCCTTTTCTCATCCTTGTTCTTTCCTTTCCAAGGGTAATGGTAACTAAACTGCTGTTTGTCGGACAGGGTATGACATGCGATTTGATATCAAATATGCTTACTTCAACTTCTTGCAATCACTGCCTCATTCCATGCTGTGCAATGCTGCATCATCTGGAAATTTACTTGTGGAGTCACAACGCCATTCATCTATGGGAAACTCTGGAGAGGAATCCAGCATCACTGCTTCAGCCAGTGATGGCTTATTACATGATTCTAATGACGCTGCAGAAAAGTAAGCATCGCATGCTGTCAGAAGCCCTATGGTGAGAAGCAAGGAAATTTCTAGTTCTTTGAGATCCGATACTGCAAGCATCCTTTTGTTTCCGCTTGTTGAGTGTTTTCAACATGAGATGGGAGAAGCTCCAATGAGCTTTTCACTTCATGATTTGCCCCGGGTTTGCATCTCTGGTTTAGTCAGCTAGGGAGATTCTTCAATGTGCCATTTAATATCCAGAGCAACAGTGTCGGTGATGGAGGTTCAGGTGCCATGTTCTTCAGAGATTTGCCAGTGTATTTATATGCTCCACCTTCTCCTGTTCTGTGTCATCCTTTCACTTAATGCTTCCGTAATCTGCTATTGAAGCTTTGCTTGCATGTTCCGCTTATCAGTAAGGGAAGGTCAACCTGATCCGATTAAAGGAAGCCATCTTCTTGAAAAGGCATGCACTTTATAGGATTTCTTCTTTCAAGCCTTGGCAATCATCAGTTATCGGGTAGAGTGGCATTAAGATGGTTCCTCAAGAGACAAAAGCCACAGCTCATGGTTGTTGCCATAAATTGGAGGAGAGTACTATTTTGCGTTTATAACAAAAGTGCACGAATCACATTCCGATATTAGACTATCTATTGCTTGCTTCTTTACTGATTCTCTGGTATAAATGTGCCTTTGGATTGTGTTAATGGAACATTTGTTTCTCGGAGAAGGAAAGTTGGATAAATCCAGAGCTGGAATACTTGTTAAGACTTTTGTGTGGGTTGTGGCCAGGCGAGAAACTTGGTGTTGAAATGTGGCATAATTCATCATTTTACACCTTTCACTCATGGTCTGCCGAACTGCTTATTATCCTTCAAATTAATTTTAGCTTCAAAACCATACATGTTTTCTTCAATTGAAGTTTTTCATGACTCATGAGGTTACAATTTGTCCAATTCTTCCCACTGCTAAAATGGGAGATGGGAGGATTTGTTTGCTGAATAGCTGTGTTTTGTACATATGCAGTATAGATATACGACTCCATAATTCATCATATAATATTGCTGAAAATTGTCTTGTTCAAAGTGATTGCATATCTCCTCATCATAAACTTGCATTACTCTCTATATACGCACGCATTTCTTATATATTCTACTTCCGAGATTCAAGAACACTTGAAGAAAGCAAAGCAATAATAAAATTTATTATCCAACTTTATTTTAAACAATAGAAAATATATGAACATCCACATAAGGTAATAAAAGAGCTTAGTTATGGATTTAATGTACAGGAGATTCGTAGGAAGTTTGATATACATACAAAACGGAAGTAAAGATTCGTCCAACCAAATTGCTTGCTTTATATTTGACGACTCTTGAGTATGGATTTGTTTGTTTTGGTCATGAAAGATTAATATTATATAATAAAACTTGCGTACATAGCAGGAGCGTTTTTAGGGTGGCTGATCTTCAACAGAATACAAAAAAGCATTGCCACCCCTTGGGGGATCTAAGTGTGAATCCAGTCCCAAATGGCTAGATTGGGTACAAAAAGATACAGTAGAGTTTAACAAAAAAGAGTTGTGTTCATCTAGATGGCCTAATGTAGTTGGATTAAGTAGACGCCGATAGGTTGAGCCTTGCTTGTCAGTGAGAAGTATCTTCAACACAAAAACTGGAGCGTCGTAAAAAACGAGCGTTAACGGGCCACATTATTCCATAAGCCCATGCTTTGCCATAGCATCCGCCACTTGGTTTTGCTCCCGATATGTATGAGTAATCCAATTGGTGGAGAATGGATCTGCAATCATTAAGAATATGTGAGTATAATAAGTTACCTACCTTTAGTAAATGTATTACCTCTTTCGCATCAACAGATACTTCCAAGGGTGTAAGGTTGCGCTCGTGCGCTAAACGAAGTCTCTGTAAAAGACCCATTAGCTCCATATGTAAACTAGTTGTGTGCGTAGTACTACCAGAGTATCCAACAATCCAATTGCCATTTGAATCACGAATGACTCCCCCATAGCCTGCTGAGCCAGTTGTAGGGCATGCAGCACCATCCGAATTGGGTTTATAGCTATTTGGATTGGGGGGGGTGCCCATTTAATATATGTAGGTGTTAAGGCAGGTCTACTGCTTGGAGGTAGGGCACAATGGAGATATTCCATAGCTTTGTTGATTATACAAGGAATACTGATAGGTCTTTGTGTGGCTTCAAACGTGTTATGGTTTCGAATATTCCAGATATGCCACAAAGAGAATGGTATAAAAATGGCAGAGGGGAGTTGATGGGGGTACTGAGTATGACTTTGGTGAATGAGTTCCTTAAGGTATGTCGGGGGGGGGGTGCAGTAACAGCTGGGAGTATATGAGCTCCTTGATGAAGACCAAATGAATTCCAAAAGGATACAGCAGGAGCACAAGCAAAGAAGATATGGTGGATCATTTCGACTTCTTTATGACAAGTTTTACAGATAGAAGACGGAAGTAATTTTAGACGAGCAAGGTAGGAGGCAATAGGCAAACGTCTGTGACAAAATAGCCAAATAAAGTGAATTATCTTAGGAGGTAATTTTAGTTTCCAAATCCAGTGATAAAGACGAGTAGTAGTGCTATTTATGGATGCATAGCTAGATTTGACTGAGAAAAGGCCAGTATTGGTAAGGCCCCAAATTATACGATCATAAGAATATAGGTTTGTAGGAAAGTAGGTGCTATGTATATGTCGAGATACTACTGTAGGCAGGCGGAAAGATAATGAAGAAAAGTCCCAAGAAGAACGTGTACGATAGGAAGCTATAGTAGCAGTAGCTTCGGTTCTGTCAAAGGTTATCGTAGTGTGAGGTTTGCTTGGAGCCAAGGTTCACTCCAAAAAAGAATATGGGAGCCATATGCAGGCTGCTATTTGATACCCCATTGGTAGTGTTGCCATCCATTTCTGATGAACCTCCAGATTCTAGAAGGTTTAGCAACAGGTTTTCGAGGATTGGCATACTTAGTGAGAAGGAGAGAGGCCCAGAGGGAATTGGGAGAGTTAAAAAGTCTCCAGGCCACACTGGCTTGGAGTGCACAATTCTTAATAGAAAGGTTTTGTATGCCCAGTCCCCCTTCATCCTTAGAGGTGGTAATAGTATCCCATTTGAGTAAATGAAGTTTTTTATGATTGATAGTTGAACCCCACAGGAAGTTGCGTTCGTACTGCTCCATTCTACGGGTAACACTTGAAGGAAGGGTGAGTAATTGCATTACATGATTAGGTAGGGTATTAAGTGTTGATTTTATGAGGGTTGTCCTACCCGCCTTGGTTATAAAGGCCGTTTTCCATCCTGCAAGGCGCACTTTAAAATTATCTAGGATAAATTGGTAATCACGCGTAGTAGGGCGCTTCAAGAAGATAGAAAAACCCAAATATTTTCCAAAAGACGTGCCTTCCGTCATATTGAATGAAGAGAGAACATACTGCCTATCCCCGTGTGAGCAGTTTTTGGAAAAAGATATTCTGGACTTTTCGAAGTTTAGTTTTTGGCCTGAAAAGGCGGTGAACGTATTGAGGTGATCAATGATAGTATGGCAAGATTTGCGAGAGATTTGAGCAGCAAGGATGATATCATCGGCAAAAAAGATGTGCGAAATTTGAGGACTAAGGTGAAGATTTGGATGGGTTCCCATGAGTTGTAATCTACAGCTACATTTATACTTCTAGAAAACATCTCTAAGCAAAGGAAGAATAAGTAAGGGGATAAAGGATCACCTTGTCGTATTCCTCTTGTGGGGGAAAAATAGGTGGTAGGGGATCCATTAATGAGTATGGAGACAGTGGAAGAAGTAACACACGACATAATAAGCTTGATTAAGGGTTGAGGGAAAGTGAAAAAGTTTAGAGCTTTATAGATGAAGGACCATTCAGTACGGTCAAATGCTTTTTCCAGATCAAGTTTGAGTTACATAAGCCCTTTCTTTCCCTTGGTTCTCTTAAAGTGATCGAGGAGTTCTTGTACTATAATAGCATTGTCCGCTGCACGACGGTTTCGAAGAAAACTAGATTGGGTAGGTCCTACTAATTGTTGAAGGAAAGGCTTAATGCGGGCAACGATAATTTTTGTAATAATCTTATAGGTAGTGTTACATAAGCTAATGGGTCTAAAGTGGTTAAGAGAATTTGCAGTTTGGTTTTTTTTGGAATGAGGCAGATATAGGTAGTGTTAATTCCTGGAGGAATCTCGTACGTGGTAAAAACTTGGTTGCAAAATTTAAGTACAGAGGTATTAATTTCAGTCCAGTATTGTTGGTAAAAATATGGGTGAAGCCCATCTGGACCTGGTGATTTAAAAGGTTTGAAGGAGTTAATGGCTTGTATCACTTCTGTATGCAGAAGTGGTCGAACAAGGTGCTGGGAATCCATAGGGGATAAGGTGCGGTGAGAGTTAGTGAATAAGAGGGGTGTGGAATGGTCATGTTCAGTAGTGAATAGATTTTCAAAATGACAGTAGATTAAGTCTCTAATGACATCAGTCTCATAGGTCCAATTCCCAGTTGTGTCGCGCAAAACAGTGATACGATTGCGCTTACGACGTTGCAGAGTGGTAAGGTGGAAGAACCTGGTGTTGGCATCCCCATCGTTTAACCAACGGATACGAGACTTTTGTTTCAAAAAATCCTCTTCTAATTTTAATATATTATTAAAGTCGCAAACCAATTCATCCTCCAGATTGCGAAGAAAATTGCTGGTAGGATAGTGTGGAGACTTTTGGAGACCACTTAACCTAGCAAGTAAAATACATTTTTTTTCAAAGATGTTGCCAAAGGTATTTTTGTTCCATTCATGCACTTCAGTTTGGAAATTTGTTATGGCAGAAAGAAGAGAATCATTATTATCATGCCAAACATGCGAGACCAGGTGACGGAATCCTGGGTGAGATGTCCAAATAGATTCAAAGCGGAAAGGTTTATTCGTAATTGGAGTAGGCGGAGTAAGGGTAAGTAGTAATGGGCAATGATCAGAGTGTGTACGAGGTAGATGGCGAACAAGAGCATTTGGAAATAAATTAATCCATCCATAATTAGCTACTATCCGGTCTAAACGTTCTAAAATAGTGGGGCAGCATTTCTCCTATTATTGGACCAAGTGAATCGGCTACCTTTGAAACCAAGGTCAACTAAGTTAAAATAATTAAGGCAATTTAAAAAATGATCAACACGATTATTATTTAAATGACGGCCACCAAATTTTTCAGAAGCACGTGTAACTTCATTAAAATCGCCCCCATCAACCAAGGACCACTATAGTGGTCCGAGATGCACTGTAGATTTTGCCTAAGAATCTGTCTGTTGGCTAAAGTAGGGCTTGCATAAATTGAGGAAAATAAGAATTTTCGAGTTAGAGATAATACCTCCACCATGCAGTGAACCTCTTGATTAGTAATAGCTACCTCCTCTACAAGCAGGAGGTTTTCATCCGAAAGGACGGCAATGCCACCAGAGTGCCCGTCAGCTGCTACAGAAGCCATACTAGTAAAAGTAAAGTCATCACGTAAAGGTTGGTGATCCATTAGGTGAGTTTCCAATAGGACAACCAACGCAGGGTGGTGATAGTCCAACAGGGAGCGGAAGTTTCGACGAAAGTCTGGCGATCGAGCACCCCTACAGTTCCATATAATGAATTGCATATTAAGATTATTGGAGGGTAGGGGGGTGACACTGGAACCTGAAGGTTCGTTGAAGGAGTTGCCACAGTCCTGCTCCGATGGGCGCAGGGTGGGTATGAGAACTATCGCGAACTTGCCTACGTCGGGGTTGACAGTTGGACGAAGTTTGATGAGACATTTTTTGAGATTTGGTGGACATTGGAGATACAATTTTTTTTTGATACTGCTCCTTGAGGATGAAGAGCTGAAGTCCATCGAGATCGATAAATTCTGTGCGAGTTTCCCTCAGTTTGGCTGCTAGAGCCGATATTTCTTGTTGGGACATGGCTTCTTGTGCTATTGGAGTGTGGTGGGGAGGGTGTAGGTCCAATGGGCTGGTGGAGGACGGTGGAAGTGTGAGGAGTGGGGGGGGGGAGTCTGCATGGGGGGAGATGGAGTGATGTGTTGGTATATCCATGGAACATGACGGTTCTCTGGGGAGAGAGTCGGGTAGAAAGGCATCTCCCATGTGTGAGGGTATTGGGAGGGATGGAACATCAGAGGTTGGTGCGTAAAAGATTGGTACTGAGCATAAGTTTCCCAACCCAGCCTCATCCCCTCCGTCACGATTTGAGCAATATCCATGGGGTTTTGTATCATGATAAGGACTTCCTGGTTGTTTATCTCCAGCACAAAGGTTAGTGCATGGCCTAGAAGCCCCATCTCTAGCCAGGACTGTGCTGGTGCAAGTGGTTGGGGGATTGATGTAACGACCCGACCGGTCATTTTGAGCTCTAGCGCGTCGTTCAGCAGTTTGAGGCCATGAGCAGCTTCATTTCAGGTATTGTGACTTGTTCGCAGGGTCGGAATTTAAATTCAGGAAGATCGGAGTTAAATTTAAATGAAAATTCTCATTTGAGAAGCTTAAAGTTGAAAGAATGAACTAGGATTGGATTTTTGAGTAAACGACCTCGGCATCAGGATCTGAAGGTTCCAGTAGGTTCGTATGATGATTTCGGACTTGGGCGTATGCCCGGTTCAGGTTTTGGATAACCCGGGAGCGTTTTGGCGCCTATTGAGGAAGTTAGCATTTTAGAAGAAATTTCATAAGTTTGGCTTGAAGAGCATTTCAGTGTTATCGATGTCCGTTTGGGATTCCGAGACTGTGAATAGCTCCGTATGGTGATAGTTGGGGGCGCGATCGGAAGTGAATTCGGAGGTCCGTAGGTCATTTTGGAGCCATTTGGCTAAAGATAGAAATTTGAAGGTTTTTGAGAAGTTTGACCGGAGGTTGACTTTTTGATATCGGGGTCGGAATCCGATTCCGGAAGTTGGAGTAGGTCCGTAATGTCAAATGTGACTTGTGTACAAAATTTGAGGTCAACCGGACGTGATTTGATAGGTTTCGGCATCGGATGTGAAAGTTAGAAATTTCAAAGTTCATAAAGATGAATTTTGGCGGGATTCGTGATTTCGATGTTGCTTGATGTGATTTGAAGCCTCGACTAAGTCCATGATATGTCTCCAGACTTGTTGGCACGTTCGAACGGGGTCCCGAGGGGCTCGGGTGAGTTTCGGGGTGGTTTCGGACCATTTTTAGGCCATTTATAACTGCTAGTTTTTGGCTACAGCAGTGGTATATGCGATCGCGGGGAATTGGTCGCGATCGCGGTGAGTAAAATGTGAGACACGGGCCAGTGAATCGCGATCGTGGAAAGACTTTCACGATCGTGTAGAGTAAATATCCTGCTGCACTGACTCGACTTCGGAGGCTCATATCGCACAATCTATAAGGAATTTTGAGATGATGTAAAAACTAAAGTTGTAGCCTTTTGTGTCTAGTTTCTAGAAAAGTAAACCATTCATGATTTGGATTTGTGTACAAAAAGTTATGGCTGTTATACTACAGGGTGTCCGGGAAAATGATGAAGAAAGTTGTGTTACACATGGGCTGACTTTGACAGATTATATCTAGAAATATATAAGGAAATGGTAAATTACCAACACATGAAAGTTGTATATCTTTGAGTCTAATTTTCAAAATATTAAACCATTTTTCATTTAGAGTTGTGTGCAAAGAGTTATGACTATTCTACTAGAGGCTGTCCGGAAGGCTGGGAAATTGTTCTCCGCGATCGCGAAGCTCTTTCCGCGATCGCGAAGAGTAAATTTTGGGCTGGAAAAATTGTTCTCCGTGATCGCGGAGCATTTTTCGCGATCGCGATGAGTAAATACCTGGGCAGAATGGTATTTTAGCGGGTTTAGCTCATTTTTCTTCATTTCTTCAAAGCATGGACGATTTTTTGGAGAGCTTCAAGAAGGGATTTCGTCATCTATGTTAAGGTAAGTTACTCCTACTCACTTCCAAGTTAAATACAAGATTATATCATGGAATTAGACATGAAAATTGTGGTAAAATTGCGATTTTTGGAAGAAAACCTAGAAACTTGATAAATTGGATTTTATCACGAATTTGAGCATGGAATTAGGAGTAAATTATATATTTGAGCTAGTGAAGCTATGGGTAGAGTATATCTTCGAGAAATTTTGGAATCCGGGCACGTGGGCCCGAGGGCATTTTGGTCAAGTTTTCGTTCGGGGTTAAGAATTGTTACAAATTGGGTTGTAAAGTTTAATTGAACATATATTAATGGATTTGTATAATCATTGGCTAGTTTTGGAGCATTTTACGTTGGTGCAAGTCTTCGGAAGAATGTAGAATGCCGGTTATGAGTCTTCGGAGCGAGGTGAGTCTCCTTTCTAATCTTGTGAGGGGGAATTTACCCCATAGGTGAGTTAAATTCGTAATGTGCTCCTATTTGTGGGGGCTACGTATGCACGAGGTGACGAGAGTCCGTGCGTAGCTACTATTATGCTATTGTTCGGGTAGTCTAGGACCCAAAAAAAAACCATGTTATACTTGGATTAATTGTGAACCCATTGATAGTTTTAATTGTTTAAATCACCTTGAATTGGTAAAGAAATTTAAAAAAGAGATTTAATATTACTTTTTCCTGAAATGTTAAAAAGAGAAATTTGTCTATTTGGATGATTATCCTCGATAAACTCTTAGTTTCCTACTTGAGCAAGTACTTTATGTGTGCCTGCGTCGCATGGACGATTCGCGAGCAGGATATGTGTTTATTTATGGAACGGGCCAAACGCCTCGGTGAGAATAAATACATCTATGGTTCGTGCCGCTCGACCCTCGGCAGTGCACAGTTTACATTTCTGTTGGAGCGGACCGTCGCCTCGGTGTGATTTGCGCATGTTTATCTGTTGTTTGAAAATTGTAAATGTGCAATTGGCCCTACGTGGCTTGATATAAACTGATAAGATAATAAAGAATAAACCTTGGAGGCCCTTGATTTGTTGTTGAAGGTGTTTACCTGTTTTATGGCTTCACAATTAGAACTTCTATATAAATCCATGATTATCCTCGCGCTTATAGAATATTGTTAATTGACCTCTATTGAGTGTCGAAGTTTGCCATCTCGTCTCTACCCCTTCGGGATTAGGCGGGATACTCACTGAGTACACGTTGATTACGTACTCATACTACACTTCTGTGCATTTTTGTTGCACAGGTATATATACCTCTAGCAGCCTATTGGGCCTAGCAGCATGGATGACGCTGGGACTAGGTGAGCTGCATCATTCGAGGCGACCGCAGCTAGGGTAGTCCCTTCCAGTGTACTGTATTTACTTTCCGTCCATTGTATTCCGGACGCATGTTGTATTTTATTTCTCTTATCAGTAGTTGCTCATGTACTTGTGACACCGGGTTTCTGGGATGGTTTTCATCGGATTTGTACTAATTGTTATTATTTAAATTTGAATTCAAGTAGTGAACTTTTATTTATGAAAATGGAAGGAAAAACCTTAGATTTTCAAAAGTATTAAAAGAGGAATTAATTGATAAGTTAGTTGGCTGGCCTGACAGAGGTGTCTAACACCACCACGACCCTTAGTGGATTTTGGATCGTGATAATTGAAGAGGTGTAGATTCGATGATACCGGGGGAGGGGGGGGGGGGGAGGTGAGGATTTTGCATGGTGAATGGGAGAGGTTGGAGAAGATGGTGTGGTGGAGGAGGAGTGTGGTGTATGTGAATGCCTGGGAATGGGCAGTTGTGTTGCTGACGTTGGAATACAATTTAGTAGCCTCATTTTTGTGGAATTTACATAGAATACAACTTATTTTAAACTTATTTAAACACTAATTTCTCGGCACGTGCATTGTACGTATACTTCAAGTCATGTAAGAAATAATTTTTTAAAAGAATATTAATATTATTAGAACAAAGATTTGAGTAAAACATTATGCATAAAAAGATAAAGTATATCTTTATGCGAATGATCAATATGGATCATTACTTGTTATGGTTGTCAAAAAGATTGTATATTTTTTGATTTTACGAAGATAAACAATTAAAGTTTAGATAGATTCACGTGATTCTTTTACTTATTTTATTTTATGACAATTATGTAATTAAGTGCATCTAACCTAATACTCCCTTTAAAACGATTTTGTTGTTGTGTGTTCCCTTCCACTATCCCAATAATAATTATATTGGGTCGTTGTTGTTTTTTGTAAAACTTTTTGATCTTTTACATTGTTATCTCTTCATTTTCATTTCGATTTTACAAACTTTTTCAACTTCCTGTAGCTCCTCAGAATTGTTTATCAATTTTAACAAGAAATACGAAACCTTCATCCTTAGTAGATGTCAATTTGCGATAAAATTCAGGTTCTTCTTAATGTACCAAATTTGCGATAACTGGTTTTTTACTTGCTTTAACTTCGTTATAATAATATGATGAAGTGTACTCACTTAATAATTTCTTTTAGTATTATTGTTGAGTTCATTTTCACCATTTTCAGTGATAATTATATTGGGTCGCCATTGTCTTCTTCAAATTTTTTGGTCTTCTTGATTATCTCCTTGTTTATCTCTTCATCTTTAATTTCAATTGAACCAAAATTTTCAACTTACTGTATCTTCTTTGCAATTAAACGTCTTACAACTGGATCTCCTCAATTTTTTGTATCAATAGTAACAAGAAATGTGAAATCTTCATCCTTAATACAATTTGTGATAAAATTTGGAGATGATTAATTATATTTTCATAACTCAGAAGGAGATGATTTATCGAGAAATGTGAAACCTTCTTGCTTTATGACGTGAGTGCATGATTAATAGTTTCTAATGCCACTTAGCTTGTTGATTTGAAATAAACTACCCGACTTCTGCTCTCAAAAGAGTATTTTGTTGGAATATGCTCTCTGATCTTCACTACTAGAAATCCAGAAAAAAGCGACCAAAACTTAGCGACCAAAGTTGGTCTGTGAGAAAAAGCGACCAAAGTTGGTCGCTAAATTAGCGAAAATAATAAAATAAATAAAAGAAACACAATAGCGACCAAGATTGGTCGCCAATTGGTCGTTATAATAGTCAAAATGTTGACTGGACTGGTCAGACTTTCTTGGTCAAACATTTACAGAGATTAGCGACCAATGTTGGTCGCTCGCGTGGGACCCACTATTATTATTTTAAAAAATTTATAAAATATAAATATATATAATATAAAAATGGCAACCAAACTAAAGGGTAGGCAGGTAGCGACCAACTCTGGTCGCTCCAATGGGACCCTTTTATACAATTTTAATAATTATATTATTAATTTAAATATTATATGAAATATAATTAAATCTGATTTAAATATAGCGACCAGAGTTGGTCTCTATTCAGGTCAACAATGGTCAAAATTAAAAATCACTTTTGTATTTACTAACTAAATAATATAAATGTAAGCCGTTAATACTTTTGTAATACAAGGGATGAATAGTACTACGAATCGTGCGTCTATATATATATATATATATATACTTACGCTACACTATGCACT
>NC_031994.1:62311009-62318930 GCF_001879085.1 Nicotiana attenuata
GCTATATATATTAAATTGAATTTATATATATATATATATACAGCGACCAATGTTGGTCGCCATTATGGTCAAACGGTCAGAAATTGGCGACCAATTTTGGTCGCTATTTTGGTCAAAATAGTCAATACCTATTGGATACCAAAATTGGCGACCAACGTTGGTCGCTTTTTTAAAAAACAGAGTGTAAAAAACGGGTTTTGTCACGACCCTAGTTCACCAACCGTGAACATGTCATGACGGCACCTGGTCTCCATGACCAGGTAAGCCTAACATTTGCGGAAATATATTAATTGCGGAAAAATAGAGAAAATCAAATCAAATATCTAAAAGAAACTGTACTGAATGCCGCTTGGCAAGTACAACTCAATATCAAAAGTCTAAAACAATTCCCAAAACCCGGAAACTCACGGGGAACACAGGCTACAGAAGTGTATAGTAAAGGTTCCAAACTCCAGAATTTCTAACAACCGAAAGAAGGAAAAACTAAGTACTAAAGATAGAATAAGAGGGAGACTCGTCGGTCTGCGGACGCAGCAGATCTACCTCGAAGTCTCCGTAGTCCTCCTGCCTCACTGATAGGGCACCTGAGTAGAGGTACCTGGATGATTTGCACATGAAAAACATACGCAGGAAGGGCATGAGTACACCACAACGGTACTCAGTAAGTGCCAAGCCTAACCTCGGTTGGGTAGTGACGAGGAAGGTCAGGGCCATACTGAGACAAAATATAGTAACAACAATAATTAACAGTATGATAATCTGACAGAAATAATAAATACAGCAGTGATATAAGACAGATTAAGCAAGGCAATAGCAAATACACAAGAACGGAACAACCACAGAATAAGTACAGCTCAACACCGATGGTAATAATGAGGATCTCCCAGGATACCGTCCTGTAGTCCTTTTCTCAACTGTCTAGTGGATCTCCCGGGATACCGTCCCATAGTCCAACTATCAATGTGCAGGGGGATCTATCGGGAATCTAACCAGCAGTCCCAAAGTAAAAGTGCAGGGGGATCTACCGGGAATCGAACCCGTAGTCCCAAAGTAAACAAACTAGGAGGGGAGCTACCGAAATCCCACATCCGTAGTCCCAATGTAAATGCGCAACCACAACCATAAGGTACACGGAAACGAGGTATGAAAAGACAAGCAACAGATAGTACTGACCTAGCATGCTTCACGTAGTACAGTTAAGGCAGCTTAAGCAATTAGGCAAGTTAAATCAACTAAACATGCTTTCCTAATCTAGCACAAGTTATAATTTCAAGTAGAATAAAGCAAATATGGAAGGAACTCAATCTCAATATCTTAAGAAAAACCGGGTTTTCCAACAATTGGCTCAAGTACACGCCCGTTACCTCGCGTACAAGGCACTCAAATCAACAAATAACAAATCCTTAGGGGAAAGGTCCCCCACACAAGGACAGACAAGCCACTTACCTCGAACCGGCTCAATATCAATAGAAACCACGCCTTTGCCACGAGTATCCGACTCCAAATGGCCCAAATCTATTCAATTCAATTACACATCGTAAATAATATTGCAAACAACTGATTACACTATTAAATTTAGAGCTAGGGCGCGAAAATAGGTAAAATGACCAAAATGCCCCTCCAGCCATCGTCTCGGAATCGAATAATTTATATGTTTTCAGAACCCTCGTACTCTCACGAGTCAACCATATAAAAATCTCCCAAATCGGAGGTCAAATGACCCCTCAAAACTCCATAGTTAGGTCTAAGAAGTTTACCCACTTCCCATTCAAAAACACGAAATTAAAGGGTGAATTTGCGATTAGATTAATGGGTTTTAGTCATAGGAGAGTAGAGAATCGTTACCCGGTGATTGCCCTTGAAAAACCCTTGAAATTGCTCCCAAATCCGAGCTCCAAACCTTGAGTTTTGATAAAAATGGCAAAACCTCATTTTTGAAATGTTAAGTACTGTTTAGGAGTCTAAAGCATCGCGAACGCGATAGGAAGCACGCGTTCGCGAAGAAGGAAAATATCAGGGCCCAAAAATGCAACGCGAAGGCCAGGGGATCAAGAACTACGCGAACGCGACAAGGCTTACGCGAACGCGATGGAGGAAATAGTGAAGCTACGCGGACGCAGGTGATCTTATGCGAACGCGAAGAGGAACGGGCCGCCCTCTCCAGACTTACACTACGCGAACGCGGGAGAGTGGCCGCGAACGCGATGAGAGGATGGCTACTACTACGCGAACGCGGTGCCTTCTTCGCGAACGCGAAGAAGGAATTCAGACCTACAACTTTCTGCAACATTTCCAAACTTCAAATTGCTCGGATGAGCATCCGAAACACACCTGAGGCCCCCGAGACCTCAACCAAGCCTACGAACATATCCCATAACATCATTCAAACTTGTACCAATCCTTAAACCACCTAAAACAACGCCGGAAACACGAATTAATCAAAGATTCTAGCCTAAGAACTTCAAATTCCAACAAAACACACTTTCGGTCAAAAACCAAACCAAACCTCGCTCGAATGACCTGAAATTTCGCACATACATCCCAAATGACATGATGGAGCTACTGCAACTTCCGGAATTCCAATCCGACCCTCGGATCAAAAACTCACTATCGGACCGGAAACTTCAAAAATTCAAACTTCGGCATTTCAAGCCTAAATGAGCTACGAGCCTCCAAAATACATTCCGAACACACTCCCAACCCCGAAATCACCTAACGGAGCTAACGGAACCATCGGATTTCCATTCAGAGGTCTTCTTCACACTGTTCCATTTACGGACCATTTTTCAATTCTTAAGCTCTTATTTAGGGACTAAGTGTCCCAAAACACTCCGAATCCCAACATCGAACGTCCCGGCAAACCAAAATAGCAGAAATGAACTTAGGGGAAGCAGTTAATGGGGGATCGGGGCGTAAATTCCAAAAACGACCGGCCGGGTCGTTACATCCTCCTACACATAAACATTCGTTCGTCCTCGAACGAGCATAGAGAACATACCTGTAGAAGTGAAAAGATGAGGGTATTGGCTGCGCATATCCTGCTCGGTCTCCCAAGTCGCCTCCTCGGCCGGCTGACCCCGCCACTGAACCTTCACTGAAGCTATGTTCTTTGACCTCAACTTCCTGATCTGCCTGTCCAAAATAGCCACTGGCTCCTCAACATAGGATAGATCCTTTTCCAACTGGACTGAACTGTAATCCAACACGTGCGATGGATCACCGTGATACCTCCGGAGCATCGAAACATGAAATACCGGATGAACTCCAGCCAAGCTGGGAGGTAAGCCAAGCTCATAGGCAACCTCCCCAACTCGCCTCAAGATCTCAAAAGGGCCAATAAACCTCGGACTCAGCTTCCCTTTCTTTCCAAACCTCATGACGCCCTTCATAGGCGAGACCCGAAGCAGGACCCATTCACCAACCATATATGAAACATCACGAACCTTCCTGTCCGCGTAACTCTTCTGTCTAGACTGGGCTGTACGGAGTCTGTCCTGAATTACCTTGAACTTCTCCAATGCATCCTGAACCATCTCTGTACCCAATAGCCTGGCCTCACCCGGCTCAAACCAACCCACCAGAGATCTACACCTCCTGCCATATAAAGCCTCATAAGGCGCCATCTGAATGCTGGACTGATAACTGTTGTTATAAGCAAACTCCGCCAATGACAAGAAATGATCCCAAGACCCTCCAAACTCCATCACGCACGCACGGAGCATGTCCTCAAGAATCTGAATAGTGCGCTCGGACTGTCCGTCCGTCTGGGGGTGAAATGCTGTGCTCAACTCCACTCGAGTGCCTAACTCCTGCTGCACAGCTCTCCAAAATCGAGATGTAAACTGAGTACCTCTGTCTGAAATGATAGAAACTGGAATACCATGCAAACGGATGATCTCCCTAATATAAATCTCCGCCAACCGCTCCGATGAATAAGTGGTACACACAGGACTGAAATGAGCGGACTTGGTCAGCCGGTCCACAATAACCCAAATGGAATCAAACTTCTTCAAGGTCCATGGAAGTCCAGATACAAAATCCATGGTGATGCGCTCCCATTTCCACTCCGGAATCTCTATCTGCTGGAGCAACCCACCCGGGCGCTGGTGCTCATACTTCACCTGCTGGCAGTTGAGGCACCTAGACACATAACCAACTATATCCTTCTTCATCCGCCTCCACCAGTAGTGCTGCCTCAGGTCCTGATACATCTTCGCGGCACCCGGATGGATGGAATACCGCGAACTATGGGCCTCTGCTAGAATCAACTCTCGAAGGCCATCAACATTGGGCACACAAGTCCGGCCCTGCATCCTCATTACTCCATCATCTCCAATGGTCACATCTCTGGCATCCCCACGCTGGACCCTGTCCTGAAGGACAAGCAAATGGGGGTCATCATACTGCCGCTCCCTGATACGGTCAAATAAGGAAGACCGGGAAACCACACAAGCTAGAACTCGACTGGGCTCCGAAAGATCCAATCTCACGAACTGACTGGCTAAGGCCTGAACATCCATCGCCATAGGCCTCTATGAAGCTGGTAATTATGCCAAACTCCCCAAACTCTCCGCCCGGCGACTCAAGGCATCCGCTACCACATTGGCCTTGCCCGGGTGATAAAGAATAGTAATATCATAATCCTTTAACAACTCTAACCATCTCCTCTGACGCATATTCAGGTCCTTCTGCTTAAGCAAGTGCTGCAAACTCCGATGGTCAGTATAGATCTCACAAGGCACCCCGTACAAATAATGGCGCCAGATCTTCAAAGCGTGAACAATAGCAGCTAACTCAAGATCGTGGACAGGGTAGTTCTTTTCATGCACCTTCAACTGTCTGGACGCGTAGGCAATCACCCTACCGTCCTGCATCAACACCGCTCCAAGTCCAACCCGTGAGGCATCACAATAAACTGTATAAGACCCCGAACCAGTAGGCAACATCAAGATAGGGGCTGTAGTCAAAGCTGTCTTGAGCTTTTGAAAGCTCGCCTCACACTCTTCTGTCCACTGAAATGGGGCACCCTTCTGGGTCAATCTAGTCATAGGGGCAGCAATCGATGAAAATCCCTTCACAAAACGACGGTAGTAACCCGCCAAGCCAAGGAAACTGCGAATCTCTGTAGCTGAGGACGGCCTGGGCCAACTCTGCACGGCCTCTACCTTCCTCGGATCCACCCGAATACCCTCGCTAGAAATCACATGGCCTAAGAATGCCACAGAACTCAGCCAAAACTCACATTTTGAGAAATTTGCATATAACTTTTTCTCCCTCAAGGTCTGTAGCACGGTCCTCAGATGCTGCTCATGATCTTCCCGACTCCGGGAATACACCAGAATATCATCAATAAAAACAATCACGAACGAGTCAAGATATGGCCTGAATACACTGTGCATCAAATGCATAAAAGCTGCCGGGGCATTAGTCAGCCCAAAATACATAACAAGGAACTCATAATGACCATACCGAGTCCTGAAAGCAGTCTTCGGGATATCTGGCTCCCGAATCTTCAACTGATGGTAACCTGAGCGCAAGTCAATCTTAGAGAACACTTGTGCGCCTTGAAGCTGGTCAAACAGATCGTCAATGCGAGGCAAAGGATAACGGTTCTTCACTGTAACCTTGTTCAGCTGGCGATAATCAATACACATGCGCATGGAACCATCCTTCTTCTTCACGAACAAAACAGGAGCACCCCACGGTGAAACACTGGGTCGAATAAAACCCTTACCAAGCAATTCCTGTAACTGATCCTTCAACTCCTTCAACTCAGGAGGAGCCATACGATACGGAGGAATGGAAATGGGCTGAGTGCCCGGCAACAGATCAATGCCGAAATCAATGTCTCTATCAGGCGGCATGCCCGGAAGATCGGCTGGAAATACATCGGGATAATCCCGTACCACTGGAACAGAATCAACAGAAGGGGTATCAACACTAACATCTCTCACATAAGCCAAATACGCGGCACACCCCTTCTCAACCATGCGCTGAGCTTTAAGAAAAGAGATAACTCTACTGGGAGTATGATCTAAAGTACCACTCCACTCAATACGCGGAACACCTGGCATAGCCAGCGTCACGGTCTTGGCGTGACAATCAAGAATAGCAAAGTGGGGCGACAACCAGTCCATGCCCAAAATAATGTCAAAATCCACCATACCGAGTAATAATAAGTCTGCTCTGGTCTCAAAACCACGAATAGTAACCAAACATGACCGATAAACACGGTCCACAACAAGAGAATCTCCCACAAGAGTAGAAACATAAACGGGGGCACTCAAAGAANTTCCTCAGACGCTCAGGGATGCATGGCGCGCGGAGTTTGAGCATTTGCGCCAGGGTGCTATGACCGTCTCGGAGTATGCTGTCCGTTATACCAGTTTGGCTAGACACGCCTCAGCCTTGGTTTCTACTGTTCGCGAGAGGGTTCGTCGGTTCATTGAGGGGCTCATTCCTAGCATCAGGTCCAGCATGGCCCGTGAGTTGGAGATGGATATTCCGTATCAGCAAGTGGTGAATATTGCTAGGAGGATAGAGGGTATGCATGCTAAAGAGAGAGAGGGCAGGCAGGGTCATGAGGGAAAGAGCAGCCGAGATCAGGAGAGAGAGCTTGAGGAGGCGAGGAGGCCTCGTAGGCCGGTGAGATATACTGGTCCTTATTTTGGAGGCAGGGTGCGTCATGGTAGAGGTTTTGCAGGTCAGCCAGTTCAGTTCGCGCTTCAGGCTTTGCATGGTGAATCAGGTACTCATAGGTCTCGGAGTACCCGCATCGCACAGTTCCCACCGCCTCGTCAGCAGAGAGGGTGCTTTGAGTGTGGAGATACTAGCCACATGATGAGAGATTGTCCCAGACTTCGGACCGGTGTGTCCCAGCGAGGTATTCAGGCAGGTAGAGGGCGCCCAAGAGGGGGAGGCCCAGCTCGTTGATGTGTTTCATATAGTAGGCTTGAGGCCGGTGCGCCAGTTGAATGTCATTCAGGTACGAATTCGGTTTGTTATAGAGGGGCACTACCTGTAGTTCACCACAGTTCTGCTTATCGGGGTGAGTTCCCTTATTTGTGTTCCATTTATCAGTGTGTTTCATGATTGTACTCTGTCTACGTGATTATTCTGTTGGGAGGTTCTATGAGTGATAGCCGTGTCTATCGTCCGTTCCTAGCTGTTGTCGAGAGTTATGAGGCTAGTAGTAAATTCATGTTGTCTGTTTCGGTAGGTTTGATGTGATCGCTAAGTATTCTTGGTTACGAGCTGTGATTTCTATGCTCCACCGGTGTAGGAGCCAGCCTGTGTTGTAATTGTAGACGGAATTGATCTAGTGAGAGTCTCTAGATGGGTTGATGTGTGCCCTACTTGTGATTCAGTAATGAGGTCGGGACCCTCGTGAATTCAGGTGATTTGATATGTTGAGACCGGGTGTGTACTGCGGTGAGAAGTTATATCAGTATAAGATCATTGTGAGTCTTTTATATGCTTCCATTCTTTCTTGTTAGATGTTTTGTCGATTTGTGTTTTAGAAGAATCTGTGCTAGTTTGATTTGTTTGTTAGTTCCTTATGTGTTTCCTTTCTCATATTCAGTCATTTTCGTTCTATGCTTCTTGAGTTTTAGCGTGTGGGGTGTGTACCCGTTGGTGTTGGCTGAGATTTGGTTATTCGGGTGATTCGTTATGCGATTTTTGTGGTTATTGTATCATCACCAGTGTTGTGGAGGTTTGAAAAGAGTTCTTGTTGAATATGAGGCTTATGGCCGGTACGGATTTGATCTCAGGCAAGTATTGCTATCAGAAATGGTATTGTGGGCCTATGGGTGATGTGTCATGTTGCGTGGTTATACCCTGTGTGTGTTGGCTTGTATTGAAATAGCTGGTTGATACTGATACCGGATATGGATTTAGGATCGGGTCTTTTGGAAACGGA
>NC_031994.1:62320842-62324034 GCF_001879085.1 Nicotiana attenuata
GCTCTCCAGAACCGCGATGTAAACTGAGTACCTCTGTCCGAAATGATAGAAACTGGAATACCATGCAGACGGACGATCTCCCGGATATAAATCTCCGCCAACCGCTCCGATGAATAAGTGGTACACACAGGAATGAAATGAGCGGACTTGGTCAGCCGGTCCACAATAACCCAAATGGAATCAAACTTCTTCAAGGTCCGTGGAAGTCCAGATACAAAATCCATGGTGATACGCTCTCATTTCCACTTCGGAATCTCTATTTGCTGGAGCAACCCACCCGGGCGCTGGTGCTCATACTTCACCTGCTGGCAGTTGAGGCATCTAGACACATAGCCAACTATATCTTTCTTCATCCGCCTCCACCAGTAGTGCTGCCTCAGGTCCTGATACATCTTCGCGGCACCCGGATGGATGGAATAACGCGAACTATGGGCCTCTACTAGAATCATCTCTCGAAGACCATCAACATTGGGCACACAAATCCGGCCCTGCATCCTCAATACTCCATCATCTCCAATGGTCACATCCCTGGTATCTCCACGCTGAACCTTGTCTCGAAGGACAAGCAAATGAGGGTCATCATACTGCCGCTCCCTGATACGATCAACTAAGGAGGACCGGGAAACCACACAAGCTAGAATCGACAGGGCTCCGAAAGATCTAATCTCACGAACTGGCTGGCTAAGGCCTGAACATCCATCGCCATAGGCCTCTCTGAAGCTGGTAAATATGCCAAACTCCCCAAACTCTCCGCCCGGCGACTCAAGGCATCCGCCACCACATTGGCCTTGCCCGGGTGATATCGGATAGTGATGTCATAATCCTTCAGCAGCTCTAACCACCTCCTCTTATGCATATTGAGATCCTTTTGCTTGAGCAAGTGCTGCAAACTCCGATGATCGGTATAGATCTCGCAAGGCACTCCATATAAATAATGACGCCAGATCTTCAAGGCATGAACAATGGCAGCTAACTCAAGGTCGTGGACAGGGTAATTCTTTTCATGTATCTTCAACTGTCTAGACGCGTAGGCAATCACCCTACCGTCCTGCATCAACACTGTTCCAAGGCCAACTCTCGAGGCGTCACAATAGACAGTGTAAGACCCTGAACCGGTAGGCAACATCAAGATTGGGGCTGTAGTCAAAGCTGTCTTGAGCTTCTGAAAGCTCGCCTCACACTCCTCTGTCCACTGAAATGGGGCACCCTTCTGGGTTAATCTAGTCATAGGGGCAGCAATCGATGAAAATCCCTCCACGAAACGGCGGTAGTAACCCGCCAAGCCAAGGAAACTACAAATCTCTGTAGCTGAGGACGGCCTGGGCCAACTCTGCACGGCCTCTACCTTCGTCGAATCCACCCGAATACCCTCACTAGAAATCACATGGCCTAAGAATGCGACAGAACTCAGCCAAAACTCACATTTTGAGAACTTTGCATATAACTTTTTCTCCCTCAAGGTCTGTAGCACGGTCCTCAGGTGCTGCTCATGATCTTCCCGACTCCGGGAATACACCAGAATATCATCAATAAAAACAATCACGAGCGAGTCAGTATATGGCCTGAACACACTGTGCATCAAATGCATGAAAGCTGTAGGGGCATTGGTCAGCCCAAATGACATGACAAGGAACTCGTAATGGCCATATCGAGTCCTGAAGGCAGTCTTCGGGATATCTGGCTCCCGAATCTTCAACTGATGGTAACCTGAGCGCAAGTCAATCTTAGAAAACACCTGTGCGCCCTGAAGCTGGTCAAACAGATCATCTATACGAGGCAAAGGATAAGGGTTCTTCACTGTAACCTTGTTCAACTGGCGGTAGTCAATACACATGCGCATAGAACCATCCTTTTTCTTCACAAACAAAATAGGAGCACCCCACGGTGAAACACTGGGTCGAATAAAACCCTTACCAAGCAATTCCTGCAACTGATCCTTCAACTCCTTCAACTCAGGAGGAGCCATACGATACGGAGGAATGGAAATGGGCTGAGTGCCTGGCAACAGATCAATGCCACAATCAATGTCTCTATCAGGCGGCATGCCCGGAGATCAGCTGGAAATACATCGGGATGATCCCGTACCACTGGAACAGAATCAACAGAAGGGGTATCAACACTAACATCTCTCACATAAGCCGAATACGCGGCACACCCCTTCTCAACCATGCGTTGAGCTTTAAGAAAAGAGATAACTCTACTGGGAGTGTGATCTAAAGTACCACTCCACTCAACACGCAGGATACCTGGCATAGCCAGCGTCACGGTCTTGGCGTGACAATTAAGAATAGCAAAATAGGGCGACAACCAGTCCATGCCCAGAATAATATCAAAATCCACCATACCGAGTAACAATAAATCTGCTCTGGTCTCAAAACCACGAATAGTAACCAAACATGACCGATAAACGCGGTCCACAACAAGAGAATCTCCCACAGGAGTAGAAACATAAACGGGGGCACTCAAAGAATCCCGAGGCACACCTAAATGCGGAGCAAAGTAAGAAGACATATAAGAGTAAGTAGAGCCCGGATCGAATAGAACCGATGCCTCTCTGTGACAAACCAACATAATACCTGTAATGACGGAGTTAGAGGCAACAGCCTCAGTGCGAGCAGGAATACAATAATATATGGCCTGGCCGCTCTCGCGAGGGCAACCTCTATCTCCCCAACCTCCGCCCCTAGCCGGGTGGGCAGGTGGGGTAGCAGCTGGAGCTGTGACCATGGCCTGAGAACCTTGAGGAGCACGCTGTGGCTGAGAAGTCTGTGGGGGCGCGCTCCTCCCAAGTCTGGGGCAATCCCTCACCAAGTGACGTGTATCACCACACTCGTAACAAGCTCTGGGAGGACGCGGTGCCTGTGACTGACTAGGGCCAGGTCTACTGGACTGACCTCTGGAAGCACCCCGTGCAGGAGGCGCGCTAGAAACTGGAGGTGCATAATAAGGCTCCTGAGGTGTAGGTGGAGCTGGAGTACTGCCGGCTGCTGGAAGAGCTGAATGTACAGGGCGACCCGAATAACCTCTGCCATAACGACCTGCTGATGGGGTACGGGCACCAGAGTAGTGACCCGACTCTCGAGACCTCTTGGCCTCCCTCTCTCCTTGCTCCTTGGCGAGCATACCCTCAATCCTCCTAGCAATGCTCACTACCTGCTGATAAGGAATGTCCATCTCCAACTCTCAAGCCAT
>NC_031994.1:62324134-62386705 GCF_001879085.1 Nicotiana attenuata
TTATTTCCAACTTGAAGTGACAATCGGAACGGGACTTATTATTAAGATTCCAGAGTCGTCAATTGGGAGTTTAATGGTGTCCCAAGTCACCGGTTGAACCCCGAACCGAGGAAATTATGACTCTGTTAATAGTCAGCGAACCAGAAATCCGAGTAAGGAATTCTGTTAACCCGGGAGAAGGTGTTAGGCATTCCCGGGTTCCGTGGTTCTAGCACGGTCGCTCAACTATTGTATTTGATTTTATCTGATTTCGAAATGTGCTTTTATTAATAAACCGCTTTCATTTTTTATTTATTCGATTTTTAAACGAATTGCAACGTCGTGGAAATGCGCCTCAAACCACGTCGCACCAGTGCACCCGTGACTGTTAACACATTTCGACTTCGTTGAGATTTGGATTTGGGTCACATAAATGTGCACCCGTGTTTTAGGAAGGTGATTTTATTTAAAATGCGCGCCTAAAGTAGCTACGCGTTTATTAACTGTGCGGGGAGCCATGAAATTCGCTAAATGACACATCCCGAAGTCTAAATATTTTGATATAAGCAATTGATGAGGACCCCGCAATTTGTGTGTTTTATTCGGCGAGGCTCGTCTCGTTTATCATTTATTTTAAAGGGAATCCTAAAGTGGCTATAACCTTTCTATATTGGGTCAGTAAATTTTGGATAAAATTGGGCTTTAGTTTTGGCCCAATGCCACTTTAGTGTTGCTCGATAACGGGAAAGGCTGACTGGACAGAGGCTTCGTCCAATGAGAACAAGCCTAGATGGCCCGTCCAGTTCAGCTTATCGAACAGCTCTGGACCACGTTAGAATGCACTTTATATGTATACTAGAGAATTATGCCAATGCATCAGTAAATCAGGCAATTATTTTGCTGGTTTTATACTTACTTCATTATGCATCAGTAAATGCACCAGGAGCTTTAATGTTTGGTGGTGACTATTTAAGCTAATGTCTGTTAGCAACTATTAGTACGGGAACTTAAGCGAGTTCACACGGAGAAATGCTAACGAACCTCTTTCAAGTTGTTCCATTGTATCTACTACTGGCTGCAACTAATTTCAGAAATATATATACGGGATAACATAGACTAAGGTGATTACTAATAATATGGAGATATCAAACTTAAGAGGTTCAAGTCCAAAAGTTCATACAAATAACTGCTAAGGCAATCCTATTGACATGAAACAAAAATCGAAACAGTCCAATCATAAATCTCATTGCAGAAAATAGACATTAGGTTCCAACTTGCGAATTGCTATACTTAGAATCAAATCTCACTGCACAGTCCATACGAATAGTCCACTTATACAGTCCAGTTAACAGTCCAGTATTTACACACATACTACAAAATTGATTTGACACTATGCTGATTAAACCAAACACCTATTTAACTATCAATACATCATAGTCCAAACAGCACACTTCAAGATCAAACAGATGAACATTTGTATTCCATTTCAAGCTTAATGTTACAGCAGGGCAGATTCAAATGTGTACCTGGTAATTGCAAATAAGAAAAGGAAAAGATCAGTAGCAGTAACAGTTGCAACTGCAGCCCAGGAAGAAGTTGAAATCCAATAATAACTCAATCAACACAGCAAGTTTAGGAACATGTTTGAAATTCCAGCAATGAACCAAAACACTAACAATTTCAAGCACCAATGCAGTCCAAAACCAAATCGATTACTCAGATTCAGTTTACAACAAATAGACCTTAACAGCTCTTTAGCAGCTACTTTCACATTAAGAACAGTATACTCGACAACCAGCTTATTTCTGATCTCAATGCTGAGATCAGTATTGTTTTGAAGGAATTTTTATGATTTTTAGAAACTCTGTTTTATGCCTTTTGGAAGGGGTTTAGAGGACTGCCCAAAAACTTCCTACTCAAGGCAAATGAATGCCTATTTATAGGTGAACTTAAGATCCAATTTCAGATTTTTCTTTACCCCCTTAGTCCCTATTCTAATTTCAGTGTTTACCCCTTTATTTTCTGACTTGTTACACAAGTAACTCCCTTAAGTTTATTAGAACCTACACTATAGTCCATCCTAGAAGGTTCTATGCCCATTACAATTCCTATTCTACCCTTATTTTACTTCAACAATTACCAATCTTAGTGAAACTACCCTTTTCCATGCCTATACTACCCCTTGAAATCCCCTGAAATTACTACCAAAACCCAAAGACTTTAGTCCTCTTTCTATCCTAATTGAATCCATTTGCTATGGCCAAATTCATCTAATTAACAACTAATTGAACCGGGCATTACACTGAAGTATAACAATCACTGATTAAACATATTAAACTAAAACAAACAATACACACAAGATTGATTGAAACTGATCAAAAGAAAATAGGCTAATAGTCAAATTATTGGATTATCAAATCAGCAACGACTGTTAACTACACTAAACAAAGGCAGAAATGCTAGTCCCTATGTCAAACTATACTAATTCGACTGAACATGTCGAGTGACTCCAACAAAATTAAACTAAGTCCTAAACATGCATTCCCTAATCAAAATAAATGGAGATTACAAAACAGAATTAAACCAGATGGAGGATCAAAACGAAACAAAACGTTTGACAGGTGAAGAGAACTAAGCTATATAACTAACAGTTATCCAATTTCAGAAACAGTAACTACAGACCTAATCTAAAACCTAACATACTAATTGTAAACTAACCTAATCTTAACAGCGCAAAAAATCAAACACAAAAGGAAGAGGACTCATCTGTACAACTCCCAAAGTCGCATAGCTCTTCAGATTCAAAATTCGACTATTTCTGGTGAGATCTGAATGCTAATGATGACAAATTCCTCATGAGGGAAGTGAAGAGGTCACGTGGTATTAATTTGGTGGGGTTTGGAGAATTTAGGGTTCTGACCGGATTTTCGATCGGATATTTGAGCAATTCCGGCCATGTTCGAGACAAGTGACTATGGGGGTTGGGTAGGGGAAGTTAAGCCGGTTCTGTGGTGTGAGATTGGGATGGTTTGGACAAGGTTGTGTCATGGCCGGAAAATTCGATCCAATATTCGAGAGGTTTGGCTAGGAATTGAGGGATGATATTTGGGGATTTGGAAAGAGGAGGAGACAGTGGTTCCAGGGTGTAATTTTGGTGGTCATCGGAGCTTCGCCGCTGCCGGCGGCGGACGGCGGAGGGACGGTGGGGCTAGGGCAGAGGAGGGTGGCCGGCACCGGCATTACAGGGGACGGGTTGGTACGAGGAAGAGGAATTATGTTTTGATTTTTTGTGTATAACTCGGACAGTTTTATTCCATTTTGAGAGTTAACCGTGGCCATTGGATTTGGGGAAATAGACGGTCGTGATTAAACGACGTCAAAACGACGTCGTTTTGAACGTGAGGCAATTGGACCGGGCAGGGTGTTTGGGTCTGGACGTGGGAATTGTTTGGGCTACCTGATTTTGGCCCAAATTTGGTCTTTACTCAAGACCATTTTGAATTTTTCTCTTTTTCTCCTTTTTTTGTATTTTTTGTATTTATTTATTATTATTTTTTTTGATTTTATAAAATGCTAAAACAAAGCACAGACCTAATTACACTATTTAACTCCTAGAATTACTTATAACTCTATTTAAAACAAATGCAATAATTAATAATACAAAGAACTATTTTCTTGCAATTTTCTCTACATTTATTCTAAAATTAATTAGTACTAAAATTATGAAATTAAATCCCTAAATGCCAATGCATATTTTTGGTATTTTCATATGGATTAAAATGCACAAATAAAAATGCAACAATTACCAAAGGATGCCACAAAATTCACAAAAAATTATAAATACTAGAAAAACTGTTTTGTTTGAAATTTTGGGAATTATTGCTTAGGGCAAAAATCACGTGCTCACAGAGACCTCTGATCACGCCCAACTATGCCTTATAAAAAGGACTAAGCGGTCGTTGCAAATATAATTCGGTCTACAAGTCCGGAGTCGAATCCCACAGAGAACTAAGGCTTAGCTACAGTTGTTCAATATTGCTAAGAAGACAAGCTCGAATAATTCCTATGCTATAAATATTAAGATTCTTGTATCTAATTAACCAACAAATTAAATTAGTAGATTAACACTAAAGACACTACGGGTTGGAGACAATATTAAGGAGGTCTAGAGTTATGATATCCCCTATTGTCGGAATCCTTCCCGTTACGTTTTCTATAAATTTGCCTAAGTCTTCTCTACCGATCATGAGCACTCTGGCTGTCGTAACTCTCTCCCGAGTAATTACAACAATTTACTAGACATATTCTCCCGAATTACGCTAGCTGGCATTAAGTATAGCTCACTCGGATCGCACCCAAGGTTTCGTTATCCCTAATCCCACCTTTAAACCCTCCGTATTGATCCCTCATATACGTTAGGAGTGATGTTGTTCAACAACTACCTAAATATGCACTCTCTCCTGAGTAATACATACTAAATAGGCACAGTCGATTGAGCTCTTCAACAAACCACAATAATAATGCAGTTGAACAAATAGAGAAAATACTACAGCAAATCCATATTAACGTAACAGGAAAATCATCCTCTAATAGGTTCCATCAAAACCCTAGATAACAAATTAGCTATTCATAATAGTATGCATATACAATACTTGAATTCATAACCAATAATAGAAATAGGAAGAAGGAAGTGAAAAACTCATAGAAGAATTCTCCGCCTTGCTCCTAGTGTGTTCTTTCCTCCTTAGGTTGAATCTCCATCTAATGTCGGTCTCCCTAGGTCTAAATTATGTCAAAAGTATGTCCCCCTCCTCAAAATAGCATTTTTACATGTGTTTATACCAAATAAGGTCGGGCCCAGACGAAACACCTTTTCCTGCATGAAATAGGACTCTGGCTCTGTAAAATTTGCACAGGCGCGTCACCCGACGCGCCACGTGGTGTGCTTGTGGGGAAGTTTAGAGAGCTGATTCTGAGAGGCTGCAGGAATTTTCCACAGGCGCGGCGTGCGCCATGCCGTACCATGCACCACGGTATTGGGAACTCGCAAAAATGCAAAACATGAAAGTTGTAGACCTTTCAAATAGCTTTCCAAAGATATATTGTGGAGCCCAAACGGAGTTCTGAGCGAAATGTTATGTGCATTTTACTAGACAATGTGCCGTATGCCCGCTCGATTCTTCGTTTCGTTATTAACTATCATCCATTGATCCTCGAACATGATCCCGACTTAATTCCTTGGGCTTTTACTTAGACTTCAAAGCTCCAAATCACTTGAATTCATTTCATAATATCTACATAGCTCGGAATCACTCCTACAAGGCATAAAATACACAATTAGTGCAAAACACTAGCGATTAAAGCTCAAACTCAATTAAAGTGCAATACATTAGAGTGTAATAAGCGACTAAAATATGCAATTTTAGCCTATCATCAACACCCCACACTTAAACCATTTCTCGTCCTCGAGCAATCAAACTACACTTTATATAGACACGGCCTTTTTAAACAATTCTCCTAACTCATCACACCAAGAATATTTAAAATAGACTAAGCACAAAAGCGTAACATCTTCACCTCATGATTTGACTCATAAGTACCACGCATTATTCACAACTCACCCACTTACTCTAACATAGAGGTCACTAAAATTACATTTCCTTCATGAATCAAGTGCCCTTACACAACAAAAGAGAGTAGTTCCACACAATAAAATTTAAAAACAATTAGGAACTCAAAATAGAAAGAATTCACTCACTCTTAGAAATAACATTCATATGCCACAAAAGATGCACCATTGGCTTGCCCGTAGTGTACTACTCTACTAATCGAGCTCATTCAGTCTAGGATCAAGTAGGACTTTAATTGATTATAATGTAGGCTAAGGGACGGGTAGGATACATTTAGATATAAGAGTGACTACACCTCCCTAAGCACATACATACATTTTAACATTTAAAACCCCACTTATGTCAAACCATAACTCCACCTTCACATCAATGTATATTAACTCCATACTTCTTTAAGCACAATTACATCAAGAGTCACCACTTATCAAGGAATATTTCTCAGCAATACAACTATTTTTTTTTTCAATTCAAGTGACTCTTACTTTTTTAAAACAGTGCACCTTTCTTCTTATTTCATTAGTTCCACTCAAAAGCCAAACCAAAAATCCCACACTTTAACTTTTACATAAATCATCACAATTCAAGTGCACAAGAGAGGTGAAAAGGTTCAAATAGATGGTTAATTAAAACAAATGGGTAAGGCTTGTAATGTGGTTGCCACAGAAACAGGATTACAGGCTCAAAGGGGTTATCTACAATACATAACAATTAGGCGGGTAAAATATACATATTTGGCTCAACAAAGAAATGCCTATATCACTTCCAATACTGAACAAAACTACTATTTCGCTTTGCAAACACACG
Source organism: Nicotiana attenuata (assembly GCF_001879085.1). Classification (NCBI taxonomy): domain Eukaryota; kingdom Viridiplantae; phylum Streptophyta; class Magnoliopsida; order Solanales; family Solanaceae; genus Nicotiana; species Nicotiana attenuata. The sequence goes on from NC_031994.1 coordinate 62,330,548, forward strand.
GGGCAAGTTCTAGACATAAAATGCAAGCACAGAATAACACAAAACCTTACACACACATGGCTCATAACTCATTCAGGATTCGTTTTATCAAGACACACGAGTCAAAGCAGTTAAGCAAATTTAAGATCATACGATTTAAGGTACATATACAAGAGTCAAAAACTGAGCCTAAGCGTCACAACCGAAGTACTCACTATTCTCAAGGTAAAACAAAGTCAAGAGATATAGCTGCAATTCAATTTATCTCACACTAGCTCCTACTCCCTAAAAAATAAAACTAACTACACCCGGTTCAAACAAAACCCTTGGAAAAGAACCGCGGCACAAAGAAAAACCAAGGGGGAATTACTACACTACCTACAAAAAAAATCTTTTTGTACTTTTTTCTTTAGACTTAAGTCCCTCAAGAAAATTGTCTGGGATATCCATCGTCAGGAAAAGTTCAATATTTTTTTTCTAAAAAAAACATTATTCAATTAAACTATCACAGGTAAAATAGCATAGAAAGTCACCCAGACAATCTCCTCATCCCACACTTAAAATTGTGCATTGTCCCCAATGCACACCATAACTAATAAGAGGGTAAAAGAAACTCCCTGGTAGGCCAAAAGCCGAAGCACTAGCAGCTTATGGGGTACTCAGACTTCTCCCAGGCCTGGTCCTTCGTGCGGGTACCTCACACTTAGTTCCAACCATCTGGTTTGCTGTTGCATCCTTCCAATAGCTTTGCTTTCCATGCTCCTAGAAAATCAAAAATCAACACTACAAAAATAATATAATTAAAAAAATAAAAATAAATTAAAAGGAAGAAGTAAAGCTGGGTTGCCTTCCAACAAGCGCTTGATTTAACGTCGCAGCACGACACGAATTGCTTTTTGCCTCCACTTTGAGCATATGAATTGGACCCCAAGTTTTGATTCTGCTCTATGATCATGCTCCTGGGGTGGTGGAACGAATCTGACTGGCCCAATAAAATAATGTATTATTCTGCACTTCTTGGCCTTTAGATGAGGTGTGTAATCCCGACTTTCTGGCAAGAAGAATTCCAGAATGTAAGCACCTTGTTCCTCATCCCTTGACTCCTCAAGTGGCTCGGATGACTCTATTTCTATATCATCATCCAAAAACAATGTGGAAAAATGCTTGGAGTGTGGACCAATGCGCTCTACTACATGAACATTGGGATTGTCAACATCCTCAGTACCAATGACACTAGAATCAACTAAATATGTATCCTCGATATCCGTGGTTGACTCTAGTATCTCTTCTACGACAACGACATCCTTAAAATCTAGTTCGATTGATTGCTGGTGTTCTACTCTGGCCTTATCCTCTAGCTCCTCCCCGTATTTTTTTAAATCCTCCAGTATAATGGCAATATTTGCAGATAGTTGCCTCTTGCCTTTGTATCTGCCGTGGTTTCTCATCATATTGTTCCACGTGGCACTTTAATATATGTTTGATCTCCTTTAGGTCAGCTTCCCTAGGTTCTTTGTCCTTGTTATCCTCACAAGAACAACCAGAGCCATCATAGTAAGGGGTTGGGGGAATATAAGAATTATAAGCACAACCAAGAAAGTGACCATCTTGACCACCACACATATTCCACACATAAGATTGAGTTGGTGCACAAAACTCACTCTCGGGAATATTTTGATAATTTTGCCATGGATTGTTTCCTCCACAATAAGCATTAGGAGGATCAAAAGTAGAATTACCAACATCAAAACTATCATAATTCCAAGATGCCATGTTCTCAAATCAACAAGTAAAACGAAAAGAAAAAAAATCTAATACAAGAAATAAAATAAAATAAAAGTTCAAACTTGAAACCTAGCAATATGAACACCTACAGCTACACCGTTAGTTCCCCGGCAACGGCGCCAAAATTTGATCACGCCCAACTATGCCTTATAAAAAGCACTAAGTGGTCGTTGCAAATATAATTCGGTCTACAAGTCCGGAGTCGAATCCCACAGAGAACTAAGGCTTAGCTACAGTTGTTCAATATTGCTAAGAAGACAAGCTCGAACAATTCCTATGCTATAAATATTAAGATTCTTGTATCTAATTAACTAACAAATTAAATTAGTAGATTAACACTAAAGACATGTATACGGCTAAAATCGGAGAATCCGATCTTATGATCATTGTGATATTCCGTAGCTTCATCTGGAAGGCTCGAGGCACAGCTTGAGGATCGACTCCGAGGGTCCTCTATGTTCGACCTCGGGGTAGCACAAATCGGTGGCTATCATGAGCAAGTGGGAAATTCCCTAGGCACGTGGTTAAAGCTGACAACGCCTGCAATAACAGTATTAGTCCGTACCGGACTGTTAAGTAGTTGTACCAGCTACGTTTCTTTATAATAATTATATATGGACCATGTTGGGATTCCCCCTCCTATATAAAGGGGACCCTTGTTATTTCTTGCACACATGATATTTAATACAAGAACAAGAACATTCTCTGCTCTCCAACTTAAACATACTCTCCCCTGATTTTATTGTTTACATTTATTATATTACCTACATTTATTGTGTTTCATTGGTTGTTCTTCATTTATTACTCATCATTGATCATAAAGAGCCATTATTGAGGCCCTTAGAACTGTTAGACCTTCATCGATCACCCCCAGTCAAGCTCGTTAGCTCGACCTCGAGGCCCGACTCAGGCTAGTCTGAGACCCTGATTCGCAGCCGTTTGGTTTGAATAAACGACACTGCTTCTCACTCTTACTTTACTTTCTTAGCTCACACTTAGCATCTACTACTTAACAACTAGCATAAAAATAAATCACGTATTTTTAGAACCACAAAATCAAATCTAATTGTAATCACCATTTTCAAGGTAAACAGTTTGGCGCCCACCGTGGGGATAAAAATAATAGTGATTGTTTTCGTGCTGGTTTACTGAATAACACAAGTTATCCTTCACACTTTTTCTTGTCCAAGAATCTTTGATTTTAGGTCAAAATGTCTAACTCAGTGAATGCACATGAAAACAACGGTCCTGAGGACCATGGAGAGAATGGTGTAGCTATTCCAGGCATCGGTGTACCACCACGAAACCCTGAGGATACACCAGAACCAATTCCGGTGGATGTGGTCTCACGCAACACCCAACATGTCGATATAAGCTCCCACACTAACAGAAGTATACGCCAACAAGAAGCTTGAAAAAATCCAGCCCGGGAAGAAAAAGAGGCGGACAGGAGAAACGAAACGGAAAAACCCCAGCACATCATTCATATGATCATTGCGGAGACCGACGTTCCTCAAGGACCCGTGATCAAGCGGATAAAAGTTTCCGGTGCAACAGAAGGGCAAATTCGGGGCCGCATGTCCGTGGACATCCTTGCATTCAGGGAAGAGGATTTTGAGACCTTGTCTCATCCACATAACGATGCGCTGGTAATTTCATTTCTCTTGAATAACATTCAAATTAAACGTGTACTCGTGGATCCAGGTAGCTCGGCCAATGTAATAAACTCGAAGGAGGTAGAACAGCTCGGACTTCTCGATCAGATCATACCCACCTCCCAAGTCCTTAACGGCTTTAACATGACCAGTGAAGCGATGAAGGGGGAGATCACCCTCCCGGTCAACATGTCTGGTGCAGTTCATAATGCCAAATTTCATGTCATTAAAGGTGACATAAGGTACAATGCGTTGCTTGGTAGGCCAAGGATACACAACATGAGGGCAGTACCGTCAACCCTTCATCAGATGATGAAGTTTCCAACAAAAGACGGTATAAAAACGATATATGGAGAACAACATGCGACGAAGGAAATGTTCGCGGTACACGGGGAGGCACCAAAATCCATACCCTCCACCTTGGAAGAGTCGGAGGGAGAACAGACCCCCGAGGACGATGAAGAAGATTTCCTCGCTCCCCGAACTTTCGTTGCCCCCGAAGAATCGGATGCAACGAAATCGACAATCTGGAGCAAGCTATTTTGATCGAGCATCTCCCGGATCGGTAGGTATACCTGGGGACGGGATTAACCCCCAAACTCAGGAAAAAACTCATTGAATTTCTTATTAATAACATCGATTGCTTTGCCTGGTCCCATTTAGATATGACAGGAATCCCACCGGAAATAACTACCCATCGACTAAGTGTCAACCCCAGATTCAAACCGGTGAAGCAAAAAAAGGAGACATCAGTCCGAGATAAAACACGCGTTCATCAAGGACGAGGTAACAAACTCCTCAAGATAGGGTCTATTAGGGAGGTAAAATATCCCGAATGGCTGGCCAATGTGGTGGTAGTTCCCAAAAAGGGGAATAAGCTAAGAATGTGCGTAGATTATAAAGACTTAAATAGAGCGTGCCCCAAAGATTCATTCTTGTTTCCCAACATCGATCACTAGATTGATGCCACGGCCGGCCACAAGACCCTCACTTTTCTCGACGCCTACTCGGGGTATAATCAAATTCAGATGAACCCCGAGGATAGGGAGAAGACTTCGTTCATCATGAAGTACGGCACGTACTGTTACAATGTGATGCCCTTCGGGCTAAAAAACGCGGGAGCCACGTACCAACGCCTAGTTAATAAGATGTTCGAACATCAAATAAGCAAATCCATGGAAGTTTATATTGATGACATGCTAGTTAAGTCCCTGCGCGCAGAGGACCATTTGACTCATTTGTAGGAGACGTTTGACATCCTCAGAAGCTACAACATGAAACTTAATCCCAAAAAATGTGCCTCCGGAGTGGGTTCGAGCAAATTCTTAGGCTTCATGGTGTCAAACAGGGGAATCGAGATCAACCCCGACAAAATCAAAGCCATCGAAGAAATCACGATGGTAAACAATGTGAAGGTCGTGCAACGGTTGACCAGGCAGATAGCAGCCTTGGGCTGATTCATATCGAGATCATCAGACAGGAGTCATCGTTTCTTCTCCTTACTCTAAAAGAAATCGAATGGACTCCAAAATGCCAACGTGCCTTAGAGGAGTTGAAGTGATAACTGACAAGCCCACCTTTACTCCTCACCCCAAAGGAGGATGAAACGTTGTATTTGTACCTGGCCGCATCCGAGGTAGCGGTAAGTGGTGTGCTAGTTCAAGAAGAACAAGGTACGCAATTCCCTATTTATTATGTAAGTCGGACCCTGGGAGATGCCGAAACCAGGTATCCGCACCTAGAAAAATTTGCTCTTGCATTAATAAGCGCATCTCGAAAACTAAAACCTTATTTCCAATGCCATCATATTTATGTTCTAATAATATATCCTCTTCGACACATATTGCATAAGCCCGAATTATCGGGCCGACTGGCCAAATGGGCCATCGAACTCGGGGGGTACGATATCGAGTATCAACCCCGAAACGGCTATCAGTCCCAAATTCTAGCGGATTTTGTGGCCGACTTTACGCCCTCCCTGGTGCTCGAGGTAGAGAAAGAACTTCTACTAAAAACAGGCACATCTTTGGGGTATGGACCTTGTTCACTGACGGCGCCTCGAACGTGAAAGGGTCCGGGCTCGGCATAGTTCTGAAGCCGCCTACGGGCGGCATGATTAGGCAATCTATAAAAACTGCAAAGTTGACTAACAACAAAGCCGAGTATGAGGCTATGATTGCAGGTTTGGAATTGGCGAAAGGCCTAGGAGGTGAAGTCATCGAAGCAAAATGTGATTCCCTCCTGGTGGTAAATCAGGTAAATGGGAGCTTCGAGGTCCGAGAGGACAAAATCCAAAGATACTTAGACAAAATTCAAATCACATTGCACCACTTCAAAGAATGGACTCTGGTCAACATACCTCGAGAGCAAAATAGCGAGGCCAATGCCCTCGTGAACCCGGGATCATCTGTCGAAGAAGATGACATACTCCCCGGGGCTGTTGTTCATCTATCCAAATCAGTAATCGAGGATGGTCATGCAGAGATCAACTCCACTAGCCTGACATGGGATTGGAGAAATAAATATATCGGTTATTTAGAAAGTGGGAACCTACCCACGGACCCACAAGAGTCGAGGGCCCTGCGAACCAAAGCAGCCCTATTCTCGCTCGACGAAAACAGAACTCTATACAGAAGAACCTTTGATGGGCCCCTAGCAGTATGTCTGGGACCGGGGGACACAGATTATGTGCTCCGAGAAATCCACGAGGGCACCTGCGGAAATCACTCTGGTGTCGATTCCTTAGTCCGAAAGGTGATCATAGCAGGCTACTATTGGGACAGCATGGAAAAGGACACCAAATAATTCGTCCGAAAGTGCGACAAATGCCAGAGATTTGCACCAATGATTCACCAACCCGGTGAACAGCTACATTCAGTTTTTTTGCCATGGCCGTTCATGAAGTGGGGGATGGACATCGTCGGACCTCTACCAACAGCACCAGGTAAAGCTAGATTTATTTTATTTATGATTGACTACTTCTCGAAATGGGTGGAAGCACAGGCCTTCGAGAAGATAAGAGAAAAAGAAGTGATTAACTTCATCTGGGACCATATCATGTGTCGATTCAGTATTCCTTCCGAGTAACATGTGATAATGGGAAGCAGTTCATTGGAAGCAAAGTAACACAGTTCCTTGAGGACCACAAAATCAAAAAAATCCTGTCGACACCTTACCACCCGTGCGCAAACGGTCAGGCCGAGTCCACAAACAAGACCATCATCCAGAACTTAAAAAAGAAGTTAGAAAATGCGAAGGGAAAATGGAGATAAATGTTGCCCGAGGTGTTATGGTCATATCGAACAACTCAAAAATCAAGCACGGGAGAAACGCCTTTCTCCCTGGTATATGGCGCCGAGGCTTTGATACCGGTCGAGGTCGGAAAGCCAAGCGCCAGATTTCAACATGCCACCGAGTGCTCAAACAACGAGGCCATGACTGCAGCCCTCGAACTATTGGATGAAAAGTGAGAAGCTTCACTGGTCCGAATGGCCGCCCAAAAACAAAGAATCAAAAAGTACTATAACAGGAGAACAAATTTCCAACATTTCGGAGTCGGGGACTTAGTCCTAAGGAAAGTCACCCTAAACACTCGAAACCCTAATGAAGGAAAGCTAGGCCAGAACTGGGAAGGACCATACCGCGTCCTCGGAGTGATCGGCAAAGGGTCCTACAAGCTCGGTACCATGGAAGACGAACAGCTTCCAAGCAATTGGAACATATCAATGCTCAAACGTTATTACTGCTAAGGTGTCCGATAGAAGACACCGACACATCCCCCGACTCAAAGATCTTGGGTAATAAAGCGTACATTGCTCTTTTTTCCTTTGGTCGGATTTTATCCCAAAAAGGGTTTTACCGGCAAGGTTTTTAACGAGGTAACATCTATATGCTACCTAAGAAGAACTTAACAAGTATTCAAGTTTTCTCTTCAATCAACCTCGAATAATGGGGGGCATCCCCTCGGGAGATCACCTCCTCGGAGAAGTCAAGATGAGCCAAAGAGTGTCTAGATAGGAAAATGATGTATCGGGCCAAACGGTCAAATGAACCGTGTCCGCATAGAATAATTGACCCTTGACGGCGAAAACATGTATGCTTGTGCCAAGTAATCGAGGAATATTTTTTCCATCAAAACGCTTTGCGCTTCAAAGAAGTCCGCTATTTTTACAAGAAATGGCTCCAGGGCTAGAAATCTCCCGAACACTCGGAAACTTCGAACTCGTAAGCCCTCAACGAGGCAACATCAAGTTTACAAAGAACATCCCCAAAGCCAAAAAACTTTCGATGTCTCGGGGACTGTCGCCTACTGTCACCCAAACTCGAGACCATAAGACCCCATACGGGCAACCTCAAGCTCATAAGACCTCCATAAGGCGATACCAAATATGTAAGACCTCAAGCAAGGAATGAATTATACTTGTGCCAAGAAACCAAAGAATCTGTAAGACCTCAAGTAAGGCATGTTAAAATTTATAAGACCTTACAAAGGGCATAATCCCGATCTTAAAGTTAAGGCTATATATTCGAACTTGTAGACCCCTAAAAAGGCATACCCTCGATATAAACGCCGAAACTACTTCACTCGGGGACTAAAAGGCTACGGCCAAACACAATGACTACGGTCATAAGGCTCTGGCCAATCTAACGCGACCCGGGGACGCCCGACCATCGCAAAAAAATCACAGGCCTTCAATTACTTCAAAAATACTTCTAAAAGAACCGGTTAATCAGGCTACCCTCGGCACAAGCAAAAGAGCTTCGATCATGTCAGCTCCAAATAATAGGCTTCGAAACAATTCACGCATCGAGCGAAACCTCCCGAGGCACTCATTTATCGCTACATAACGGCTCACCATCGAGGTTCTTATCGAACCGTCGAAGAGCCGGGCAAACACAAAAAATTTCAAAAAGTCTTTAACGAGGGGAAAATAAAGCCTACATTAAAGTTTAAACCGACCCAACACGTAAGAGCCCAAGCGCCAGCCTATATTAGAGGTCGTACCGACCCAGCGCGTAAGAGCCCAAGCGCCAGTCTATATTAAAGGTCGTACCGACACAATGCGTAAGAGCCTAAGCGCCAGCCTATGTTAGAGGTCGTACCGACCCAATGCGTAAGAGCCCAAGCGCCAGCCTATGTTAGAGGTCGTACCGACCCAACACGTAAGAGCCCAGGCGCCAGCCTATTTTAAAGGTCGTACCAACCTAACGCATAAGAGCCTAAGGGCCAGTCTAAAAGAGGCTTAGGGCCAATGAGAGGTCGCACCGACCGAATGCGTAAGAGCTCAAAGGCCTGCTCAAATAGCCTCAGGGCCGATACTTTAGACCTAAAGGTCAATGAACTCAAGTCAAAACGCGACTCGGGGAATAAGACCCAAACGATCAACTTTAGACCATTAGAAATCGCTCAGCGATAGCAGGAACCTAAGGGTTTAAATTTGAGGTCCAAAATTTCGGACCAATTGTCAACAAGCGTCACAGTTTATTCCTAAAAAGCAAAGGGAAAATGAAAAATGATGAAAAACGAAAGGCCTTTTACATATATGTTGAAAGGTTCACAAGGGTGCATTTACAAGGCCTATGTCTAAAGCCCTTACAAGAGCAGAGAGCAAATAAAACCCTAATCTACACCGGGGCTATGCCTTCGATGGCTCCCTCGGAAGTTGTGCCTTCAACAGCACCGGCCACGACCCCCGAATTTTCAACGGCCTCTTCCCCTTCGGGGATTTCGCCTCCATCTTCATCATCTCCCGAGCCACTGTCGACTCCCCTTCAGAAGAAAGTAGGCCGCAGCCTCCTCTTCTAGGGTCTTCACCCTCTCGATCTCGACGCATAAGTCGATGCCCCCCGCATATATATCCTCGAGAGCCTGCCTCCGAGATTTTAACCGAGCATGCCTCACGGCTCGGGTCAATTGCAGCTCGGCCTCCTCAGACACCTTCCTGGCCTGAGTATTTGCAGTAGCAGCATCCTCTTTGTACGAGGATACGAACGCCTCGGCTTCAGTCCTAACCTCGGATAGCGCAGAAACCAACTCAGCGTGAAGATCCTTATACTTATTACTTCCGCCATCGCATCATCAAGTTGATGTCCGACTGAGACCACCTCCCCCTGGAGGGTATCTCTCTCAGAGACTATCTCACTCACGTGTCGTTTGAGTTCGAAAATTTCAGAGTCCCTGGCTCGGAGTTCCTCCCTCATTAGGACATCTTTCTTCTCAAGCTGCTATGATCGACCCGAAGGTGTTAAAGCACTGAAGTCGGATAAGCATGTAGACAAAAAACGAACGGGAAGTATATAACCTGCTCAGTAATGTCACGACCCAAAATCCACTAAGGGTCGTGATGGCGCTGGACACCATTGTCAGGCAAGCCAACAATAAATAACAGTAACTTCTCTTTTGAGATATTTCTGAATTCACTCCTTTTATACATTTAAACAATAAAGAATAAATTTCACTGAATAAATAATAATATTTTTAACAATATCAAGATATTGACTAATCCCATAGACATCCCAGAACCTGGTGTCACAAGTGCATGAGCAATTACTAAGAGAATCGAATAAAGTACAATCACTGTCCGGAATACAAATTAGACAGAAGTAAATACAATATGCTGAAAGAGGCTGTACTGGTTGCGGGTCGCCTCGAGAAATGCAGCTCACCTAGTCTCTGTATCATCCATGCTGCTACGCCCAGTAGGCCGCTAGAAATACCTGTACCTGTGCAACAAAATGCACAGCAAGTGCAGCATGAGTACGAAAACAATGTGTACTCAGTAAGTATCCCGTCTAATCTCGAAGAAGTAGAGGCGAGAGGTCGACTTCGACACTTACTAGTGGTCCAATAATGATAGACCAATAATATAATAAATTGAGGATTTTTATAAAAATGGATGTAACTCAGTAGAATGAAGCAAGTAAACAATTCTTTCTTTTATAGGAAATTCCCAAATTCCTTTTCATCATTTATACATTTATTCTCAAGCCGGTAAGAAACAATATCAACTTCAATAAATTTCAAGGCAAGCAATACAAGCATGCGCAAATCATGCCGAGGTCGTACGGCCCGATCCAACAATATTTAAACTGTGCACTGCCAGAGGGTCGAATGGCGCGAACCATAGATGCATCTATTACCCCGCTCGCGAATCATACATGCGACGTAGGTACACATAGAAACACATACTCAAACAGTCATTCAAGACATTCATCGAGGAGACAATTATTCAAGGAGGTGTAAATTTCCCATTTTACAAGTCATGAAAATGAAGTTTTACTCTTTTAGAAAATCATTTGCCACTTCGATCTGATTTAAGCAATTTAAACTATCAATAAGGTTGCATTTATTACAAGTAAGCATGCTTTTGGGTCCTAGACTACCCGGACATAAGCATAATAGTAGCTACGCACGGACTCTCGTCACCTCGTGCGTACGTAGTCCCCGCAATTAGCAGCACATATTCAATTAATTCACCTATGGGGACAATTCCCTCTTACAAGGATAGAAAGAAGACTCACCTCGCTCCGAAGCCTATATCCCAATTCAAGAACGCGCTCAAACCTCCAAATTGGAGCCGAACGATCCAAAACTATTCAAATGGGGTAAGAACTAGTCAATACATGCTCAAAAGTTCATAATTTAATTATTAAACCAATTTTCCAACCCTAAATGCAAGGTTCCTAAAATTCATTCCTGGGCCCACGTGCCCGGATTCCGGAAACTTTTGAAGAATGTTGTTACCCATAACCTAAGGATCAATAATATGTAATTTGTACTTCATTCCATCACAAATTTCGTGGTTAAATCTTGTCTTTATCAAACTCTAGGTTTTTCATCTAAACCCTTGATTTTCCCTAATTTTCACATGTTAATCTACCCATAATCTATGTATTTAACTCATGTTGTGTAGAAATTACTTACATCAAAGTGCTAGGTGAAAACCCTCTTCCAAGAGCTTCGAAAATCGCCTAAGAGGAAGAAGGGAATGAGCTAAATGGTCTAAGTCTCGAAATTAATAGCTGTGCACAGGCCTCAGATGTCGCATTTGTGACACCTGGTTCGCAAATTCGACAGTCGCAAATGCGACACAGCCATCGCAATTGCAAACATGGGCCTCCCCTGCCAAGGTCGCAAATGCGACCAAAATATCGCAATTACGAACACTGAGCTCCCACTGCCTAGGTCGCAAATGCGACCAAAATATCGCAATTACGAACACTGAGCTCCCACTGCCTAGGTTGCAAATGCGACCAAGAGCTCGCAAATGCGAACCCTGCTTAGGTCGCAAATGCGAACTCTGCCTCCGGCCGGGCTCCTTCGCAAATGCGAAGCCTCACTAGCAAATGCAAACTATTTCTCGCATTTGCGAGACCTGCAACTGCTGCCAAAAATGCCAGAAAATCTGTTGTGTTCCAACCCCTCCCGCACGTTTGAAACTCACCCGAGGCCCCCGGGACCCCATCCAATCACACCACTCAGTCCCATAACATAATACGGACCTGCTCGAAGTCTCAAATCATGTCAAACAACGCTAAAACCATAAATCGCACTCCAATTCAAGATTATTAAACTTTATGATTTCAAACTTCTACTTTCAATGTTTAAACCTATCAAATCACGTCCGATTGACCTCAAATTTTGCACACAAGTCATATTCGACATTACGGACCTGCTCCAACTTCCGAAATCAGAATTCGACCCCTATATCAAAAAGTCAACTCTCGGTCAAACTTCACAAAAACCTTCAAATTTCTATCTTTAGCCAAATGACTCCAAAATGACTCATGGATCTCCGAATTCACTTCCGATCGCGCTCCCAACACCAAAATCACCATACGGAGCTACTCCAAGACTCGGAATCCCAAATGGACATCGATAACACTGAAATGCACTTCAACCCAAACTTATGAAATTCTTCCAAAAATGCTAACTTCCACAATAGGTACTGAAACGTTCCCGGGTCTTCCAAAACCCGATCAGGACATACGCCCAAGTCCAAAATCATCATACGAACCTGCTGGAACCTTCGAATCCCGATCCGAGGTCGTTTACTCAAAAATCCAATCTTAGTCAATTCTTTCAACTTAAGGCTTCCGAAATGAGAATTCTCTCTCCAAATCAACTCCGAACTTCCCGAATTCGATTCCGACCACGCGTACAAGTCAACATACCTGAAGTGAAGGTACTCAGGGCTTCAAACCGCTGAACGACGCGCTAGAGCTCAAAACGACCGGTCGGGTCGTTACATTCTCTCCCACTTAAACATACGTTCGTCCTCGAACGTGCTGAGAACTGCACCGGAGTTGTCTGAAATCACTGTTTAACACCTTGAGCAACTACCCGTGCTACCACAGCTCAGTTGAGCATACTAACTCGATCAAATCTGAAGATATTCTCTTTTATTCAAACAAATAAGCTTAGAACCCAATTCCAACATCCGAAATTCTCCGCCAGGCCTGCTTCCAACATATGAACAGTGTATCAATCACTACACGAGGTACTAGAACATGACTGCATACCTTTGCTGAATTCTCACCATGCACCACATCATTCACAGGACCATAATAACATTCTCTGATCATAATAACCAACATTCCCCGAATCTGATACTCACAACGCACCTCATGATATATATAAGTCTTCTTCCAACTCTTGCAGCACCGCCACGACAGAAGAGACGTGTAGAAATCCATAACCAACTGCCAAGTCAACAAATCATTGAGGCTACACTCCTGACAAGAACATTACCTCATTCTGAACCAAATAATGATCATTACTCTTTAATATACTTCATACAATCTGATTGCACTGATCCTAGATCCAATAACCTTATCTCACCCAGTACAAACTGCTCAGGCAACAAGCCACCCCAGACATGACCAAAAGTCTCATATGATGCCACAATGAGCCAATAGGCTACCAACGCGAACGTGATACATAAGAAAGACGAACTCTGGAAGGGACTACTCCACTCACGCAGCTAATATGAACTTTCCTCATAAAATGGAAACAAAACACACAGAATAGAATATAAGGGACTGTAATCATCATCACACTGTTGCGGCGTGCAAGCCGATCCAAACAACATACCCATGGCGGTGTGCCACCCGATCCATACATAAAATTCTCATAAGGAGATAGACATCGAGCTAAATTGCTCATTACAACACAATACTGAATATCGGCCACAAGCACGCTAAGTGCATAATACCATCCTTGAGGGGACATATAGCACCATAAACTAACAAACTCAAACACAACTGAGGTGCGATAAATTTTCTGAAACTAAAGAGCCACCTGTTCACATAACACCATCGCCACGTGGAACCTCAACACATAAGAAATTTACCAAGTCATTTCGCAACTCACACGGCACAATATAGCATTACATGAAATAGCCGAAGGCTAAATAACATCCAACGTCCGAATACTCCTCCATAAGGAGAGCTATGCTGAAATGAACACATTTGGCCTGATATAGAGTCCATATTCATATTTAAATCCATCCACAGACCTCAAGCTGATTCTGATCGTACCGAACTTGGCCAATAATCTTTTCTGGGTCCATTACAACCCCTTCTTCCCATAACACACGAGAACAACCATCATAACCGAAGTAATCCTCCATAGTCCACCACCCAATAAACCGAGTGCCTTCCAGGCATAAATTCTAAAATTAATGATATCACCACAATCTTCATACTTGGTTTCATTCTCCAATCAATCAAGTGACTACATGCCACACTTATACAATCTACCCGTGGGACACGCTCCCACGACCTTCCGTAACAGATAAAAAGTCTGCACATCCATACCACCGGCCACACTAACACCGAAAAGTGATCATGAATCCATAACCAGGATGCAAAGCCTCTTTCACAAAACACCGATCCCTGGTGACGCTGAAGGGGATGCCAGCTTAATCTAAACATTCAAATCCCTTTCATGCTCACCCGATCTCGTGACATCCTTGTCAACACCAAACCACAACCTTGTTCCTCACCTTCAAATTCCATACCACTCACTACACCTAACATGCCAACATGCGATAGTACGAGAATCTCATCACAATTCCTGAACCACAAACATGGTAAACACTTCCTCCCATGGAAACTTTCTACTTAACTCATTCCAAGAGAACCATAGCAACACAAGAGTGAATTCTCACAACCGTAGAGGATGCAATTCTTCAAGTAGTGGCCTAAGCCACCATAGCTCTTCCCCGGATCCGCCTACACATAGCAGGCCATAATACTAGAATACTTCCGAATAAAATCAATTACGGTGACCGACAAGCCTCACACGTACCATCACAAATCACTTGCATAGTTTAATCACAGTGAAGGAACTGATCACTGCCACCAGCATGCCAATCCAACTATGGCTAACCAATCCAACCTCTTCCAATTTATCCTTAATTGTCTTAGAATAATAATAACTTCATTCAAAACATAATGCACTCAACCCGAGTGGCCTTGTAACATGAGACCATGCTGTCTCAAATCCCACGAACCACCCCATACCTTCCTTGTGCGCATATTCGCATCTCGACTGGTACATCCATTTTGATAATTCCTCTACGATTTCGAAGTCCTTTTCTCCCTTTCCTTCCTATATTCTACATTGCAAGTCAAAACATCATAGAACATTCTGCCTCTTATCATAAGCTACTTCACAAGCTCGATCCTTAAACATACCGCGGGCTTGAATCCTTAGGCACCGCATTTTTAACCTTTGAATTCACTAGGACCGTTATTGAGAGTCACCCGCTCTGACATGGTCCCGAATATAATAAACTGCAAGGCTCCGCTAGCCCATGACCACCCTCTGAAAGAAGCACCCGGCTGAATCACCTTCCTTGCAACTCACTTCTATGCGAAGCACAATTCTTGAGTCTTCCCAAAGCCTGAACATGAATCGATGATGCCTGTTATAGAACACATTCTTCAATTCCTTTGCTTAAATTACTACTGATGTTCTCTTTCCTTAGTCGCGGTAACCTATCGATATGCCGATCACCAGAAATCTCACAAATAGGCGACCAGGCAATCCAACCGTAGGCGGTGGGACTCTCCCACTTAGCTTGAAGCCACTATTACACCACTCCAGAGCCTACCAAGATTCTTTATCTCTTATTGACATGACCTTGCTCAATCAAACCGTCAAATTCCGCGAAATCCTTCCTTTAGCGTTTTATGAACACTCTGAATCTCTAGCAACATTCACATATTAGACCTTCTTACCAGATAGCCAGTCGGATTCTTCGCAGAAGCTTCGCCAACCATGCGACCGCTGATCTGCTCACATGAGATAACCCACCTCTGGAGATTATGCACCGATAACTTTTAATGCCGCTGCACGAGGCATCATCACTACGACATCAATAACCCATACTGAGCCTGTGCTCATCCACCAGCTACACAAGTCCATTCACTCCTCGTGGACATTAACTAAATGTGCGGCAATATCTTCCAATTCAAAGTTATTTTGTATCCTTCTCCATATCAAGCAGCTCCTTTCCGTTATATCAAATCTCCTGCCGATATGCTAGCCAATATTTTGAATTAAGCTCGTAGACCCAATCACCGTCCACTAAAATTTCCCCAAATCACTCCAAACTTTCCTCAAGGGTGTAGTCATCCTGCCACTGAATCCACGTGCTACTTTTCCACTCTCCCACTTTGGCCAAACCCTCTTCTTTAAGCAACTATTCGACTTCCGCTTCTTACTCTTAGCCTTCTAGAAATTTAACCACCACACAACACTTCCCACTTGTCCTTCCTCTTCCTTGGATGCTCAGATGATGCCTTAGATCACAACCTAATTCAGTAGCGCTTGAATCAATAGACCGCTACTAACTTTTAATCCTTTCCGAGTATCATCTTTCTCGAGCCGTCAGCATTAGAAATACACATTCAATCCTGAACCACCGCACCCTGCGATCTCTGACAGCCGCTTCCCCAATACTATCTTACAATATCCTGCCCCAAAGGCGAATTGTAGAAGGTCGTAACACCGGCAAACTTAGTACATTCAACAAGGACAACGGCACCTCATCACAGATGAAAATTCCACCACGCTCGCAATACCAAGCCTCGTTACTCCATCAACCCAAATCTGAACATTCTTAGCTCGATGGCCTTTCCCCCGCCGGGAATAAAATACCGAATCTCCAAATCATGCACTGAGTAAACCTCTTTTCAAGTTGTTCACTGCCGCGACACGTAGACAAGCATCCTACCATCACATCAATACTGTGCGATAACCATTCATAAGCACCATGGCAATTTGTGCCTAGCCTCAGAGCTCTCAAAAGTACGACTACTGAGCTGAAATGATAGAGTATCCTTCCACAAGGCGATGACAATAGTCAAATCAACTATTCAGGGAGAAGCATCCCGCACCATCTCTGTAGTACCTTTAAAATTTCTCAATTCCTGATTTATAATAAGCGCTTCGCGTCGCATAAGATTGATTGGGAAGGAAACAAAGGCATAAGCCTCAAAAGAATCAAATCGCACGATGAGGAAATCAAGAAGGGAAATGCTCCTAACAGTCTTGTAGCCTCCCAAAGATAAGTACAGACGTCTCCGTAGCAATCCGCGAGACTCTACTAGACTTGCTCATGACACATGAGATCTAAGGGAACCTAGTGCTCTGAAACCATGTTGTCACGACCCAAAATCCACTAAGGGTCGTGATGGCGTCGGACACCATTGTCAGGAAAGCCAACACTAAATAACCAGTGACTTCTCTTTTGAGATATTTCTGAATTCACTCCTTTTATACATTTAAACAATAAAGAATAAATTTCACTGAATAAATAATAATATTTTTAACAATATCAAGATATTGACTAATCCCATAGACATCCCAGAACCCAGTGTCACAAGTGCATGAGCAATTACTAAGAGAATCGAATAAAGTACAATCATTGTCCGGAATACAAATTGGACAGAAGTAAATACAATATGCTGAAAGAGACTGTACTGGTTGTGGGTCGCCTCGAAAAATGCAGCTCACCTAGTCTCCGTATCATCCATGCTGCTACGCCCAGTAGGCCGCTAGAAATACATGTACCTGTGCAACAAAATGCACATCAAGTGTAGCATGAGTACGAAAACAACGTGTACTCAGTAAGTATCCCGTCTAATCTCGAAGAAGTAGAGACGAGAGATCGACTTCGACACTTACTAGTGGTCCAATAATGATACACCAATAATATAATAGATTGAGGATGTTTATAAAAATGGATGTAACTCAGTAGAATGAAGCAGGTAAATAATTCTTTCTTTTATAGGAAATTCCCAAATTCCTTTTCATCATTTATACATTTATTCTCAAGCCGGTAAGAAACAATATCAACTTCAATAAATTTCAAGACAAGCAATACAAGCATGCGCAAATCATGTCGAGGTCGTACGGCCCGATCCAACAATGTTTAAACTGTGCACTGCCAGAGGGTCGAATGGCGCAAACCATAGATGCATCTACAACCACGCTCGTGAATCATACATGCGACGCGGTCAAATATAAATAAACAATCACCCTGCTCGCGAATCATACATGAGACGCAGGTACACATAGAAACACATACTTAAACAGTCATTCAAAACATTCATCGAGGAGACAATTATTCAAGAAGGTGTAAATTTCCCTTTTTACAAGTCATGAAAATGAAGTTTTACTCTTTTAGAAAATCATTTGCCACTTCGATATGATTTAAGAAATTTAAACTATCAATAAGGTTGCATTTATTACAAGTAAGCATGCTTTTGGGTCCTAGACTACCCGGATATAAGCATGATAGTAGCTATGCACGAACTCTCATCCCCTCGTGCATACGTAGCCCCCACAATTAGCAGCACCTGTTCAATTAATTCACCTATGGGGACAATTCCCTCTTACAAGGTTAGAAAGGAGACTCACCTCGCTTCAAAACCTATATCCCAATTCAAGAACGCGCTCAAACCTCCAAATTGGAGCCGAACGATCCAAAACTATTCAAATGGGGTAAGAACTAGTCAATACATGCTCAAAGGGTCATATTCTAATTATTAAACCAATTTCCCAACCCTAAATGCAAGGTTCCTAAAATTCATCCCCGGGCCCACGTGCCCGGATTTCGGAAACTTTTGAAGAATGTTGTTACCCATAACCTAAGGATCAATAATATGTAATTTCTACTTCATTCCATCACAAATTTCGTGGATAAATCTTGTCTTTATCAAACTCTAGGTTTTTCATCTAAACCCTTGATTATCCCTAATTTTCACATGTTAATCTACCCATAATCTATGTATTTAACTCATGTTGTATAGAAATTACTTACCTCAAAATGCTAGGTGAAAACCCTCTTCCAAGAGCTCCGAAAATCGCCTAAGAGGATGAAGGAATTGAGCTAAATGGTCTAAGTCTCGAAATTAATAGCTGTGCACTGGCCTCAGATGTCGCATTTGCGACACCTGGTTCGCAAATGCTACGGTCGCAAATGCGACACACCCATCGCAATTAGGAACATGGGCCTCCCCTGCCAAGGTCGCAAATGCGACCAAAATATCGCAATTGCGAACACTGAGCTCCCACTGCTTAGGTCGCAAATGCGACCAAGAGCTCGCAAATGCGAACCCTGCTGAGGTCTCAAATGCGAACTCTACCTTAGTCCAGGCTCCTTCGCAAATGCGAAGCCTCACTCGCAAATGCGAGGTTCGCAAATACAAACTATTTCTCGCATTTGCGAGACCTGCAACTGCTACCAAGAACACCAAAAAATCTGGTGTTTTCCAACCCCTCCTGCACGTCCAAAACTCACCCGAGGCCCCCGAGACCCCGTCCAATCACACCACTCAGTCCCATAACATAATACGGACCTGCTCGAAGTCTCAAATCACCTCAAACAACGCTAAAACCATAAATCGCACTCCAATTCAAGATTATTAAACTTTATGATTTCAAACTTCTACTTTCAATGTTTAAACATATCAAATCACGTTCGATTGACCTCAAATTTTGCACACAAGTCATATTCGACATTACGGACCTACTCCAACTTCCAGAATCGAAATCCGACCCCGATATCAAAAATTCAACTCTCGGTCAAACTTCTCAAAAACCTTCAAATTTCTATCTTTAGCCAAATGACTCCAAAATGACCCACGGACCTCCGAATTCACTTCCGATCGCGCTCCCAACACCAGAATCACCATACGGAGCTATTCCCGGACTCGGAATCCCAAACGGACATCGATAACACTGAAATGCACTTCAACCCAAACTTATGAAATTCTTCCAAAAATGCTAACTTCCACAATAGGTGCCGAAACGTTCCCGGGTCTTCCAAAACCCGATCCACACATAAAATTCCCATAAGGAGATACTCAAAAAGCTAAATTGCTCATTACAACACAATATCGAATATCGGCCACAAGCACGCTAAGTGCATAATACCATCCCTGAGGGGACATATAGTGTCATAAACTAACAAACTCAAACACAACTGAGGTGCGATAAATGTTCCGAAACTAAAGAGCCACATGTTCACATAACACCATCGCCACGAGGAACCTCAACACATAAGAAATTTACCAAGCCGTTTCGCAACTCACACGGTACAATATAGCATTACATGAAATAGCCGACGACAAAATAACATCCAACATCTCAATACTCCTCCATAAGGAGAGCTATGCTGAAATGAACACATTCGGCCTGATATAGAGTCCATATTCATATTTAAATCCATCCACAGACCTCAAGCCGATTCTGATCGTACCGAACTTGGCCAATAATCTTTTCTGGGTCCATAACAACCCCTTCTTCCCATAACACACGAGAACAGCCATCATAACCGAAGTAATCCTCCACAGTCCACCACCCAATAAACCGAGTGCCCTGCAGGCATAAATTCTCAAATTAACGATATCACCACAATCTTCATACTTGGTTTCATTCTCCAATCAATCAAGTGACTACATGCCACACTTATACAATCTTCCCGTGGGAAACGCTCCCACGACCTTCCGTAAAAGATAAAAAGTTTGCACATCCATACCACCGGCCGCACTAACGCCGAAAAGCGATCATGAATCCATAACCAGGATGCAAAGCCTCTTTCACAAAACACCGATCCCTGGTGACGCTGAAGGTGATGCAAGCTTACTCTAAACATTAAAATCCCTTTCATGCTCACTCGAGCTCGTGACATCCTTGTCAACACCAAACCACAACCTTGTTCCTCACCTTCAAATTCCATACCACTCACTGCACCTAACATGCCAACATGCGATAGTACGAGAATCTCATCACAACTCCTAATCACTAATATGGTAAACACTTCCTCCCATGGAAACTTCCTACTTAACTCATTCCAAGAGAACCATAGAAACACACGAGTTAATTCTCACAACCGTAGAGGATGCAATTCTTCAAGTAGTGGCATAAGCCACCATAGCTCTTCCAGGGATCCGCCTACACATAGCAGGCCATAATACTAGAATACTTCCGAATAAAATCAATTATGGTGACCGACAAGCCTCACATGTACCGTCATAAATCACTTGCATAACTTAATCATGCTGAAGGAACTGATCACTGCCACTAGCATGCCAATCCAACCATGGCTAACCAATCCAACCTCTTCTAATTTATCCTTAATTATCTTAGAATAATAATAACTTCATTCAACATATAATGCACTCAACCCGAGTGTCCTTGTAACACGAGACCATGTTGTCTCAAATCCCACGAACCACCTCATACCTGCCTTGTGCGCATATTCGCATCTCGACTGGTACATCCATTCAGATAATTCCTCTATGATTCCGAAGTCCTTTTCTCCCTTTCCATCCTATGCTACACTGCAAGTCAAAACATCATAGAATATTCTGCCTCTTATCATAAGCTACTTCACAAGCTCGACCGTTAAACATACCACGTGCTTGAATCCTTAGGCACCGCATTTTTAACCTTTGAATTTACTAGGACCGTTATTGAGAGTCACCCACTCTGACATGGTCCCGAATATAATCAACTGCAAGGCTCCACTAGCCCATGACCACCCTCTCAAAGAAGCACCCAGCCGAATCACCTTCCTTGCAACTCACTTCTATGCGAAGCATAATTCCTGAGTCTTCCCAAAGCCTGAACAAGAATCGATAATACTTGTTATTGAACACATTCTTCAATTACTTTGCTTAAATTTCTACTGATGTTCTCTTTCCTTAGTCGCGGTAACCCATTGATATGCCGATCACAAGAAATCACACAAATAGGCGACCAGGCAATCCAACCATAGGCGGTGGGACTCTCCCACTTAGCTTGAAGCCACTATTACACCACTCCAGAGCCTACCAAGATTCCTTATCTCTTATTGATATGACCTTGCTCAATCAAACTACCAAATTCTGCGAAATCCTTCCTTTAGCATTTCATGAACACTCTGAATCTCTAGCAACATTCACATATTAGACCTCCTTACCAGATAGCCATTCGGATTCTTCACAGAATTTTCGCCAACCATGCGACTGCTGATCTGCTCACAGGAGATAACCCATATGTGGAGATTACGCGCCGACATCTTTCAATGCCGCTGCACGAGGCTCCATCACTATGACATCAATAAGCCATTTTGAGCCTGTGCTCATCCACCAGCTGCACAAGTCCATTCACTCTTCGTGGACATTAACTAAACGTGCGGCAATATCTTCCAATTCAAAGTTATGTTGTATCCTTCTTCATATCAAGCAGCTCCTTTCCGTCATATCAAATCTCCCGCCGATATGCTATCCAATATTTCGAATTAAGCTCGTAGACCCAATCACCGTCCACCAAAATTTCCCCAAATCACTCCAAAGTACAATCACTGTCCGGAATACAAATTGGACAGAAGTAAATACAATATGCTGAAAGATACTGTACTGGCTGTGGGTTGCCTCGGGAAATGCAACTCACCTAGTCTCCATATCATCCATGCTGCTACGCCTAGTAGGCCGCTAGAAATACCATTACCTGTGCAAGAAAATGCACAGCAAGTGTAGCATGAGTACGAAAATAACGTGTACTCAGTAAGTATCCCGTCTAATCTCGAAGAAGTAGAGACGAGAGGTCGACTTCGGCACTTACTAGTGATCTAATAATGATACACCAATAATATAATAAATTGAGGATTTTTATAAAAATGGATGTAACTGAGTAGAATGAAGCAAGTAAATAATTCTTTCTTTATAGGAAATTCCCAAATTCCTTTCCATCATTTATACATTTATTCTCAAGCTGGGAAGAAACAATATCAACTTTGATAAATTTCAAGGCAAGCAATACAAGCATGTGCAAATCATGCCGAGGTCGTACGGCCCGATCCAGCAATATTTAAACTGTGCACTGCCAGAGGGTTGAATGGCGCGAACCATAGATGCACTAGTACCCAGCTCGCGAATCATACATGCGACGCGGTCAAACATAAATAAACAATCACCATGCTCGTGAATCATACATGCGACGCAGGTACACATAGAAACACATACTCAAACAGTCATTCAAGACATTCATCGAGGAGACAATTATTCAAGGAGGTGTAAATTTCCCTTTTTACAAGTCATGAAAATGAAGTTTTATTCTTTTAGAAAATTATTTGCCACTTTGATATG
Organism: Nicotiana attenuata; assembly: GCF_001879085.1. NCBI lineage: Eukaryota > Viridiplantae > Streptophyta > Magnoliopsida > Solanales > Solanaceae > Nicotiana > Nicotiana attenuata. Next base: position 62,353,614 of record NC_031994.1, read on the forward strand.
ATTTAATCAATTTAAACTATCAATAAGGTTGCATTTATTACAAGTAAGCATGCTTTTGGGTCCTAGACTACCCGGACATAAGCATAATAGTAGCTACGCACGAACTCTCGCCACCCCGTGCATACCTAGTCCCCACAATTAGCAGCACATATTCAATTAATTCACCTATGGGGACAATTCCCTCTTACAAGGTTAGAAAGGAGACTCACCTCGTTTCGAAGCCTATATCCCAATTCAAGAACGCGCTCAAACCTCCAAATTGGAGCTGAACGATCCAAAACTATTCAAATGGGGTAAGAACTAGTCAATACATGCTCAAAAGTTCATATTCTAATTATTAAACCAATTTCCCAACCCTAAATGCAAGGTTCCTAAAATTCATCCCCGGGCCCACGTGCCCGGAATCCGGAAACTTTTGAAGAATGTTGTTACCCATAACCTAAGGATCAATAATATGTAATTTCTACTTCATTCCATCACAAATTTCGTGGTTAAATCTTGTCTTTATCAAACTCTAGGTTTTTCATCTAAACCCTTGATTTTCCCTAATTTTCACATGTTAATCTACCCATAATCTATGTATTTAACTCATGTAGTGTAGAAATTACGTACCTCAAGGTGCTAGGTGAAAACCCTCTTCCAAGAGCTCCAAAAATTGCCTATGAGGATGAAGGAAATGAGCTAAATGGTCTAAGTCTCGAAATTAATAGCTGTGCACAGGCCTCAGATGTCGCATTTGTGACACCTGGTTCTCAAATGCGACGCTCGCAAATGCGACACACCCATCGCAATTGGGAACATGGGCCTCCCCTGCCAAGTTCGCAAACGCGACCAAAATATCGCAATTGCGAACACTGAGCTCCCACTGCCTAGGTTGCAAATGCGACCAAGAGCTTGCAAATGTAAACCCTGCTTAGGTCGCAAATGCAAACTCTGCCTCAGGCCAGGCTCCTTCGCAAATGCGAAGCCTCACTAGCAAATGCGAACTATTTCTCGCATTTGCGAGACCTGCAACTGCTGCCAAAAACGCCAGAAAATCTGTTGTGTTCCAACCCCTCCCGCACGTTCGAAACTCACCCGAGGCCCCCGGGACCCCGTCCAATCACACCACTCAGTCCCATAACATAATACAGACCTGCTCGAAGTCTCAAATCATGTCAAACAATGCTAAACCATAAATCGCACTCCAATTCAAGATTATTAAACTTTAAGATTTCAAACTTCTAGTTTCAATGTTTAAACCTATCAAATCACGTCCGATTGACCTCAAATTTTTCACACAAGTCATATTCGACATTACGGACCTACTCCAACTTCCGGAATCGGAATCGCCCAATATCAAAAAGTCAACTCTCGGTCAAACTTCTCAAAGACCTTTAAATTTCTATCTTTAGCCAAATGACTCCAAAATGGCCCACGGACCTCCGAATTCACTTCCGATCACGCTCCCAACACCAGAATCACCATACGGAGCTATTCCCAGACTCGGAATACCAAACGGATATCGATGACACTGAAATGCACTTCAACCCAAACTTATGAAATTCTTCCAAAAATGCTAACTTCCACAATAGGTGCCGAAACGTTCCCGGGTCTTCCAAAACCCGATCCGGACATACGCCCAAGTCCGAAATCATCATACAAACCTGTTGGAACCTTCGAATCCCGATTCCAAGGTCGTTTACTCAAAAATCCAATCTTAGTCAATTCCTTCAACTTAAGGCTTCCGAAATGAGAATTCTCTCTCCAGATCAACTCCGAACTTCCCGGAATTTGATTCCGACCATGCGTACAAGTTATAATACATGAAGTGAAGCTACTCAGGGCTACAAACCGTTGAACGACGCGCTAGAGCTCAAAATGACCGGTCGGGTCGTTACAAGTAAGATGAGTCCTTTCTCGGGACGCCACCTCCAAACAATACTGAAGGCCACGGAGTTCCTCCTCCCTCCTAGTAGAAAGAGCTCTAAGCTCATCGGCTTCTGAGGTGAGCTTCCTGTGCTCACCCTCATAATGAGTCAGCGAGGTTTGAAACCTGGCAAAGGTCTAATTATAAAGCACCTTGACCTGGGACCATGAAAGAAACAAAGTTAACAAGACGAAGATCGGGGCACCGAGCATAATTTATGAAAAATTACCTGCTCACAGAGCATGTCGATCTCACTAAAAATAAGCGAGGCGTCAAGCTCAGGCTTTTCCTCAGACGTAGAAAAAAGCCTTTCAAACACATTTTTATCTCCGACGGGCGCCCCCACGTCGAAAGACTCTCTATTTTGGGCATCCTGCATCTCCCTCGGAGGAAAAGTCGATCCCAGAGGGGAATCGCTCACTTCAATAACCCCGACTGGATCAATCAGGGCCGTCTCTTATTTCTGGAGAGCTTCAGAACTAGGCTCCCCCGAACCGCCTACCGAATGCACCTCAGCTCAAGGAAAATTTTGGCCATCAATCGGCTCGGGGGTATTACCCGATACACCCTCGAAGGCCTCTTCAGCCTGTGGTAGGACAACAACGGAATCAAGTTCCGATTTAGAAGCCACCCACTCAGAAATATGTGGGACGGTCAGGTTTTCTCCCCCCCTTGGGTGCTACCAAGGAATCACCTTTCTTCTCGCCTTCAGCTCGGGGACTCCCCTGCCTTCTGGAGTTACGGTTGCTGAATCAGCCTTAGGTTCTTCCACTTTGGCCTTCTTGAATTTCTGAGAATGAGTCGATGACCTCCTTCGCTTTTTCTTCTCTTCGTCAAGTTTCGGGGTATTCGTTTCACCAAGCGGTGCTTCTCTCATCAAGAAGGTCTCCCCAAGACCTGTACAAATGCAAAATACAAACACTGGGAATGAGGACGCAATCGGTCATAGTTCTTTTGGGAGATTCAATTGCAGCTGAAGTAAAGGCTCACCATGGTCCTTTGCTTCCCATCGAGCCCTAGACACGTAGCGCCACACGCGCTCAACATAGGGGCAAATCGAATCTAGCTGGCTAACCCAGCCTGAAAGGTCCTTAACCGCGCTAGGGTACACTGCGACACCTGCATCAGTGAAGGAAGTTAGTTTGTAGGAGGATTTATCCAAAAGGAAAAGAGAACATTTAATTAGCGTATCCACTTACGTTTCGTGTTCCACCTTTCAGGGAACGGCATCCTCTCCACTGGAATCAAGTCCGAAGTCCTAACTCGGACGAAACGGCTCATCCACCCTCTGTTTCTAACCTCGTCAATACAAGCAAAAAGGGCTCTCGAGGCCTGATATTGGAGCTTAATCAGGCCCCCACGGAAGATTCGGGGACTCTACATTCTGATCAGGTGGTTGAGGGTGAAGGGCATCCCCTTAATCATGTTCACATAATATCTGGTCATGTAAACTATACTCCAGAACGATGGATGAATTTGGCCGAGAGTCACTCGATATCGTTCGCTGAAGTCGAGGATCACGGGGTCTATTGAATGCGAGGATGGCTCCACCGGGCCAAGAGTAAATGGATAGGTATACACACTAAGGAAGCCTGCCTTGTATGTCATTATGTCCTCCCCCGAGAGGGAATCTCCACTAGCACCGCGTCCCCCCAGCGGCAATCGGTCTTCACCTTCTCGGAGTCTGCTACTAAACTAATATATACGGGACATAGGTTCACATCATCCCGGCTTCGAAGAAGGTTTGTAGGTCTTGAAGTCGGAGGTCGTTTCAAAGGATCTTGGGATGCATTCCCCAACATGAGGAGGTACTGTTGCTTTGCCCTTAGACGAGCGTGAAGAAGAGGAAGGCACATCTTCCTGAGGGACAGAGGTGGAAGTTTTCGCCATTCTTGTTAAAAGATTTCAGAAGAGAAAAGAAATTGTAATCAGAGAGAACACAAAAGAGAGGTAAGAAGAACTCTTTTGAAGGCTTGATGATACAGTGGAAAATAAGGGGAGGAAGAATAAGTATTTATAGAGGCCAAGCGTGTACAGGCCAAAAGATAGCCAACCGTTGTAATTAATTCAAAGGCTTTTTAAGGGCTGTATGGACGCGACCTTTAGGCACCCTATTCGTCACATCAATCACTCGATAGGGCATAACTGATGTCGTGATAGAAGTATCGAAGAGGCAATAATTCAAGACCGTTTCTCATCATTTTCTCTCTAAGAAATGCGGGGACTATCTGTATACGTCTAAAATCGGAGAATCTGATCTTATGATCATTGTGACATTCCGTAGCTTCATCTGGAAGACTCGAGGCACAGCTCGAGGATCGACTCCGAGGGTCCTCTATATTCGACCTCGGGGCAGCACAAATAGGTGTCTATCATGACCAAGCGGGAAATTCCCTAGGCACGTGGTTAAAGATGACAACTCCTGCAAGAATAGTATTAGTCCGTGTCAGACTATCAAGTAGTTGTACCAGCTATGTTTCTTTATAATAATTATATATGTACCATGTTGGGATTCCCCCTCCTATAAAAAGGGGACCCTTGTTATTTCTTGCACACGTGATACTCAATACAAGAACAAGAACATTCTCCGCTCTCCAACTTAAACATACTCTCCCCTGATTTTATTGCTTACATTTATTATATTACCTACATTTATTGTGTTTCATTGGTTGTTCTTCATTTATTACTCATTATTGATCATAAAGAGCCATTATTGAGGCCCTTAGAACTGTTAGCCCTTCATCGATGTGAGGCCTCGTGAAAGATTTTACTCAAAACCCGAGAGCTCGTAGTGCCAAGTTAGGAATAAGTGTTGGAAATTTGTAAAATTCTTCGCGGTGAGCAAGCTCGCCGCGGTTCGGACCCTTTGGACTGATATATGCATTAAAAAGTCAATGAGTAATGTTTTCCAGAAAAGTGCAATTCTACGGTCGAGAATGCAGTCGCATAACAGCTATGCGGACCACATAGTCGCCGCAGAGTGAAGCAGTGTGTAGTCAATGTGAGGTCAACTATGCGGCCAATTATGTGATCGCATAATCGATCTGCGGGCCGCATAGTCTTCGCATAATTCCCTTGGGATTTTGTAAGGGGCAGTTTTGCGGTGCATTATGCGACCGCAGAACGAGTATGCGGACCGCATTTCTGTCGCATACCCAGACAGTGTGTTCAGGTTTTGGGGAGCATTTCTGCGGTCCATTCTGCAAGCCGCATGTCAACTTTGCGATCGCAAATGCGATCGCAGATCTGAGTCGGGCTCCTATTTTTTAATTTTTAAAACCCGACCACATCCCATTAAAAACACCCCATTAGACCATTTTTCTATTATTTCACGGCATATAGAGTGAGAGAGGGAGTTCTAGAGTGAGAGGGAGTAATCTTCATCAAGTCCCCTCTCAATCCTTGCCCCAAATCCTTGAAGATTGTCAATTGAACTTACTAGGTCTTCATCCTAAGAGGTAAGAACTGTACCCTCATCAATAATTTCGAAATTTCTATTAAAATAGGTAATTAGCAAGTGGGTACATGGGTATAAGGGCTAGTAATCTTGCATGCACAAGAGATAATGGAGTATGGGGAGGATGAGAACTAAAGAGACAACAATTGGGGTATAACATTAAAGAAATTTCTTTCAAAAAGGGGCCTAAGATCACAATGCACCTTTAGTGTTTGATAATATGCTCAAAAGAGCTAGAATCTTAATCTCGTCTCTAATTCTTGGTTCGATTTGTAATTCTTATACCATAGATTGAAGTGTTAAGAGTCTTGGAATTTTGTAAGAATTAAGTAAAGCTTTATTGAGGTATGTATGGCTAAAACCCCCTCCTCTTAGGAATTGAGCTTCCATGGTGCTCGTGTAAATGTTCTAAGTTCGAAACGTGATTGATGCAATACTTGTTATGTTAAGTGAATTAATGTTGTGAAAATGTATGTGGTAGGTACTCCTTCATGTGTTTAATGTGTTATTCTTCGTAAAAGGAGGGTGTGTGGAGAACATGATCTATGTGCTAAATACCTGAATGTCATGCCAAGGTTACTTTGGGACTAATATGCCAAACTTGACAAATTCTCTCTATGCTTATGACTTAAATTGCTTTTGTATGTGCCTATGATCTTAAGTGACAAAGTAAATGTTGAAAATGGGAACAATGTGAAACGTGAGTTATGGAATGTGGAAATTGTGGCCCCAAGTGCCGACGACTAATACATGTTTAACCAAAGATTGAAATGAGATGAATAACGGAAAATTATAACGTCTCGGCGAGACGGCTTAGCCGATTGGGCCGTGATCGGACGCCATGATATATATACACATGGTGGTAATGTATTGATGATTGAAACTGGAAAGTGAGAATGGAATAATGGTAACGTCTCGGGGAGACGGCTTAGCCGGTCGGGCCGTGATCGACTCCGCTCAAGGAAGTGGTGGCAACATAGATAATGAGGCAACAATGTGGGATGCTCCAACCTAAAATTTCAGAAACCTTGTGAAAACTATGTGAACCTGTTATATTGTTGATGTGGTGCTTATTTGAAACTTTGTTGTCTTTATGATTTCCTCTTTGCTCTCGTATGGTCGTTCTTTCTAACAGGATGGCATTCAGTTATACATACCAGTACTATTCCATGGTACTAATGCCCCTTTTGCTGGGGGCGCTACATTTTTGTAAATGAATGTAGGTGGCTCCATAGCGGATAGTTCCGATCACGCATAGCGGAGCATCCTCCTCCCAAAGTCTTGGTGAGCCCCTTTCTCCTTCAAGGGGTTATGTTGTACATCTTTTATTACAGATATCCACTTTTTGAGGTATAGCCAGGGCCTTGTTGCCGGCATTGTCATCATTGTCTTTTGTATCCTTAGAGGCTCCATAGACGATTGTGTGGGTTACATACGGGTGTTGGATAGGTCAATGAATCATGTTGTAACTTTGTACTCTAGCTCCTCTAAACTATAACTGTATGAAATTTTGAAAACTTAATTATGGTTTAAGGTTTGTGGCAAGAAAATGGTTTAACAATACGAATGTTCAAATTTTACTATTGTCTAAATAAATGATAGAGCGGTTCCCTGAACCGTATTGATTTGGGGGTAGCAAGGTAATAATAAGGCTTGCTCAGTGGGGTTCACTCGATTGAGCGCCAGTCGCGCCCCCCGAGGTTGGGGCGTGACAATCGATCACCCCCAATCAAGCTCGTTAGCTCGACCTCGAGGCCCAGCTCAGGCCAGTCCGAGACCCCGATTCGCAACCGTTTGGTTTGAATAAATGACACTGCCTCTCACTCTTATTTTACTTTCCTAGCTCACACTTAGCATCTACTGCTTAACAACTAGCATAAAAATAAATCACGTATTTTTAGAACCACAAAATCAAATCTAATTGTAATTACCATTTTCAAGGTAAACAAGACACTACGGGTTGGAGACAAGATTAAGGAGGTCTAGAGTTATGATTTCCTCTATTGTCGGAATCCTTCTCGCTACGTTTTCTATAAATTTGCCTAAGTCTTCTCTAGCGATCATGATCACTTTGGCTATCGTAACTCTCTCCCGAGTAATTACAATAATTTACTATACATATTCTCCTGAATTACGCTAGCTGGCATTAAGTACGGCTCACTCGGATCGCACCCAAGGTTTCGTTATCCCTAATCCCACCTTTCAACCCTCTGTATTGATCCCTCATAATGTTTAGGAGTGATGTTGTTCAAAAACTACCTAAATATGCACTCTCTCCCGAGTAATACACACTAAATAGGCACAGTCGATTGAGAGCTCTTCAACCAACCACAATAATAACGTAGTTGAACAAATAGAGAAAATACTACAGCAAATCTATATTAACGTAACAGGAAAATCATCCTCCAATAGGTTCCATCAAAACCCTAGATAACAAATTAGCTATTCATAATAGTATGCATAACTACAATACTAGAATTCATAACCAATAATAGAAATAGGAAGAAGGAAGTGAAAAACTCATAGAAGAATTCTCCGCCTTGCTCCTAGCGTGTTCTTGCCTCATTAGGTTGAATCTCCGTCTAATGTCGGTCTCCCTAGGTCTAAATTATGTCAAAAGTATGTCATCCTCCTCAAAATAGCATTTTTACATGTATTTATACCAAATAGGGTCGGGCCCGGACAAAACACCTTTTCTGCGCGAAATAGGACTCTGGCTATGTAAAATTTACACAGGCGCTTCGCATGGGGCGACGCGCCACGCGGTGTGCTTGTGGGTAAGTTCAGAGAGCTGATTCTGAGAGGCTGCAGGAATTTTCCACAGGCGCGGCGGGCGCCGCGCCGCACAATGCGCCACGGTAGTGGGAACTCGCAAAAATGCAAAACATGAAAGTTGTAACCCTTTCAAATAGCTTTCCAACTATATATTGTGGAGCCTAAACGGAGTTCTGAGCGAAAATTCATGTGCATTTTACTAGACAATGCATCGTATGCCCGCTCGATTCTTGGTTTCGTTCTTAACTATCATCCGTTGATCCCCGAACATGATCCCGACTTAATTCCTTGGGCTTTTACTCAGACTTCAAATCTCCTTCTTTGATGGCGTGGATATGTCCACTTTGGAAGATTATTCTGGGTTGGGCGACCTGGAGATCCCGAAAAAGGACGCGCCTTCAGGAGCTGGCGGGACGAGTTTGAGCCCAAAACTGGTGAAGCAGTTTCCTTCTTCGAGTGTGGACCCCGGCCGCAAGAGAACAGTCATTCTTACGGTCTCGGAGGATGCTCGGGTTTTATGTATTCCACTAGGAATAGCCAGCTACATTCGACGCCTGGTAACCGAAGAGGAAAAGGAAAAGATGAACGAGGTGGGCACGTCGAGTCTCTTCAAAGAGGCGCAGCAGGCGCTGACCCGAGTAACGCATCAACACTTCCCTTGTGAATTCCACTTAGTTTTAAATATCTCTTACTATTTCCATTACTTTGTAGGCCTCGGTGCTTTACCACGAGATCTTCCTCCGGTACCACTTCGAAACCAACCAGCTCGAATTTGAGCTCAAGGAGCAGGTTCAGAAGAATGACATGTACAGGCTTCTCAGTGAGCAACAGGATGGGATTGTCAAGGATTTTCAGGCCAAGCTGGATAGGGATCAAAAGGAAACTTCGACCCTGAAGAGGGAATACACCGGCCTGGTCAAAAAGGTAAAGGTATTTGAAGTTAAAAATGAGGAGCTAATCATGGTGGCTAAAAACACAACCTCACAGGTCGTACAGAAGGTTGAACTAATCAACCAACTCCGAACCAAGATGAACGAGGTCCAAGTCAAGGCCGACGGGTGGAAAAACAAAATGGACATGCTGGCTTCGAAGAGGGAAACTGCTAAGGCGTAGATGGCATCGGTTAAGAACCAACTCTGGGTGGAGAAGGACAAAGCTGACGAGTGGTCTCAGTTAAACGATGATCTCCGAGCACAGCTGAGCTTGGCTGTAACAGAGCGGGATGCCCTCGGTAGAGATTACGAGGCAGTGAAGTCCAATTTGGATACAACCTCCACCGATGCCAAAGAAATGGTAGCCTAATACAAGGCCAATGTGGAGGCAGCCGAGGTCTGCCCGAAGGGAAAGACCGAATATACTGTCCTGAAGAGAGACCCTCGGAGAGATCCACACCCGAGGTTTTGACCTGTCAGATGAGATCGAGGAAACCAAAAAGCTCAAGGTCTAGGCGAAGAAGTTTTACGAGCCTGAAGATGCCGAAGGCTCTAAGGGTTCCGAGGGATCCGAAGGCTCCGACAGTTCTAGCGATGAGTCGGGCCCCGGTGAAGACCAGCCGTAGATGCCTTAGTACTTTTTGGTTTTTCTCTCATGTATATGTATTTTTTTGTTTATTTTGAGGCTGTTTTTGGCAATATCATACCTTTACTTTTCCAACATCTTTTTATAATTTCAATTCATGTAACGTTTCTAATGCTTTGGCATAGAACCGAATGTAGTTATAGGGCGTTCATTTTTCAGAAGTCCAAACAGGGCCTGACCTCGATACAACTTTGTTTGCTTGAGGCTTTGAAAACTCGGTAAGACCGGAGGTTTTCTCAAGATTCTTAAGCAATTTTTTAGAGGATGTTGTTGCCGAGGGTAACCTCTTAGTAGGTTTCGGATTCTTATAAAGGCCTTACTTTCAGATTATGAGCTTCAGACATCTCCGAGCCATTTTTAAGGTGGTCATAGTCTTTCGTATTTAGGCACCGTCTCATAGGTTTGGTGCCTTAAGGATTTGGTAGCCCGGGTTGTCCGAAATTTTTTCGAACGACAGTCCCCGAATAGGGGTAGGCCTTGGGCTTGGTAGTCCCCGAGTAGGGGTAGCCCGTGGGCTTTTAGGATCCTGAATTTAAGAGGAAAGAAAATGCGTAAATAGCAAGGAGAAACTTTCTTTCATTTTTCAGTGTGTAAAGTACATGATCAAAAGCACATAAAAACTTGTATCATGGCTTGAGTGGACTGTGCAAGCACGGTTCATACGACCGTTTGGCCCTTATAATGAATCCTAACCAACAAGCCTTAGCTTCAAGAATACAAACTTTTTCTTCTTTCCTTGCTAAAAACCTTGATCCTTAATCCGAGGTAATGGCCCCCAGTATTCGAGGTCAAGCTTGAGAGGGCTCGGATACTGTTGACATGAAGTGAACTATCATTAACTCTGGTTTGAGACCGGCCTTCGAATCTAAGTTAGCATGTTTTACTGTTTCCTCGTTAAAAATCTTGCCGAAAACCCCATTTTTGGACAAAACCGGTTCAAGGAAAAAAGAGTGCAATGCGTGCTTTCACACCTAATAGCCACATCCATCCTTGGCTGTTGCCTGCAAGTGTTAGTCCAATTCATTACATGATTAAAAAGTAGTTGAGATAGTACCTTAGCAGTAGTACCACTTTAAGTGTGTCACGTTCCAGTTATTCGGTAGTTGCACATGTTTCCCGCTTCGAGTTTACATGAGCCTTTACCGGTAATGCTGATTTCTCGATATGGTCCTTCCCAATTCGGTCCCAGCTTTCTCTCGTTTGGGTTCCGAGTGTGTAATATTACTTTCATCAACACCAAGTCCCCGGTCTTGAAATGTCGGAGGTTTGCTCTTCGGTTGTAGTATCTTCCTGTCCACTGTTTCTGGAAGGCCATCCGGACTAAAGCTGCCTCAAGCATTTCATCCAATAGTTCCAAGATCGTGATCATCGCCTTGCCATTTGACTCTTCAATCCCATATTGTAATATTAGGCTCGGCTCCCACCTCGACTGGTATCAAAGTTATGGCCCCATAGACCAACAAAAATGGACTGGCCCCACTACTAGACTTCGAGGTTGTACGATATGCCCACAAGACTTCGGGCAAGATTTCCTTATATTTCTCTTTGGCATGGGTCAACCTCTCTTTTAGGTTTTGAATTATGGTCTTGTTCCTTGATTCCTCTTGTCCGTTCCCACTTGGGTGGTAAGGTGTTGATAGTATCTTCTTAATCTATGATCTTCGAAAATTTTATTTACCTTGCTGCCAATAAGTTATTTCCCATTATCACACACGACTTCAGCCGGTATACCAAATTGACATATTACATGGTCCCGGATGAAGCCAATGACTTCTTTCTCCCAGACCTTTTCGAATGCTTGAGCCTCGAACCATTTGGGAAAATAATCAATCATGAATAGTATGAATTGAGCTTTACCGGGTGCCAATGGTAGGGGACAGACGATGTCCATTTCCCATTTCGTAAATGGCCACGGAGATAGGACCGACTGGAGTAGCTTTCCTGGTTGATGGATCATCGTTGCTTTTATCTGGCAGTCATCACATTTTTGTATAAACTCGTTCGCATCTTTCTCCATTTCAGTCCAATAATAATCAGCCCTGATTAATTCCCAGACCAAAGATTCTGCCCCCAAAAGATTCCTACAAGTGCCTTCGTTAACTTCTCTCAAGGCGTATTTGGTTTCTCCTGGTCCCAAGCACCTAGCAAGCGGGCCGTCGAAGTCCTCCAAAATAGCGCTCCTTCGACCAAGCTAAATCTTGCAGCCTTGGTACACAGGGCTCTTGATTCTTTGTGAACCGGGGGTCATTTTCCGGTCATCAAGTAGTATATGTACTTGTTCCTCCAATCCCAAGTTAAACTTGTCGAGTTTACTTCGACGTGGCCCTCTTCTATCATTGATTTCATAAGCTGCACTACCGTTCCCAAACTAAATTTGTCGTCATCGACCAACAACCCCAATTTGGCCAAAGAATCAGCCTCGCTGTTCTAATCTTGGGGGCACGTGTTGTAGGGTCCACTCCTTGAATTGATGTAGTGTTACCTGTAAATTATCCAAATACCTTCGCATCTTTTCCTCTTTTACTTCGAACGTCCCATGACTTGATTACAACGAGGAGGAAATCGCACTTAGCTTTGATCCCCAATGCTCTTAGCCAATTCGAGACCTACAATCATGGCCTTATATTCGGCCTCATTGTTAGTCCATCTCACAGTTCTAATAGACTACCTAACTACATTTCCAGCAGGTGGTTTCAGCAAGATACCTGTATCAGACCATTTTACGTTCGAGGCACCATCCGTAATAAGGGTCAAAATTCCCGAGGTAGTCCCCAAGGTTAGCAATAATTCTCTTTCGACTTTGAGAACTGAGTCCAACGTAAAGTCGGCCATGAAGTCTGCCAAAAATTGAGATTTTATAGCGATTCGAGGTCGATACTCGATATTGTACCCACTGATTTTGACAACTCATTTGGCAAACCGGCTCGAGAGCTCGAGTTTATGCATGATGTTCCTCAGCGGGTAAGAGGTTACAACACATATGGGGTGGAATTGAATATACGGTTTTAACTTTCTAGAGGCGCTTAGCAAAGCGAGCGCCAATTTTTCCAGGTGAGGATATCTTGTTTCGGCCTCTCCTAGGGTTCTACGGGCATAGTAAATAGGAAATTGCATACCTTTCTCTTCCGAACTAAGACTCCACTTACCGCCACCTCAGAACCGCCAAGTATGGGTGCAGTTGTTCATCCGCCTTCAGAGTGTGGAGCAGGGGTAGGATTAGAAGGTACCGTTTGAGTTCTTCCAGAGCTTGTTGGCATTCCGGAGTCCAGGAAAATTATTCTTCTTCTTCAATAGCGAGAAGAGTCGGTGGATTTTTACTGAGTACCTTGACATGAACTGACCTAGGGTGGCTATACGCCCGGTTAGCCTTTGGACGGCCATGACATTGTCCACCACGGTGATGTCTCTATGGCTTTGATTTTGTCGCGATTGATCCCGATCCCTCGATTGGACACTAGAACCCGAGGAATTTTCCAGATCTAACCCCGAATGCGCATTTTTCTGGATTTAGCTTCATAATGTATTTCTTCAATATGTCAAAGGTTACCTACAAATGTTTCAAATTGTCCTCTACTCGGAGGGATTTGACTAACATTTTGTCAATGTAAACATTCATTAACTTTTCTATATATTCTTCGAACATCCGGTTTACTAGGCGTTGATAGGTGGCGCCGGCGTTCTTTAATCCAAATGGCAACAAGTTATAAACATAGGTACCGAATTTAATGAAAAAGGAAGTCTTTTGCTAATCGCCCGAGTCCATCCGAATTTAGGTATACCCGGAATAGACTTCAAGAAAACTGAGTATCTCGTGCCCGGTTGTCGCGTTTATCATCGGACCGATGTTAGGCAAAGGAAGAGAATCCTTAGGGCATGGCCTGTTCAATCTTTAAAATCCTCACAGATTCTTAACTTATTTCCTTTTTTAGGTACTACCACTGCGTTGGCTAACGAGTCCGGGTATTTAACTTTGCGAATGGACCCTATTTTAAGAAGTTTAGTTACCTCGTCCTTGATGAACATATGCTTGACCACGGACTGCATCTCCTTTTCTATTTAACCGAATGGAACTTCGGGTCCAAGCTCAGCTTGTGAGTGTTACCTCCGGCGGGATCCCTGTCATGTCAAGATGGGAGAAAGCGAAACAATCTATGTTAGCTATAAGAAATTCAATGAGTTTTTTCCTGAGCTGGGGAGTTAACTCCGTGCCCAAGTATACCTTCCGATCGGGTAAGTGTTCTATCAATATGACTTGCTCCAGCTCCTCGAACGTTGACTTGGCGGAATCAGTGTCATCAGGAGCTACGAACGATCTAGGAACTCCGTAATCATCCTTCTCGTCTACCCCTCATTATTCCGGTTCGATCGAGACTAGCATCGGTGATTGCTATTTGATTTCTTCCTTCTTGGTTTTGATGGCGAGACTGCAGGAGCCGGGGTCACCTTGATGACTGCGAACATTTCCGTTGCAGTCGGCTTCTCTCCATGTACCATCTTGTCTCCTCCCGGTGTAGGGAACTTTAGTGACTGGTGTAAGGTCGAGGGTAGTGCCCTCATGTTATGAACCCATGGCCTTCGGAATAAGGTGTTATACCTCATGTCTATCTTGGATTGCCCCAGCGGTGTTTAGTGGTAGAGGTATTTCTCCTTCAGTAGTTCCGCACGCATGTTAAATCTGTTCAACACTCGGACTGCCAGTATTATTTGGTCTTGTAACCCCAATTGCTCTATAACCCTCGATCTGATGATGTTGGCCGAGCTACCCGGATCGATCAACACACGTTTAACTTGAGACTTATTAACAAGTACGGATATCACTAGTGCATCATTGTGAGGTTGTACGGTGCCCTCGGCATCCTCGTCACTAAATGAAATAGTTTCGTCCGGGGTTTAATCTCGAGTGCGTTTTTCCCTTGTGATGGATACTTTAGTGCGTATTATCATTGGCCCCTGGGGGACATCGACCCCTCCAATTATCATGTTGATGACGTGCTGAGGTTCTTTTTGTTCGGTCTGTTTTTTGGAGTCCCTGTTCCTGAAGTTTTTTTTGGCTTAATCAATTAGAAACTCTCGGAGGTCCCCGTTATTAAACAACCAGGCAACTTCTTCTTTCAATTGTCAGCAGTCCACGGTCTTTTGGCCATGAGTGCCATGATACTCACACATCAGGTTAGGATCTCTTTTGGTAGGATCAGACTGCAATGGTTGAGGCCACATGGTTTCCTTGATGCGCCCAATGGACGATACGATGTTGGTTGCATCAATGTTAAGGTTATACTCTGATAATCTTGGTGCTTCCCTTTCCCCGAGTGACCTGTAAAAACCATTCTTGCTTATCAGACCTCGTCTATTGGTCCCACGGTCGCTTCTCTTCTCGTTCCTCGTGGGGTTACGCATGTGCCCTTTTCCCCTTCAATATGCATTGTATAGTTGATATCGATCTTGGACCGGCCTTAATTCATGATCGACGATTGTCTTAGGCCTGTCGTCGGTTTTGATGGGATAAATGGACCTAGAAAGGGCTCAGAGTTGGTCATCCTCGACTCTAATTTTCGACTGGTACCTGTTGTAGACGTCGGCCCAAGTTACCACCAGGTACTCTACCAAATTTTGTTTCGGCTGCTGTGAAGCCAAGGAGCTTCGGGGGTTAAGTGCTTGAGCGAAAGCTTGAACGGCCCAATCGTACGGAATCGGAGGCAAGTCCATTCATTCCATTTGAAACCTTGATACGAACTCCCTGATCATCATGTTGTCTCTTTTCTTAACCTTTAAAAGGTTTGATTTTCTGGTCTCGGCCTTGATGGCCCCGGCATGGGCCTTTACAAAAGCATCTGCGAGCATAGCGAACGAATCAATAGAATTTGGGGGCAAGTTGTGGTACCATATCTTCTCATTTTGACAGAGTTTCTTCGAACTTCTTTAACAGTACTGACTCGAGTACGTCGACTTCCAAGTCATTACCTTTCATGGCGCATGTGTAGGAGGTCACATGCTCATTAGGATCCGTGGTTCCGTTATATTTTAGAATATCGGGCATACGTAACCTCTTCAGGATTGGCTTCGGTGCACTTGGAGGACAAAGCTTTTGGACAAATTTCTTGGAGTCTGGGCATTTCAGTATCAGGGGCGCTTCTAGTATTTAATCGCCCGGGAATTATATGTCTCCACCTTCTTGTCGTTTGCCTCAATTTTTTTTTCACCCGATTCCACTCGTTTCGTTAATGCTTCAAGCATTTTCATTAGTTCGGTGATGACACCAGACTCAGCTTCTCCCGTCCTTTCGGTGATCTATTCATTTCTTCGGGTGTTTTTCCGGGATTGTTCGGGCTTAACTCTGCTGGGGGCACGGCCTTGATTTTGCAGCTGCGCTATCGCCGCTTGTTGGGCCTGCAACATTTCGAAGGTCAATCGTAGACTGACTCTGTCGGCTTCGTCTTCAGGCGCTCCTCGAGCCGTTAGTCGGGCTCCTCCATAAACGCTGTTCTCGGGATCGGTGGGCCGGTTCGCGTCGATGGCCACTTGCGAGTTGGCATCTACTGGTTATGCAACTGGGACTCCATTGGGATCAGCAGGGGGCACCTCATTGCTAGGCACGAGATTGTTATTTTTGCCACGATGGTCAGACTCGGCCTCAACGTTCAAGTGAGCAAACTGAGAATTTGACATTTTTCAACTGACCAGAAATTAAGACCTTAAAGAACAAGTGTAAAATAGAGTGTGTGTTATGAAGATTTGTATCAAACCACCACTATTATCCTTAGCCCCACGATGGGCGCCAAACTGTTTACCCCTAAAACGGATAACAACTAAATTTGTACGCGGTTTTGAGGATACGTGGATTAATTCAATACAACTAATCAAGAATGTTAGATAAATGAATTAAAGAAAAAATAAATGACCAAACCAGTTTTGCTATTAAGGCCGGACTCGAATTTGAGCCAAACAACAGCTCTATCCTTGATCGGACTGATTCGAAGCCAAACGTATATGAAAGACTCATATTAAAATAAGAACCTTTTAATAGCGGAGAAATAAATTTGTATGCCTTCATATGCGTTTTACCATGTGTCCATTGAATAAAAAAACTTTCCCTTTATATAGCAGGGGAATTTTACCCGTAGTAGAATTCTAAAAAGGTAAAAATCCTCCTTGTGCATCAATCACTGATACACAACCGACATCGAACGAGATCCACATCGTAATATCTGGTCGGGTGCGGATATTACTCCTTTGTTAGTCGTGTGCAACCATTTGTAGTTATTTTCGAGGTCTTGGAACTCGTTCCGAGTTGGGAGGTGTTGTCTTGACAGGCCTGGTGGCTAGCACCCCATTCTGGCCTCTATTCAAGGAGTTCTCGAATTCGTTCTCTATCTCATATATTCATACATCTTAATTCGTTTCACACACCGCGAACTCGGGGTGTGTGCAAACTCTGAGTTCACCCGTATACAATATCATTTCCATATCCTACCCTTTTTCATCTGTGCTTGCATTAGCTCATTAGATTAGGGCAGCCCGGTGCACGAAGCACTCTACATTCACGCAAGGTTTGGGGAAGGGTCGCACCCTAAGCAGTGTGATTGATGTTTTATACTTCAATACCACAAAAGAGGGGGGGTGATTTGTGTGGTGTCCAATTTTTCGCTTAACCTGATTATAGAAGGACATGGTTCTTCTATGTGTTCCAACTACTACTGTTGCGGAATAATAAGTACAGAAATTAAAGAACACATAGATTTTACGTGGAAAATACCATAAAAACTCTTTTGTAAACCTAGGTTTAACTCCAATCCCGTTGTAGCACACAGCCTCAACTGTTGCAACAACTTCAAGTTAACTCTAACTTGAAAACTCTGAGTACCTAATACAATTGCTTCTAGATAAGCTGAAAGGTAAAATATGAAAACACCTACTACAATTGAACTAGAATAAAAGACAGACACTTGGAGTTGGTTCTTCTATCTGGTTCAAGTAGCTTCAGGTTTGCACGCTTGAATCACACACCAATTGCTTGCAAAATTGCCTTGCTATTTTGCCCTCAATTCACGTTTAACTTCTGCTTATGTGTGTTACCTGTAAAAGAGAACAACACTGATATTTATGGAGTTAGTAAATAGATATTGACTAGAGTTCTGATGCTACTCTTCCTTGGTGGAAGAGTTCTAGTTGATCTCAACCTCTAACTCTATCCTTTTCTTAAACTGTGTTCTCTTTGAGTAAGGAGTCTTTCTCCTTATCCAATATGTAACCTTTTCGATCAATATCAAGAGATATCACTTCTGGTAAGTTAGGTTTATCTCCTTCACGTGCATCTCACATGCTTGAGTTGACCATATCTGTGCATCACTAGGATGGACCTGGTCCATGTCTGAGTTCCTTTGTCAGTCTTCAAAACTCACCTTTACTTGGGCCACAAATTCCCCCTTTTTGATGATGACAAACTCTCTGCTTTTCATTCACTTAGGCCCTGTCAGAACTCAGCTTAATCATCAATGCAAAGTTAGAAATTTTTCACTTTTCATCAAGGTCCAGGTTCATTAGGTTATAAACATCACTATTTAGAATACAAAGCACAATATCTTTTCCCCCTTTTGGCATCATCGAAAAGTTGCATAAACAAAGTGTGATTACCAGAATTTTTAAAAAAATTACTCATGGCCATTGGGCAACTGCAAGTGCAATCATACATTAATCATCAGTAATCAACCACACATATTCAAACTATCAAGGAAAAATAAACAGTCAACAAGAGCAAAAACAGCAAACTTCATTGATATATAATATGATTCTGCCACAATCCACAAAAAGAAACAAAAACAGTCAAAACATGAGGAAAACAAGAAAAATCCCTAATCTGGGTCACTGAAAGGTCTAGAAAACTATCAAGGAGTGAAGGCTAAGGGAATTAAGGCTTGGAAGAATTGGAGGGTTGTGTTTTGGCTTGGAGAAAATACAGCATATCTTGAAGAATGTCATCATTCTTCTCCTTTTCCTTTGTGAGCTCAGTTCTGAGAGCATCTCTCTCAAATTCAACCTCTGCCAAACGAGTCTGCAACCTAGCTATCCCAGCATCCTTTGCCCCACTCTCCTACAATAGAGCTCTGACCTTGCTATTGATAGGTGTCTTCTTAGATGAACCAGGTTCATTGGGAATGGCATTGACCTCATAGTTACAAGCAATCAGAGTGTTTATTCCAAAATGATCTTTGCTTGTGGCCATCTCCCACTTCTTCGGTGGCACCTTACAGCGTGCAAGGGCAGTAGTGAGAATAAACCCATAAGGGGTGGCATAGGCCTTGGAGCCATTGATAACCCTATCAAGCAGCTTGATCATAAATGCAGGCCAATTGATCTGCCTTCTACTTTCAAGACACTCCATCAACACCAAATCCATGTAGTTAGCAATGTGTCTTCTTTCCTGCCTAGGCAGCAAACACTTGCTGACAAATTCAAACAGGACTTTGTGGCCTGGCTTCATTTCACTCTTATACACGACCTTGGCTTCATTCACATCTGGGACATCACAGAACCTTCTAGTGATGGCAAGGGCAGTGGGAAGGGAGTCCAGACTTGGCCATTTTTGCCTTGTGTAGTCATCATACCCTTCAGAGGGAATGTCAAGGATTTCACCCAACCTTTTTGCATAAAAAGACACATGAACCCCTCTAACTTGGCTGGTAACTCTGCCATCCTTTACCTCTGCATTGGCCATGAACTCTATAGTCTCATTCTTTGCCAGCCTGCCATCCAACTGAAGGACCATGTCCTTCCAACCCTGAGCAGCAAGAGCATCAACTAGTCGAACCATCCCTGGTTACTCCATATCCCTCAGAAGTCTACCTTTTAAAATAGTTCGTTTGCCAAATTTGGCTAGCTTCTCTTGTTCAGCATCAGATTCACTCTCTTCTTCACCACTCCATTCCTCCTCCTCAGTAATTCTAACTTGCTTGGCTTTCACAGCAGACCTTGTCCTTTTAGCCAATGAAGGTTCAGCAGACTTAGATACAGATGAAGACTTCTTGAAGAAGTCTTGGTCTTCTTGGGCTTAGGGGTCTGTACCTCCACAGTTGTATGTTCTTCCTAATGGACATGTTCCATCTCATCCACATCAACAGCCTCAGCAGGCTCTGCAACCTTAGTTTTCCCTTTGTCCATTCTCTTCTTCTTGCTTTCCGCCATAGCTTTTTGTAACTCAAGACTTCCCTTGCAGATTGAAGAAAGCCTTATATGGCTTCAAACAAGCGAAAAAGGCCCTTATTCTCACTCTGCTTCAACATACTCCTTGTGGCCCTTCCTTTTGGTAAGGGAATCTCAGCAGTTGTTGGAGAAACAACCTTTCTTTTCTTGGTACTTTTTGCAGTGCTGGGAGCTTTTGGTGTTGGGGTTCTCCTTTTCTTGGGGTTATAACTTGCACCCACTTTCTTCAGAAGGTCTGCTAGGGTCTCCTCAATAGATGAACCGGGTTCATCTGCATGTGAACTTAGATTAACCAGCCCTTCAGCAGCCTCCCCTGAACCACTTCCCCCTGTTTTCTAGCTACTTTCTACCATATTTTCATCCTCAGCCCCACGTATAGCTGGTCTACTCATTTCAGAAGTGGGTGAAGAATCAGCCACTTCTTTCCCTCTTCCCCTCACATCACTACTCACACCCTCACTCTCCTTTTCTTTTTCACTTTTATTTTTACCTCCTCTCCTTTTTGACTCTTGGCATTTCCACATCCATAACAGACCCAACCAGAACAAACATATTGTCCAAATTTTCAACTAGAACAAAACGTACCTCAGAAGGGGGATTTTGCGCTTTCTCAGAATCAGAAGACCCAGTTCCTTCCCCCTCACTTGCAGACTTGAAAGAGTCATCAGAACTTTTCAGAATCTTGGGCTTGACTAGCCTTTAATTTGGCGTTTAGTTTCTTTGAAAGAGCACCTGTAGCCATAGTTTTACGAGCAAGCATCTTCACTTACCTTCTCCTAGGTTGGGGGGTTGTGCTAGGTTGAGGAGTAGTGGAGGAATTAGAGAGGGTAGGTTGTGGAGGAGTGCCTAGGTTATCTTGGGGGTTGGTCATCTTTGCTAATTCTGGAAGAGGATTTTTGAATTGGGTTATTGGAAGAGAGAAAAGTAGAGAACGAAAGAGAATTGACGGTTTTAGAAGATTATGAAAGTGGCAGTGATGGTGATGATGGTTTTTAAAGAGAGGGGGCTAATTAATGTTTAACAGCTTTTTGTAGTCAATTAGAAGTCCAATCAACCTGAAATTTTAGGTTGAATGAGCGGTTAAGCTTCCCTAGATTCTAGACATTTTATGCGGTAAGGATTCTAATAGAGACGGAACTGGTTCAAACTTAAAAGGATAGGTTTTTCTGACGTTTTTGAACATAGGTAGGACTCTGCTCATGAATTAAATATTAATATCTCTAATTGTGTAGAGTGTAGAAAGCATACCTCGTTATTCAGATGAACCAGTACTGATGAACCAGGTTCTTCACTAAGAATCCTCTTGATCATGCCTCAATTTACCAAAATAGAGAAAATTTTATTAGAGATCAGTGAGTCATATCAACACATGTCACAGGAGTATACTATTTACAGTATGAGACTGAGCAAAGATTAATCTAGATACAAGTTCCAGATTCTCTAACCAAAAAAATTCATTTTTTTCTTTTTTTTTTTCATTGTGCATTCTGAACCGGTCCCATTAGATGATCTTAATCATCCCTAATTCTAACCTGTTCCTTTCAAAGTGCTCCCTACTCAGTGCTTTTGTGAAGATGTCAGCAATCTGTTTATCAGTAGCACAAAATTCTATAGTAATTAGTCCTTTCTCATAGTTGTCCCTCAAAAAATGGTGTCTAACATCTATGTACTTAGTTCTCTTATGATGAACCGGGTTCTTAGTCATACTAATAGCGCTAGTGTTATCACAGAAAATAGGGATGTAACCAACTTCAATAGCAAAATCCATCAACTGTTGTTTGATCCACAACAATTGAGCACAATAGGAAGCAGCAGCAACATACTCAGCTTCAGCAGTGGATAAGGCCACTGAATTTTGCTTTTTAGTAGCCCATGACACAAGACATGAACCAAGGAAGTGTGCCATACCTGAGGTGCTTTTCCTATCCACAAGGAAACCTGCATAGTCAGCATCAGCATATCCCATTGGGTTAAAGTTACTACCTTTTGGATGCCAAAGACACAGATCAGTAGCGCCTTTCAAGTATCTCAATATTCTCTTGACAGCAGTCAAGTGGGATTCCTTTGGATTTGCTTGAATTGAGCACAAAGCCCTACACTGAAAACAATGTCAGGTCTGCTAGCAGTAAGATACAAAAGTGAACCAATCATACCCCTATACAACTTCTGATCAACAGATAAACCAGGTTCATCTATTTCCAATTTTGTGGCTGTTGCAATAGGAGTGTCTATTTCCTTTGATTCTTCCATTTTAAACTTCTTAATCAACTCTTTTGCATATTTCTGCTGATGGATCATGGTTCCATTTGAGTTTTGTTTAATTTGTAAGCCTAAGAAGAAATTAAGCTCACCCATCATGCTCATTTCAAATTCACTCCCCATAAGTTTAGCAAATTCCTTAGTTTTTCAGTGGTTGCTCCAAAAATTATGTCATCAACATATATTTGTACTACAAGAAGATCCTTACCTTTTTCCCTCAAGAATAGAGTGCTATCAATTTTACCTCTCTTGTAGCTATGTTCAAGCAGGAATTTGGATAGTCGTTCATACCATGCTCTAGGAGCCTGCTTGAGTCCATAGAGTGCCTTGTCCAGTTTATATACATGATCCGGACACTCTTGCTTTCAAACCCTGGGGGTTGTTTGACAAATACTTCTTCCTTTAAGTAACCCATTTTGGAAAGCACTCTTGACATCCATCTGGTGAAGAGTAAATTCCATGTGTGTTGCAAAGGCTATGAGGAGTCTTATTGCTTCCAATCTTGCAACTGGAGCAAAGGTCTCATCATAGTCTAGGCCCTCCTCCTAGCTATAACCTTGAACCACCAACCTTGCCTTGTTTCTTGTAACAGTTCCATCTTCATCAAGTTTGTTTCTGAAGACCCATTTAGTGCCAATTACTGATCTGTCCTTGGGTCTTGAAACCAAATACCAAACTTGACTCCTTTCAAACTGATTAAGTTCATCTTGCATTGCATTTACCCAGTCTCCATCCTGCAAAGCCTCAGCAACATTTTTAGGTTCAATAAGAGATAAAAAAGCATCAAAAGCACACAGATTCTTTAATTGAGATCTAGTTTTAATTCCAGAGGTTGGATCAGTAATTAGGTTCTCAATGGGATGAGAACTTT
This sequence comes from Nicotiana attenuata, assembly GCF_001879085.1. NCBI lineage: Eukaryota > Viridiplantae > Streptophyta > Magnoliopsida > Solanales > Solanaceae > Nicotiana > Nicotiana attenuata. The sequence goes on from NC_031994.1 coordinate 62,376,660, forward strand.
GATACTTGTAAGGTTTCACAACCAACTGTTTTCTATTTGATGTTTCTCCCATGTTCTGTTCTGAGGAACAGGCTCATGGACAGGTTCCATTTGGGAATTAGATTCAGTTCTTCTTTGTTCAGTCCCCCCTGTCAGGTTGCTCTGGATGGAAGAACCTGTTCCATCACCTGTTCCTTCTTCTGGTGCAGCAGCTTGGGCTGTGACTTCATTTAACTCTTTTACCAGCCCAATAGCTTCATCTTCATGTTCCTGTAATGTTAGTTTCATCAAAAACTACATGTACACTTTCTTCTACACACATAGTTCTTTTGTTGTACACTTTATAAGATTTGCTATGTGAAGAATATCCCAATAATACTCCCTCATCACTTCTGGGATCAAACTTACCTAGGGAGTCCTTTCCATTATTATGCACAAAGCACTTGCATCCAAATGCCCTAAGATGGGATATATTTGGTTTTCTCCCTTTAAGCAACTCATAGGGAGTCTTCTTTACAAGAGGTCTAGTCATGCACCTATTAATGATATAACATGCAGTGTTTACAGCTTCTGCCCAAAAGCTATGGGGTAGTTTACTAGAAAGAAGCATAGTCATAGCCATATCTTCAAGTGTCCTATTCTTTCTTTCAACTACTCTATTTTGTTGTGGAGTCCTAGGGGCAGAAAAATTATGATCTATGCCATGCTCATCACAAAATTCAGCAAAGTTAGCATTTTCAAATTCAGTTCCATGATCAGACCAAATTGATGCAAGTTGATTACCTAGTTGTTTCTGAGTTTTTCTAACAAAGGCAGTAAACATGTCAAATGTTTCATCCTTAGATGCTAACAACAATGTCCAAGTAAACCTAGAGTAGTCATTAACAAGCACCATCACATATTTTTTACCACCTCTGCTTAATGTTCTCATTTGACCACAGAGATCCATGTTGATACCCAATTTTTCCCTAAGTATTTTTATGTACTCAAAATATCCTCAAAATAGCATATACATGCAAAGCATTCCCAAGAGTTTTGGTAATTTTTCCTTATTTTTAATCAATTTATTGTCTATTTTAACAGTACAAAATCCAATAATTATTCCCAAAATTATTATTTTTGTGAATAACTTATTTTATTCTCATATTTACACCAAATATAATAAAGGTAATTTTTTGTATATTTTTACAAATTTGTTTGGTATTTTTAAAGCTAATTGCATATAAAGGCAATTATAGCCTATTTTACGATTAATAGTGTTTTATAATTGTAAAATTAGTTCTAATATTTTTAAATTATTACATATGTATTATTAATTGGTTCAGCATCTTCAATTTTCTTTTAAAATCATTTTCACTATTTTTATAAAATAACAGGGGAAAAACTGGCTATTTCAATTTTGGCCACATTTTATTTCAATTATAGCCTCAATTTCATTTTAATCTTAAAACCAATTGGCCACAATCCTAATGCCAATTGGGCCAGCCCAATTCCAATTTAACCCAACCCCTGACCCATTAAACTAAACCCGCCCGGGATCCCTTTAAATCCAGGCCGTTGATCCTTTTGATCAACGGCCACAAATAACCCTTTCCTTTTTAATTCCAAACGACCTAACCCTAACCCTCATTTCTCTCAGACAGCCGCCCCCAAACTCTCTCCTTCTCTCAAACGCTCCCTAGCACTCGAAACCCTAATAGCGTTCGCCGTCTTCTCCGAGCAATCTCATCGGAGTCCATGGCTTCTCCGGCCATGGACATCCTGTGCTTACCTTCCTTTCCCCCAAACCGTGGTTGTTCGAGATTTCAAGGCCTGACCTCGATAAAGTCTGTTTAGATCCGTTGTAGATCTGTGGTTCTATGGCTTCTCCGGCCATGTCCCGGTGTGTTCGAGCTTTAAGAGCCTAGCTATGGCTCAGATCTGTTCGAGACCAGACCCTTTCCACGCCTTCTCATTTCTTGGGTTTCTCCGAAACCCTAAACTATTCGAGGTTCTTTCTTTGTTTATTTGCCTAGATCTGTGTTGAACCTACGCTATATTTGACGTTTGAGTGTTTTCCCCAAATTTCCTTTTCAAAATCGTTGGTTTTTCAAAATTAGGGTTTCTGAAAGTCTTTCGATTCTTGTTGTTCTTTTCTTTTAGATGTTTGTCTGTATTATGCTCGTATGTTTTCCTCCTCTATTACGCATGTATTGTCTTTCTACTTTTATATGTATGCTCACATGATTAGTGTGTTTTTCTCACTCTTCTACCATGCATATTTACTACTGAGTTTCTTGATGTTTTGCTTTCCTGAACTATGTTCGTGTTCTTGTTAAGCATGTTTTCTTAAATGCCAAAGTTTTTCTGAGCATGTTCTTCATGCCTTAAAGTGGTTTCCTTTCTTTGATTGTTTCAACCCCGCCATTGTATTTGCCTGATTCTCATGAGACTCCTTGAGTCTGTTCACTTGCCTTCTCATTTCTGTGTTTGATTCGATGTGGAAACCCTAGAATTTGGGGGTTTTTCTTGGTAAATTGAATTAGGGTTCCACTTTGGGGACCCTGTACCTTCAGACTCACTATGAGTCTCGTGTTGAACTCGTATTCTTTAGTTTACGATTCTAAACACTTCAATGTTAAACTGTTCTGTATGAATTGTTTGCTTTATATGCAAGAAGCTCCCCTTCCAAGGTTTTTTGGTGATTGCTTGATTGATTTTGGATCCCTTGGATAGGGTCTTGATTGATTGCCACTGATTTTCTTTCGTTAAGCCCTCTTTACCTATTTCTGGTTTGGTTCATTCGATTTAAACTTAGTACTTTGATTTTGTTAATTGTTTGATTGATTCCCTTTCCTTTCTCTTTACAACTATTGAAACCTTTCCTTAAATATACCTCGTGTATTTTCCCTTCCTATGCTACTGTGAAGGATTTTATTCAAATTTCCTTTCCTTGTTTACACTTTTCCGTTTGATATTAAATCCCTTGACTAAAGGGAGAATATTTGAGACTGATTTTTTTTAAAAGGGTTTTCTTACCTTTCTTGTTTGCTTCTCTACACTATAAAAGAGGCTACCCTTCTACAGTTTTACACACGAACACAGAATACCATCTGAGTTCACAATTCCCTTTCACTCTCTCTTTCTGATACTCACACTGCTGTGGACTTTGCTCGCTTTCTTCTGCATTCTTTATTTCATACCGGTATGTTTCAGTTAGTTTATACGCCCCAAGAACAATGTGTTTAATTCTGTCCACATGTTTTCTAGTATATTATAACGTGTTTCCCCTTCTCTTACAGTCCAGCATTTAAATAATCTGTGCAGTTGTTTGTTTGTTGTGAATATGATGCTTTATGAATTCTCTTACCCCTTTTACCTTTTTGTATGTGAGTTTATTGTTCAGGGCATAGCAGCACCCCAATATTGTTGTTTGTGATCCTGAACTGGGTTCATTGAACTCCTTAACTCAATCAATTCCCACTTCCCATTCTCCCCATTATGTGCTTGAGCCTTGACTTAGGTCTGATAGTGTCCTAATCACTATCCAGACCTTTGTCTGACCATCAAAAGGTCTGCTCCTAACTTGTTCATCTAGCAAGTGGTCAGGGGTGTGCCAGCCTACCTTATAGCTAGGTATGACCACCACCTGTCATGGCCCCCTAATTCCCTTTCACTTTGCACTTACTCCTAGCTATAAGTTTTGCCCCTCTCTTGCAAGCCATGCTTAGGACCCCTGAGCTCCCTCTGAACTTGGATGCCTGAGGGTTGGCTATTCCACTGCACCATCCTGTTCATAATGGCATCCTGGGTGTAAGCAATGCCTGGAATCCCTGAGGTTCCTTGAAACTTTGAAACACCCTGGATAATGAGAAGGCTTTGGAGATCTGGACCCCGGAGTTGGTTAAATACATATTATTGGACATTAAGATTGAATTAGGCTGCTTGGATCTAGCTGTTAGTTTTTGATGTATTTTTATTATTTCAGTTGATTCATTGGGTTGTAATAACTTGTATAGAACTCGGGGAATATAGTAAAAGGGTGTGGGAGGGTTTTACTTTCTTGCATCAATAAAGGGTAGATATCATGACTTTAGGACTTTAATTTTTTCACTAGAAATACTGCACATAAGATGGTTCGATGTTTCTGATTCAAGTCACCTAGATACCATGCCTATAGGGTTTAACGTTTAATTATGATATAAGTCATCTAAAAATCCTTCCTAGGACCTTAACGTTCATGTAATCACTGCATATAGAAATCATGCCTATAGGGAATGCATATGCATTAGGCAAACTGTAGGGTAATTAAATAATTACCTCTTCTTACCAGTTCTTAACAGACTTTTTAAAATTATATATAGATATCATAGGATTCCACATCAAGTTCGTCCGATTCTTCTTAAGCAATAACAATATGTTAACTGGTCTCTAATGTCTTAATGTTTTCACCCTCAATCTTTTGACAAAACTCTTTTGAATCAGTCTACATTTGAGTTTTTCAAATTAGCACCTCTTCTGAAATGGTTTCTTTCTAAAATTCTGCCTAAACATTCCAACTCAGTTTTGGTCTTCCTGAAATTGTCTTTAAAACAGTTCTGCAGTTTACTCTTTCCTTAAGTATTTCTGACTCTGGAACTCCTTTTATGGTTTATACTCATGATTCTCTTAAAACTTGTTTCTAAACTGACTGTAGTTTGTACTTTCCGGCATTAGACTACTTTTCTGGAACCAGTACTTTCTAAATCACTCGCTTAAAATACCTTAAGTTTTGACAATTGGATCCAAGTTGCCTAATGTGGGCTTCCTGTCTAAACGTATGTATCGAACCAGTCCGCTCGCTGCTTAATTTTTAATTTTAAAGACCAAACCAGTATGTGTAAAGGCATGCTAAACTATATGTTATCTGATTTACGGGGTTTATGTGAGCCTTACCTGTTTGTCTGTTCATTCCCCCTACTTGTTACTTGTTTTTGAATGTCGATTAGAATTTTCGTCCTTTAAACTCCATAAAGGCCCCCATCCCTTTCTTCCCCTTTTAGGATTAGAAGTCCTAATGCCCCGGGACTGATAGCTTGGGACGGGTAATAGCATGCAATAGGCAAACGATACCATTCCGCGCTCCAATACCTTAACGGGGTGGAAAAGGGTAGACATGGAGATGATGATTACACGATAACACTATGCGTACAATTGAGTACCAGTGTTGTGCAAATGATCCATGTAATATATAAACCTAGGACCCCCCCCCCCCCCCTCCCTCTTTATTAGTTTAACAATTTTCTGAATCTTAAAAAGTTGTTGCACTTTCGACTTCTGTTTTTCACATAATTTTCAGATTGTTCGCACCAAGTACTTGACTTCTTCCTACTTGCACTTTTAACTAAACTGCTCCTTCCCTAAAATTCAGCATTTTTTTAACCTTTTGTGATCCTTATTTGTAATAGTTTTCTCGTATTTGCAATGCTTGCTTGTTTACTTGTTTGTTTGCATTCAAAGTCACAATTATAGCATGGCTGGGAACCACACTAGTGGATCTTGAGGGGTGCCTAACACCTTCCCCTCGAGATAATTTTTAGCCCTTACCCAAACTCTGGTTCTTCATCTCAAATTCTTCCTTAAAGTGTCCTAATGCACTGTAATCATTAGGTGGCGACTCTTCAAACTAAAAAACCCAATTCTCGCAAGGGAATAGAGTTGTCCTCCCGAATGTCGTATACCCGATTCCGAACTCCGTTTTGGAAGAAAAAGGGGGCGTCGACAATCCATATGAACCAGTTCCATCGACCTGGTCGTGCTTACCACTTTCTTGCTTTTAAAAGAGGATCTTACCTGCTTCCTCCTTGCACAAGCCTCACAAACTTTGTCTTCCTTAAACTTGATGTTAGGCATATCACCAGGTCCTTTGGAGACTAATTTATTGAGTTGACTTAGACTTGCATGTCCAAGTCTTTTGCGTCAAAGGAGGGGATCATTGTCCAACACACTTAAGCAAGTGAGTTTATTTTCTGAAAAAGTGGACAGATCTACAATGTACATATTGTTTACTATTTTTTCCTGCAAAGCAATCTTGTCAGTGGTAAGATTTATCACAAAATATTTGGTAGAGATGAATGCTACCAAGTTACCTCTTTCACACAGTTGTGATACACTGATTAGGCTATATTTTAAGCCATCTATCAAGTAGACATTCTCAATGGAATGTGAGTCTGTTTTACCTACTTTTCCAACCCCAATGAACTAGCCTTTCTTACCATTTCCAAGGATACATTACCTCTTTTTAGGTCCTCAAGTGAAAGGAACTGGTTCTTGCTTCCAGTCATATGCTTTGAGCAGCCACTATCCATGTACCATATTTGGCTGCTCCCCTTCACTTTGACCTGCAAGAGAAAATCAGGGGTTAGTCTTAGGAACCCAAACTAATTTAGGTCCCTTTCTATAGGCAAAAGGGTAAATTAAATTCTTTTTAGCCCATCCTGGCAGCCTATTTTTCCCTTGAACAAAGATTTTGTTCTTTTGACTGGCCTTTTCTTTTGCATTACATTCACTTTTGTAGTGACCAGTCTTACCACAGTGTCTGCAGATTTTGTTCTCAGGAAGTATGATGTACTTGCTTTTGGGATTCCACTTAGGTGCAGGGGTCTCATAGCCAAGTCCTCTCTTATTGCTATTGTGATGTTCTTGTAGCCATGATAGTGCATCAGACGACTTATTCCATTTGCAAGTTCTGTCTAGTTCATGCTTGACCTTGCATAGATCTTCTTTTAGGACTCTTATATGTTTATCCTTTTTGTACAACTCATCCTTTATTTTTCCTAAATTTTCTTCTAAGGTGAGGTGTATGTGATCAGCTTTCTTTTTACCTGTTCCTAGTTTCAGTTTTAAATTTTCAGATCTAAGCTCTAACACAGTGGTGTCAAGTTCAAGAACCTGGTTCTTCAACTCAGTATTTTTACTATCACTTTCACTAGCCCTGAGTTCCAGATTTTTGCACTTAGCTTTCAAGATTACACATTCCTTAGACAGCTGTTCCTTTTCATTGTTTACGACCTCAGACTCATCAATGAAATATCACTACTGGAAAAATAGCCTATGGCAACGCATGCAAAACCGTTGCATAGACAGGTAAACCGTTACCATTGATCTATTGCAATAGTTTTGTGACCGTTCCACTAGGTCGCGTGCCAAAAGCTCTGAAGCAACGTTTTGGGTAACGGTTGTATTAGCCGTTCCTATAGGGCCATCTATCGTAACAGTTATTCTCTTTCTTATGTAACGATTATTTTTCCTCTATTGCAACGGTTTAAAACCGTTACCATTAGGTTTAATGCAACACTTTTATAAGCTATTGCAACGGCTATTTAAAGATATTGCAACGGTTTTCTAATGCTATTGTTACAGTTTTTCATATTGCAACGTTTACTCGCAATAGGTTTGATTTATCTAGTGGGACGGTTTACAGATCCTATTGCAACGGGTTGCGTGACCTACTGCAACAGATTACACTATCTATTGAAATATATTTTGTATCATATTGCAACGGTTTTGGTAGGCTATGCGACAACTTAATTTTATATATATATATATATATATATATATATATATATATATATATATACACACCTCTGCTATACAATTATAAATTTAATAGACCAAAATTTATATATGTCACATAATAAATTATTCATAAACTTCTACAATCCAAAATAATTGTCAAACAAACTAGTAATTAATATCCATCAAAGCAAAATTTTCAAACCCATCCAAGTGCATGCATAAGCGTTAACAATTCAAGAGTTAGCATAAAATATTCTTAAAACATCTAAAATTTCAGCAATAATCCAAAAAATTTCTTAAGTTAGGTCTAGATCGTCAATGCCTCCGTCTTCCCTTTCACCATTTTCTCCACCTACAAAAAAGATAAATCAAGTCATTACCTTCAAGCACTAGTTGACAATTCAAGCAAGCATGAACGAAAAAGCAAGCAATTCAATTCTAAAATTTTGAGAAGGGAAACGCTTCAAATTAAAGCAACAGTAGGACTACAGAACATTTTGATATTTGATAAAAGCATTGACCATATCAACTATTGTTTCGTACTGTTTTAGGATGGCTTAAGGCAAAACTACAATGATGAAGCTTTTAACATAATGTATAATTGTAGGAGCCAACTCGATAGCATTTCGTACAACAAGTTGATAGATGGATTCTCATTTACGTTATTCTGCTATATATATATACTAGCTTCTGGGCACGCGCGATGCGCGTGTACCTAAAAATATGTTGACCACATTGCTCACAGCAGTATCTCAGGCATTCAAAAAATAACTTAAAAAAGGCAAGCCTGAATGTCGCGAGAGCCTTCACAGCTCTAAGAAGGTGAAACAATATATATAACATGAGTATCACCATAGGTATGACAACATGGAATTATATCTGCAAACTTTTTTGCAGCAGAAATATCATTGCAAACAAAGTGAGCCAATTTAATTAGAGTTGTTTGGATGCCTATCTTTATGGTGATATACATGTATGATAACTTTAAAATACTAATATAAAAAATTCGAAGCATTCAGAAACATATAATATAACAAATCTTATAAAAATCTAATACGAATTGTTTTATAACGTTAAATGTTGAACGACTAAAATATCCTTAAAATGTTGAGCGACTTTTATACCCTTAAATATTTTGTCAAAAAAATAATTCCATGTTGGATAAAATAATAATCTAATAAAAATTTGCCTAATATTTAGAAATCTGATACCAACTAATGATAGAGTTCTTTAAAATTAGTAACCGAATATAAAGTTCTAACATAAATATTGAAGAAATGAATTAGTTATTTTCGAAGTTATAAATTTGTGACTAAATATTATCCACATGAACACATGGTAATGTAGTTGAATGTAATTAGGAATATATTCAGAAAACATATGGATATTTTGCTGATTAATAATATGCAACATGAATCAAATGCTTGTTCTTGCTTGTACCACTTAAGAGACTCCATGTTTTGACGAATTAACCAATTAAATTTTATATTCCAAGTTGGAGTAACTAATTAAGAAAATCTTCTTCCACCCTTGGGCTTCTTTTCCCGTTCATGATGACATCTCTCCTCTTCTCCTGAGGTGGCTCTCGAATGTCGACTTCTTTGCGACAGGCTTTTGTACATTAGTAGTCATGAACACCCTATAGGGACAAATTTAGAAAATAAAATAAGTAATTTAAGAATAAATAATTGTCTTAATGCAAGCTAATTGAGTCTACGAAAGTTTAACCTTGAACAAAAGTGAACCGATAATGATATAGAAATCTGAAAAAATCTCCGTTTGAGTCAAGTTAGGCATCCCGGATAACCTGGATTTTCACATCCTTGGACGCCTTTGATGGTTGATAGCTCTTAAATATGTACTTGGTCCAATTACCTTACCTATCTCTAACATGATAATTTTAATACTCAAATGTGATCTCAAACTACTCCTCGTCTCGTCTCGTCTCCTGATCTCCCTCCAATAGGTAATGCAACAATGTTGTCATAACCAATAGATTTCCCTTCTCTTTAAGGTCAAGAAAGCATGTATATCTATGCACTCACTACTAAACCTATCTGGTTTGCCGTGCGACAAGTTTTTTTATAGTAAAAAAGAATAGCACACGCTTAACCCTAGGAAGCCAAACTGTATAGGAAATGTAATAAATTTCATCCTTATATTTTCCTAACAATTAGTCACCTGAGACAAATGAAAAGTCATATTTCCATGTACTCGTTGATCTCAATTTAAATGACCAAATTCATTTCTCAATTCACACGTTTCATATAGTCATAATGTATCATTTAATAGGAAGCCAATTGAATGGCCAACTTTATTTTGTGTAATCTACCAAAACTGACATAGTAATATTTCAAATAAAATATTTAATGGCAAGTAATTTAACTTATAGGCGGAGGATAATTTGGTCATTCAACTATTGAAGGAAATTTCAGTAAAACAACTTTACCTAAAAATCTTCATACTATATATATATATATATATATATATATATATATATATATATATATATATATATATATATATATATA
>NC_031994.1:62386725-62490578 GCF_001879085.1 Nicotiana attenuata
TATATATATATATATATATGAACTCCACGAATCAAATCCAATATAAGAAGCATACCTCAAAATATGTCGTGCGGTTCATTTACAAGTTACAACTCACAAATGGCATTTTACAACTTACAAGCAATGCCTCAATTAATAAGACAGAAATAATAGCTAGAAAAGTATCTATAGTATATTATACTATGGACACTCATCACGAGTTTCACGTCGACAACATAAGAAAGACAGCCCAACACTCTGCATCGGGCATAGCAATAGACAAGAAGAAAATTAAGATTTACATCATTTATGCCACTATATTACTACTGAGAACTAGCTGCATTCACCTAATGAAGATGGGCATTTCAATACCAATATGCAAACCTCAACCACAAGTAACTATAGTTGGCTTAATTGTTTCCATGTAACAAGACAGCAGCGTCTCGCATATTTCCATGTAACAACCAAGTAAATCCTAAAACATGGATACTAACAGATCCTTATCAAGAGAAACTAACTGAATGCAACTATCAACTAACAGAACAACCAAGCTAATTTATTAATCGGCTAAAAGCATGGACTAACAACAACCAGATGTCAAGCAGGAGATTGTAATATCCGAACAGCACACGAAGACACAAATAGAGTCTAATTAAAGATTCACCACTTAACCAACATCAAACTATCCCCTTGATCGAAAGCCACACAACCAGTAGAAGATGAAAAAAAAAATTACTATATTAATCGGACTTGGCCAACATACTAATTTTCCTCTAAAAAAAATTGTCAAACATGTTGCGTGCACGAAGCAAGATCACTCAGTTGCGAACAAGAAGAAAAAAAATTGTGAACAGAGAAAGAGAGTTGTGGTAGAAGAAGCAACAGAAGGAGGAGGAGAAGAAGAAAGAAAGAAAATAAGAGGTGTAACATTTGGAGTAAGTACTAACCTCGATTGTTACTACCAGTAGAGACGCGATTGATTACTTGAATAGCATTTCGTTGAGCAGATAAAGATTTTCCAGGTGAACGAGCACTAAAATTCAGCATGTTAGGATCAATTTGTAATCTTGGATTCATACGTCGAACTTGTGAAATGATTTGGTGCCAATTTGCCAAACTATCATTACTACCAGTAAGATGCGGCAAAATTTAATCATCTTCACTTGTCATGGAAACTAGTCAATGGTGTAATCTTACTTGGGTTAGTCCTTCTATGTTAATAAACATCATTTTCCTGAAGAGCCTAGCAGAATGACCATATAATATGGTGGCCGATGCATATCTTTCATAGAAAGTTTTACAAGAACTTCAACAACTTGTTTAAGCATTTGTGATTTACTTGGCAACTGGGTGTGGCTTAAGATCTTAAGTACTAAAGAGAAGTGGGGCATTCTTAAACAAATATTCATACTATGGCTAGCATTGCTTGGCAAACTAAGAACCTAATATGTCCTACTATGTTGGGGCATTAGTATAGATAGTGTAAAAAAGATAAAACATCAAACCTCGCGGATTAGAGCAAAACTTGTCCTGCCAGCAGTGTGTGGATGCTTCAACTTTTTTCGACTCTCAATGTTGGTTATGGATTATTTATGCAAATAAAATCTAAATTTTCTGTGAATTGTGATATATTAGTATAAGGACTTCTTTGGATCATGGCTTCACTTAACATGGACCTGACAATTTATGAGTGGAAATTGTGTCACCTATGCTCACCTGACGTCTGTCGAAATGCCTGAGCACAACTTTCTGGTAATGAAAGAATGCATTTGCCAGCTTAAGATTTTGTACACTATCGTATTTGATCAAGAGTTTATTGATCTAGCCAACAACAACAAAAAACAATATAAATAACGGGAAACAATATTCATTTTCAATTAATCTAATTGGGAATGAAATGTTCAGGCATGGCGGACAATGGAAATGCGTCTATTCAGCTACATGTAATGAGATATGTTATGATATAAAAAGACCTGAAAGCCTTTAATAATCTGCGCAAACTTGGAACTTGGCTGTAAGATCTCCCTGCTTTCTGCTTCCAATATAGTACAACTAATTTTTAAGAGGCCTATCATTAATTCTAATGAGTCCGTTTCAGAGCCAAGTGGAGAAACAGGGCCAAAAACTCCAACTGAATTGAATTCTACTAGAAAAAGAAAAATAACTCTTCAACAGGAAACAAAAGAAGCTTCCCCCGCTAATGGAAACATGGTTAGGATTATTATAAAATCAAAATAATCTTGATTTGCTTAACTAAGGAAATTAGTGGCTAATCAAATTTTCATTTTAGGGAGGTGAACGCTGATAATGCAAGAACAAAGCGATGTAAACAAGAAATAGAAGGTAATGAGACAGAGAAACATGGAGCAGCTAACATGGAGGAATCAAAGGGAAATAATGAAGGTGATGAAACTCAAAATCAAAAGCCTCCTAAGCGACCAAAGGACTATATTCATGGTAGAGCAAGGAGAGGACAAGCTACGGATAGCCATAGTCTATCAGTGAAATTATCGGCACAATATTCCCCCAGAAAAAAGATCACAGCACAACAAAAATTATGTATTTCCAATCAATAACAGTATATCGCTCAAATACCCCAAAAATAAAATTAAAATCAATTAATCTGGTGTAAAGGAACTTACGATGACATTTATTCCACAGCTACCAGCGGCAAATTCTTCTTCAAAGAGGAATGAAATATGCGAATTAGGGCTCAACTGTTGAGAAATTGCAAAAGCAGTAAAAGAAGAGCATGCGAAATAAATCAGAAATTTTTGAGAATCGGGCAAAAACCTTGAATTAGGGATCTGTGAAACTTGACGTGTTAGCCAGAGCTTATCGAGAAAAAACCTAAACTTTTTGGATGGTTCGAATTGTTTGAAGGAGCTGGTTGTTTATGGTGCGAATTAGGGCTCAATAGTAGAGAATTGTTTGCAGAGATTTGGGTGGTTTAACGGAGGTTGGCAGAGGGACTGTCATCGGCGTAAGACTGTCACCAGCGTGGGTGTCACCGGCGGGGGCGAGATTTGGCAGAGAGATTGGGCGTGAGCTTTGAGAGAGAGGCTTAATATTTTACCTTCTCCTTTTTATTAATTAGTAGTACTATTAGATAATAAAAAAAGGTAAAAAAATAGAATGTAAACAATTTGGGGTTTTGGCGGGATTCACGAAAATTTAGGGGAAAAATAATTAAGAGGGATTAATAACTGTTACCATTGATTTTTTTTCCAAGATCCGTTGCAATAAATTCGTCTATAGGAGCGGTTACAAGAAACGTTGCAAAAAAAAAAACTATGGGAACGGTTTCCACACAAGTGCAACGGTTCTATGATTGAACTGTGCCAAATGTACCTATGCCTTATTGGAACGGTTACAACCGTTGCAATAAGCACTCTATAGCAACGGTTCTGAACCGTTGCAAAAAACCGTTGCCATAGGCTGATTTTCTTGTAGTGAATCTAGCAGTAACTCAGATAGCCTTTCTTTAGACAAAAATTTAATCTTTTCTTTGAGATGAATCACACTTACCTCTTGTTCATCATATGATTCTCCAATGGCCATAAGTGCTTGTTCATCTCCATCTTCATCTTCTGAATCCTCATCTGAGCTTTCTCTCCAGGCAGCAATTCAACAGTATCCGAGGCTTCTTTACAATTAACCTCAAATACTGGGAGGCATCACCCTCGAATGTTAAGTTTTCAAGGAAAATACTTCATGCCAACAGGGTCTCGATAGGTAAATTTTGTAAAGGGACAAACGGCTGAATGAACCGTGTCCATATAGATTATTCGAGCCTTAGTGGCAAAATATGTACGCATGTACGATCTATTGAAAGAAGTATTTTTTCCTTACCAGATGTTCCATGCCTTAATGAAATTTCTACTTTACAATTTCATATTGATGATCTATTGCGAAAACTGGCTCAAGGGCCGAGCACAACTAAAGCTCGAACAATTGACCCGTACTCGGGAACTGCCGTCCAAAAATCGACATGTTTGAATTACTAGACTTCGAGACCGTAAGACTTTAAAAAGGCAATCCTCGATTTTATAGGCCAAGAGCACCCCACTCGGGGACTGACGCTTCGAACAAGTTCGAAGTGTAATTGGGAAAATAAGCCCAAGAGGCAGATGCCAAGGCTACGGCCAAACTAATGCGGTTCGGGGACGTCCGAATTCTGCAATAAAAACAGGCCTTCGAATACTTTTATAAACCTGTTAAAAAGGCTACCCTCAACAAAGTAACCAAAGGGTTTCGACAACCCTCAAAAAATCCTAAGGGGTATCGAATGAAGATATGCTAAGGCACAAAAAATTAAGGTTTTCGATAACATTAAACCCCGATAAACCCAATGGGTACAGACGTACTTCGTGCTAAGGCATGACAAATTTTTACATGATGAAACTTTCTAATACGAAAAGGGAAAAAACCACTCTTTTGAGGCCATATCGACTCAATTCAAGAGCCTAAGGGCTGTTATACTTTTTGAGTTCGAGAATTCATTCTCACTCAACTAGAACCTAATGATTTTCCTACTTCGAGTTCGAGCAAGTACTCACTCGACTACAAAGACTATGTTAGTCTGACTTCGATCAAATTGCCTAAGTTTCAAATTCACAAATAAATTTTCACAAGGAATGAAGTGTATCAAAATTTTCATAAGGCATAAAGCAAATCAGAATCTTCACAAGTCAAAATATGAGACAAAGATCAAAAAGGAAATAGCTTATATATGTAAAGGTATTAACAAAGGACCAGTCGGGGTCCTACACGAAAGAAAGAAAAAGAAAAATACAAAGGCCCCTAACTATCCTCAAGGGAAGCTTCTTCCTCGGGCTCCTCATCATTTTCGGACCTACTCTTGCTGCCATCATCATCATCTCCATCGTCGTCGTCATCGGAAGAGGCCAATAATCTAGCATCAGCTTCATGCTCTTTTGCCCTCACTATCTCCTCGGAAAGATCGAAACCTCGAGCGTGGATCTCCTCGAGGGTCTTCCTTCGAGATTGGCATTTAGCATGTTCGGAAATCTAAAGTGCTCGAGTTTGAGCAGTATCGGCAGCCTCCCTCACTTGGACTTGAGCAGCTTCAGCATCGGCCTGATCAATGGCCACCATCTTATCAGCCTCGGCTTTTGCTTTTTCGGCCTCAACTTAGGCCTTAGCAACTTCAGAAGCCAACTGAGCCTCGAGCTCCTCTATCTTCTTTTCCTGATCCGAGCTCTTTTCCTCCATACCTCGAAGTTAGCCTTCGACCGAGACAATCGGGCTAGAGCAGTCTCTTTCTCTGCAGTAAGGCGGTCCATGCCTTCTTTCCACCAGTAGGACTCTGCCTTCACTTGATTGACCTCCTCACGGAGCAGCTCGATCTTCTTGATCTTTTGCTGCAGTTGTGATATCGAAATATTAGCCTCCGTTCCCGAATCAAGCCCGTAATTTTTTAAGAGTATCATTACCTGCTCAATCAACTCGGTCTGCTCCTTGTGAGCTTTAGCCAAATTGGCTCGGAGGTCCCTAATCTCCTCATCCTTTTGCCCGCAATGAAGTTTGAGGGCATTCTTCTCCTCAGATAGCCTTATGAGGTCAGCCTCGCATTGGCTCAGTTCAGCCCGGGACTTGGAAATAGCCTATATGGAAGAAAGGGAGTTAGATAGAAGATGGAAGAATGCAACATCAACAAAGGGATTAAAACTTACCTGGTTCAGAACTCGTTGAGCCTCTTCGAAAAGGCTGGATGCATCATTCAGGTCGGAAGCATATTCGACCTCGGCAAAGCAGTCTCGGAAGGGATCCTCCTCTCCGGAGACTCGGCGTACCTTGGGGGTCCTCAAAGCTTGAGCATCCTGGATCGCCTCTTCAGAAAAGATAGGAAGAGTTGGCGAGTCACCTACCATCACTGCCCCAAGTGAGTCACTCAGGGCATTCTTCTCACCTCGAGGGGTTTCAGGACAGCCCCCCTCGAACATGCTCGTGGTTTGACGGGAGGTAGCCTCTATCTCAGGTGATTCAGGGACCTTGCCCGAATCCTTCTCCAAAGTCTCCTCAGCACGAGGCGGGGCCTCACCAACCACCACCGGTTCAACGGCCTTGGGGGCCCCGATGGTTTCTCTCACTCGGTCTACCAACATCGAGGCGGCATCTTCGGCTGCTACTTTTTCCTCCCTCAGCCGCTGAAGTACATGGGCAGGGACAGTATCTACCTTCTATTTTTTAATCGAACACTTCTTCTTCTTGGGCTTTAGGCCATCAGAGGTCGAGGCCCGTTTTCTCTTGCTATCCTTCGCCGGTTTCAAAACCAGGGCCGAAGCTTCATCCTCGCCAGACGGAGACCTCATGACCGCATCTTTACTCAGTCCTAATCACAAGAAAGTTGAATAAGTATAGAAAGATATTGTGGTCGATTCATCAGATATGTAAGAGGGAGGCTTACCATGATTCTTAGCCTCCTGTCGGCCTTTTGATAGATCACGTCAGCAGCGCTCGGTGTACGAAGAGGTCGAGGCCAGCTTCCGAACCCAGCTTTTAAGATCAAGGATCGCACGGGGCATCCAAGCAACCACTGTATCGTGAAAGAAAGCATTAATAGGGCAGAAGGACAAAACAATGCATGGAAACTAACAATGAAATGATACTTACGCTTCATGTTCCATTTCTCAGGAAATGGCATCTTATCTACCGGGATGAGGTCGGAGGTCTTCACCCGAACGAACCTACCCATCCAACCTCGATCCTTGTCCTCGTCGATGCTCGAGAACAACACTTTGGTTGCTCGACGCTGGATTTTAATCAAAACTCGAAAGATACGAGGGCTATACAACCTGATGAGGTGGTCGGGGGTTAATGTCATCCCCTCGACTTTTCTTGAGAAGAATCGAAGCATGATGACTATTCGCCAAAACTAAGGGTGGATCTGGCCTAAGGTTATCTGGTACTAACGCTAGAAGTCAATGATGACGGGGTCGAGGGGACTCAGCATGAAAGGATATGTGTAAACACTCAAATACCCTTCCACGTAGGTGGTAATACTTTCTTCGAGGGTTGGAATTATCACCGTTTTATTCCCCCAGTTGCAGTCTATCTTCAATTGCTCGAGGTACTTCTCAGTTATCGAGCAAATGTACGTCGATATATGCTCACATAGACCAGGGACTGAGCAAGCCTTCTCGACCTTAAAGTCGGATTTTAGGCTGCACAGACCAGGAACACACTCCTCAGGGAGCGGATACACCGACGTTTTCCCCATTTTTATGGGTTTGGAGAAAGAAGAAGGTAGTAAAACTTGGTGTTTGAAGATTGGCGGTGAAACCTGAAGATTAGTAGAAAAGAAGAACTTGGGAGAGTTAAAAGCTTAGAAGATTGGAAGAAAGTGAAAGTAAAGTTTGATTCAACAAGGAGAAGACCTATTTATGGATTTACGGCGACGGTTCAACAGCGCTAGTGGCCGACCATCAACTGATGCTCATTAATGATTTGGGGAACTGCACCGACGGGACGTTTCAGTCATTTCCATCGCTTACATCACGAGGATGACGTCATATAAAGAAATCGAAGGCTCAATTCGTCTTGTCATTACACTCCAAAAAATAAGGGGACTATCTGTATATGATTGGAATCAGGGCCACCCGATTCCACTATTTGATCGAGATCAGAATGTTGCATCGAAGGCCGACTTCGACTAAATCAAAAAGATAAGGCACCGAGTTCAAAGATCGAGGTTGGTAACGACTGAAGCCAAATGAGACAGACACCGAGTGATATCGGGGACAGCACAATAACGGAAAGGCGAGATATCCGTGATTGGTCAAGGATCATGGCGTAAATCTCGGAATGGATCAAATCTAGGAACGGATAATTAGCTAATCATGTGATTTCCTTTCGTATTAGAGTTGTACCATAAGTAGAATTTCTCTAATATATAAAGGGGAGTTTTAATCATTTGTAATCATCATTATTCACAGAGAAAAGCAATATAATTCTTTCTTTCTTGCTTACATTGTTCATCAGCTTGCTCTATTTTTTAACTGTTCTTGTACTTATCAGTTCGAGGGTACTTCAACTCGAGGGCTGAGTTCTGTCTGAACGACTTGTTTGCTTTATTTATAATTTAAGTCTATCTCTTATGTTCATATTTATCAATTCGTATTAAGTGAAATCACATATTCTTAAAATCACAATATAAGTTTAATTGTTATCCGAATTTCAGGTAAACAGAATTGTTGATCCATAAAATGCATGGGAACTGCACATTACTTGAACCAAGTCGAGTAAAATGGCAGCTCTTCCTCTCTCGAAATATTCCTTTGCAGTTAGGAACGGACGTAGAACCAAACACGGGCTGGCCGAATACCGTAATTTTTATTAAATTATGTATTTGTATTAAAAATTTCTATTAATTATGTACTCACATTAAATTTAGTAACTAATTATTAATACTTGAAGTACCCGTTCTAAATTCTTGAATCCATAAAGTTGAAATCCTAGCTCCATCTCTGTTAGCAGTTCAAAATAAATAATCAGAAAAACATCTTACACTACTTTTAGTCTATATATATTGTTCATAAATACCGCAGAAAAACTATACGTATCAGGGGCGGACCCACATTGGTTCAAGGGTGCCCGCTTCGTAAATATTTTTTACTATTTATGTATGGAAATTATTTTTTGAATAAAACATATGCTAGAAAACAAAACAGTTGAACCTGCGTAACAGAAGTTGTGGGATGGTTCAAGCAGGATAAGCTTTTTCAATTGGTCGCGTGTTCGAACTCAGCATTATTTGGGTTCTTTTCACTTTTTTCAAGCTCGTTATCAACACTTCTTTTTTTGTTAATTTTAGTTTAGTCTCTTTCCATAGTTATGGAACTTTCTTTATAAAATTATTAATTTAGCTAAGATATTTTCTATTTTTTTTTTGTAACGGTCAATGCAAGTTAAAGTAAAATTAGTAAATTTATAAAATCTAGTATTAATATAGATCAAACTTATGTTTGTTACAGTAAAATTTGTAAAATTTTCTGAAGTTTAATAACTTGTCAAATTATAAAGCTAAATAGATCAGTTGTTTTATATATATATATATATATATATATATATATATATATATATATATATATATATATATATATATATATATATANTGTTTATATTACGAGATAGTATAACATAGATTCTAAAAGGATATAACTATATTAAAACATGTATGTAGGTATTACACAAAAATTGAAGGGAAATAAATGCAAGTTCAAGATGTTAAATGGTTTAAGTGAAATCATAATCTAGCATAATGATTGTTTATAATTTAAGTAACAAAGAAACATAGTACAGTAAAATAACTAAACTTTATATAATTCAAAGAAGAAATGTGGAAAGGAATCAAACACCAAGAGGTCTTTGTGGTACCAAAATATCTCAATATTAGGTTAGCCAACTAACGTTGAAGTCCTCATGTACGTTAAACCTATTTAATTTAGAAAAAGTTATGATGAACAAATATTTTTGAACCACGATATTTGGTCAGTCGCATATCTTTGATCAAGTCTATTGATCGGAAATTCAACTCTCTCCATATATTAGAAAATATGAAGCCATCCCTCCGTTATACTCTTGCTCAAGTGCGTTCGAAATAATTTTATATATAAGTCTACGATTGCATCTAAAGCTCCAAAAGGTCATGGTTTAGGAAATAAGAGAAAAAGAAATGATAAAATCTGAAAATTGTAAGATTAATTCTGGAATATGTGATTCATGATTTGGAATTTGAAGAAGTACGTCTAGAATATGATGAGCTTGGATACAACAATAACTAATTTTTTAATATTCCAAGTCTAAATTTAAATTTGAAGAGCCCTCCGAGGATTGGCGTGAAAAAATAACTCAGAAAATGTATAGACATTATATACATGAATTGTAGTAAGTTATTTTAAAATTCACATGTAAAAATATTATATAGTGTTATGAACCTTTGATATTCAACTTTGTACTTCGAAACTTTTTATATTTAGAACGGTAAGTACATCAATAAACCTAAGGTTAAAGTAGTATGTGTCATTATTTTTAAAAGGCTAGTCTTTCATTTGTGTTATTGTTTAAGAAGATTAATTTCAGATCTAAAATTATTATGATTAAAAAAAAAGATAATAACTTATTCGAAAAGAGGAGACTTGTGCCAAATGAAAAACATGTTTTATCCTATTAATATACCTCAACATTTTCTTACATAACTCTGAATTGTCTCAATTTGGCTGAGCCAAAACTCCAATACTAAGAGTAGGAAATAGTGACCAGATATCTTCGGAAGAGGAAAAAAAATAACAGTGTATCTATATTAAATGAAAGTTTACCTTAATAACACTTTTGCATATTTCTGAATGGATAAAATTAGTTGGTATTTCACAAAATACTTTATATTATTGACACCAATTTTATAAGCACGTAAACTTCTAAAGCACTGAAAAAATAGATCGAATATATATTACAATCATCACTTGAATATTAGATGACTTGAAAGAATATTCACATACATGACCGCAAGTGTCTAATCCATAAGAATATTTACTTCTTTTTTAGCATAATTAAGTTCGTACATAAACTACAAGTAGTAATATTAATATCTCAAAAGATTTCAGGCAAAAACGCATAACTGAGATACAATAGAAAAAAACTATATGGATCATATATATAAACAATGATTAGGAGTTTTACAAAATATAACTATCGTCAATAACACAGAGACAATGACAGTTAATAAAAAAACTTAAAAGAATAGATAAATGCCACAACAATTGAAACTCAAAATGATGAGGTGTGGGTGGACTACGATCGCTTGTGCTTCATTTTTAGTGCTACTTTTATTTCGTCTCCTCGCTAGGCAAGAAATAAAAATAAAATAATAAGTCTATGAGTTAAAACAGTTGTAGTGTGACAACACAAGCCATGAACGAGAGTAATAGGCATAATGAATAGACTTAATGAAAGAATACCATCTAGAGATAATATGTGATTTTGAAGATGAGGATGAATTCATTGGTATGTATATAATGATTGAAGACGAATGGAGTGGCATGTTAATTTGTAATATTATTTGCAACTCCTCAAAATATTAACGAAGAGACACTTGGTGCGTGCATGTACCGATTGAAAGGTAAAGCAATTCAAAGCCGGTGAATTGGCTGACCCAGGTGATGTACCTTTTTAGAAAAGTTAGTTTACTATTGGGTACCAGAAGAAATTGTAGAAAAAAGTACGTTTAAATAAGGGTAAATTAGTCATTTAATTATCAAAAGGATAATTTGGTAATTTAACTTTTTATTTAGGAGCTTCCCACTTTTAATATAGTACTAGCTTCTCTGCACGTGTGTTGCACGTGTATGTCCGAGTCATGTAATACACAATTTTGTAAAATAATATCAATAATATTATACATGACAAAATAAATTATATATGTTAATGATCAATGTAAATTATCGTACAATAGTTTGTTTGTCTAGGTCAAAATGATTGGATCATGATCCTACTAAGATAAACAATCAATATTCAATTAGATACATGTGATTTTTAGCAAAATCTCCTTATAACGCAATTTTAAAATTTACTAAAAAAAAGGCAGCATGGTGCACTAAGCTTCCGCTATGCGCGGGGTCCGCGGAAGGGCCGAACCACAAGGTCATTGTACGCAGTCTTACCCTGTATTTCTGCAAGAGGCCGTTTCCACGACTTGAACTTGTGACCTCCTGATCACATGACAACAACTGTACCAATTACACCAAGGCTCCACTTCAAATTTGAAATTGCATAAATTACATTATCTTATTTATATAGTACAAAAAACTAAATATTTTTCATGAAAACGTATATCATTCTAACTTACCTTAATTTGTAACTATTATCTCTCTTCTCCCACTTCATCCTTCTCCGATAAGTAATTTCGTTGTTACTAACATGAAAATTATGAAATTAATTTAGTGATAAATATAAAGTAATTGTGCTAAAAAATATTTCATAAATTTTTATAAAGAATTACCACAAAAAAGTGTGGTTACTAAATTTTTCGCCCCTTCCAAGGATAAGCCATTTGAATTTTTTTAATTGCGAATGTTATTGTCAAATTTCTTTTTAAAGGTATTGTTAGTAAAAGTCATTTCGGCTTCTCTATGCAGTGAAGAGTGGTTAGGATTAACACGACCTAAATAACCATTAATAATATAATAGCTCTTAAATGATTCAAAAAAATTCTTATGTTATTTCTGATGACTTATCGGAGAATGTAAAACAATGAAAAACTCCATTCAGTTAGCATGATAATTTAGTCTTGTGGAAAGGCGTACGTATATAGGCGGTCACTCCTCGGTTCATATTGAAATATCGCTATCAAACCTAGTTTCAATCTTGAAGTGCATGGTAGAGTGATAATTTTTTAATGATAGTCATTGTATTTTTGGTTCCTTTAGTCTAGGAAAGCTAAAGAATGGTAAAACGTAGAAAAATTAAATCTCGAAGTTTTCTATTCCTTTGTTTTTTAGGTAAACAATTGGCTATAGTCACAAAAGTAACTCCTGACCTTGAGGATGGTTGTCGGCTTGTCGATTATTAGGTCGAGTAAGGTTGTTAGATCCTTCTTTTCTTTTATGCATATACAACATATTGAATTCCCATTGTTGTTAGTTTTAAAACACACACATGAAGATTTCAGACAAAAAGTCGATCTTCTATTGGGCTATCAATAAATGTGTGTTGTGTTCGTTAACTCGATCTTATATTGGGCTACTATTTGGTCATGAGTTGATTTATTTCAACTGCTGAGATCGATCTATTCTCATATATAAATGAAGATTTCAGACAAAGAGTCACACATTTAAACATATCCTCAATAATTTTCTTTTACTTTTGATACCCATTCAAAAAATTTGTATGTCTTAAATTTATAATACATGGACCTTAATATATACGCGCAAAATATATATGTCCATGACGTTATAATAGAAACAGTTTAAAATAAATGATCTCTTTAGCTTTAATAATAAAAACTAAAATATTTTCTTGATTAATATAATAAAATGTTTACGAAATTACTAATTAGGTATTTCAAATGTAAATATTTTCTAAGGAAGACTATATGTTATTAAAGATATTACTTTTGATTATATACCATTCATGGAGTCACATGACATGAAAGATAAAGTATTAAAATAAACTAAACTTAGTAAAACTTGTAAAGAATGATGAAACATATAAAAATGATAGTATCTCCGAATAAACACTAAAATGATACTCACAAGTCACAAGCAACTGTAACGGCATTTGAGAAAAGCAAGTCCGCAAAGATAGAGATAATATAGAGTGGTGTTCAACAGACCCTTTATGAAATCAATACACTTTAGCATTAGAGGTTAGACCAAATTGAAGATATATAGTAGAAGAAAAATACCACTAAAAGGCAAGGAGTTTAATTTTTATGGCATGAGATGAATTACTTAAATTTATACCAGAATAATCATTTATATGAGAAGTTGGCAAAATGAAGATCTCTTTGAATTCGCAGTTTGTCGATGATGCCCATCGGTTGGCTGTGTAGTAGAGCATTAACTCTAAAGGCTGCAACGGTTAAAGACTATTATTGAATGAAAAGGTTAGTTATTATACGATTGAACGGACACAACTATTCTAAAATGAACACTTCAAATTTGTTTTATTCTTTTTAATTGAATATTATTATTAAATAATATTGAAATGGGAAAAGATTCCATCATTTTTATGGGTATTTTTGTAATTTAACTTTAGGTTTAGGGGCTTCCCACTTTTAATATATATATATATATATATATATATATATATATGATTGTGCAGGCCGACAAAGCCGCCATGATCATCTACTAATATACAAAATATACAGGACCCGTCTACAAACCTCTAGAGATAAGTGAATTGTACCATGGTCGGGATAGGGTCTCGACCTACCCATCAAACCTGTATATATAAAATAGACTCGAGGGTCTAGACCTGGTAACTCCGAGAAAGTGGAGCTTACCAACCAAGCTGATGTTTGATTCTGTCTGCTGGGAGGGTCTGTCCAACTGTCAATCAGGACCTGCAGGCATGAAATGCAGCGTCCCCGGCAAAAGGGACGCTAGTACGAAATAATGTACCAAGTATGCAAGGCAACATAATAACTAAAAGCTGAAACTGAACTGATAATATAATAGCTAAAAGTAACTGGGAGTCAAAGATAATCTGAAGATATGCTTACCCGCTGATACTGACTCAACTCTCTCAATATAGTAAGTAAAATAGCTGTCCGACCTTATAAGGCTCAGTATGTGTAACTGCTCTACTATAGTAGGCTCGCTAATAGGCGCTCGGCCATACTAGGCTCTGTATCTCGGTCATTCTGCGATCACTCATAGGCGCTCAGTCACAGTAGGCTCGCAGTAGGCTCGGTATATAACTTACCATCTGATCAGAGAGTGCCCAATAGGGGCCTTTCCACCGATTATAGCTCGATGGTGGTGAAAATACTGTAATACTATATATATATATATATATATATATATATATATATATATATATATGTATGTATGTATAGGTTTTCAATATCTTTGCCTTGTGTTTTGATGATCTAACAAACTTAATGTCAAGAACCAAATAAGAAACCTGACTCACTTGGATTACACTGCATCTAACGGATTCCAGCCAAATGTGAACTTGCTACAGCTTCAGGAGGTAGGAACCCAAACAAGGACCTGATACTCTTGTGGGTTCCTCACGGCAGTACAAAGTCAATTGGACATAGCTGGAAACGAAGTGACTGCCTGCGCTATTTCTGCCGCACTGCACTATTTCCAGCGCCACTCATTCTCTAACCAACTAAAGTGCTCACATCATTTCAAGTGATGTGATCAAGGTGTACCTACAATGAGTTTATACAAAACATCATTCAAGTTACTCAACTCAAGACAATCTGGACAGTGTGCACAAGTACCAGATTAGGAACCCGATCCCTTGGTGCTCCCCTAACAGAAGTACAAGTCAACTATACAGTTGGAACGCAACTGCAGAAAGTGACTGTCCGCAACTGTACAAAGAGGAACACAACAGAGACCTGGTCCCTTAGGGTTCTCTGACAGAAGTACAAGTCAACTACAGCTGGAAAGCAACTGCAGAAAGTGACTGCCTGCAACTGTACACGCGACAGTGCAACAGACAGTGTAGCAGTCACTTCCCATTGAGAAAAAGCATGTACTAACCAAGATTTGACATCACCATTGTGAATTGACATCACCATGGTAATGTCTTTTGTAATATAACAACCTGGTGCATGGGATCTGATCACTTGAACATTTGAAAAATCAGAAAAGGAAATATTCTCTCAAGTGCTCAAGAACCTCTCTCAAGAACAAAGCTGCTGCAACCTCAACGACCTGATCCAAGATTGATGATATCTTAAGTCCTTAGGGTTGTTGAGTCTTTGTTATGTGTTCTTCATTGTAACTCCTATCCTGATTTCTTAGAAGCATTGATTAGGAAACTTTTGTAAATCCGTAAACTCCCTGAGTTTATGTTGTGGCTATGTTTAGTCATAAGCAAAAGCCTTTGTAACCGTAGTGTGACAAAGTGGCTTGTGGTGGAAACATCACAAGTTAGTCAAAGATTTTGTAACTAGGATAGTTATAGAGTGGCTTGTGATGAGAGCATCACAAGTTAGTTGAAGTCTTTGCAATAGGGTTATTGTAAAGCGGCTTGTAATAGGGAGATTGCAAGTTAGTGTAGTTAAAAGCCTACAGGTGTAGGTCGTGGTTTTTTGATCCTCCTGTGTGGGATTTTTCCACGTAAAAATCCTCTGCCTTATTTACATACAGCATTACTAGCATTCACAGCAGAACCCTGTAAAGGACCAGGTACTCTACTATTTGGTGGACTCACACAAAATAACAATTGGTATCAGAGCGGGTTCTTTCTAAAAGGTTAACACCTAGAAAAGTTCCTTATGGGTGCTCCACCAAATCTTGAAAAAGGTACTGGAAGAACTTCCATTTTAAATGACAAGAGCCTGGTGCTCGGAGTCGATAGAAATGACTCAAGTGAGGAAGACAGTGACATGGCTTACCTAACCAAAAGATTTCAGAAGATGATCGGAAGAAATAGAGAAATGCTAAAAAGGGGCAGCTCCAGCAAACCAAAAAACTATGATCTATGTCACAAGTGTGGAAAGCCTGACACTTCATCAAAGACTGTCCTCTCTTGAAGTAAGAGTTCTCTAAGAATAAGTCTGGAAAAATAGCTTAGAGGAACCTGATGCCCTTCAAGGGCTTCAAGAAAAAGAGATATGCTTGCAACGTGGTGAAACAAGATCTTGCATTTGGTGAGTCTAAAGATGAAACTGATGCTGGTGATAGCTCCATGATGGCAAGTGAAGGAGAGGAAAATGAATATGACTCAACCTTTGCGTTGATGGCACAACCAGATGATGATGAAGACGACGACAATAAGGAGGTAAATTTCAGGTATGTTCAGAGAAATCTGAAATCCTACTCCCCTAAGAAACTCATGTCTTTGGTCGATGCCTATGATAGTCTTGTGGAGAATAGGGGTTCCGTGATCTTAGAACTAGGAGAAGCTGAACAAACTAGAGATGACTTAGTGGTTGTAGTTATCGACCATAAGGAAACCATTCAAAACCTCAAAGAAGAAAGAAATGATCTCTTGACAGTAATTACAGACCTAAGGGAAACAATAGATAGACCTGAGATTAAGTCAAAACCTGAAAATTCTGGAACAAGAAAGGAGATAGCCAGTGAGGAACACATTAGGCTTGAAAATGAGTTGAAAGCTGCTAGAACTAGGATATGTGGTGAACTCAAGAAAAAAAGGCAGCTTCAAGCTGAATTGAAGAAAGTAAAAAGTGATCTTGAGAAATCTCTCAAGTGCACCTGGTCCTCATATGCTGTCACTGCCATGTACTTCAACAATAGTGGAAACAGGCAGGGAATCGGGTTTTAAAAGGAGAAAACTCCTTACAACCCTCACCGTAAGTACGTCACAGTTCTTGATAACTGGCTATGTACCCACTGTGGGAACAATGGGCACTTCAAGGAAAATTGCCAGGCCAGGGCTCAATCCGTTCAGAAAAACAAAGTGTTTACTGACAAAGTGACAACTAACAGGGGACCAGGTACCGCTCGCAAGAAACCAATGTTGCTTGCATGGACTAGAAAAGCCCTTATCCATCCCTTTTATCATAAAAAGGGACCCAAACTAGTTTGGGTTCCTAAATCTAACCCATAATTAGATGTGCAGGGAACAGTGGGAGGAAGCAGACTGCAATGGATCATGGACAGTGGATGCTCAAAGCACATGACTAGAAATACCATGGATTTTCTCCCACTGAAAGCCCTGCAAGGAAGGGATGTAACCTTTGAAAATTGGAAAGAAGGGGTACATTCTAGGTATGAGGAAGAAAATAAGGTAGAAGTTCGTGTCTAAGCTGGTGATATGAGCTGCTGAATGCAGTTGATAATGATTCGAAGACTTGGCATAAAGGATTGGGGGATACAAGTTTCTCACTTCTAGATATATTGATGAAGAAGGACTTGGTCCATGGTCTGTCAAATTCAAAGTTCAAAGAACACGAAGCATGCAATTCCTATGGGAATACTGAGCAGGTGTGAAAAGAGGTGCATGATCAAACCTCTCCTGAACAAAACCCCCTATGAGTTGCTGACTGGAAGGAAACCCAAGCTGACTCACCTAAGAACATTTGGGTACAAATGCTATGTTCTCAACAATGGAAAGGATCAGCCTGGTAAATTTAATGCCAAGAGTGATGAAAGAATCTTTCTGGGATATTCCTCTTAAAGCAAAGTCTACAAGGCTGCAACAAAAGGACACAATGTGTGGAAGAAAGTGGTCATAAGCTATTCAACAAGACTCCCTCTTCTGACAAAGGAGGAAACCGTGATGATCAAGATAATGAACCACTTTTAGCTCCTGGGAAATTATCTGATGTTTCAAATGGCAAGGCTGATTGATGAGTAAGATGAAGGAGACAGGTGAAGACAATGCAACGTCTTCTTTCACTTCTCAAGAGGAACCTGGTACTTCAATTACTACCACTGAAGCTGAAGAAAGAGTTGGAGATGCAGTGCAAGGCACTCCACAAGTAACAGAACAAGGAGTGCAGGGAAATCCACTTAACTTACTCAGTTCCCCTACCAATCAAACTTCAGCCCCAAATTGGAAGCACAAAATCTCCCATCCACTTGATAATATAATCACCCCCTTGATTCTAGAGTTCAGACAAGATCAAAAATCAGAAATTCCCTAGCCTTCTTAGCATTTCTATCCCAAATAGAACCCAAAAATATCAAGGAAGGCTTGAAGGATGCAGACTGGATTACTGCAATGCAAGAGGAACTACATCAATTTGAAAGAAACAAGGTATGACACCTGGTACCTAGACCCTCAGACAGAACCATCATAGGGACCAGGTGGGTATTCAGGAATGGGCTGGATGAACATGGAAATACTACAAGGAACAAAGCAAGGCTTGCTATCAAAGGATACAATCAGGAGGAAATGATCGATTATGATGAGACTCTTGCACCAGTAGCTTGCATGGAAGCTATTAGGATCCTCATTGCCCTTGCTTCATATATGTAATTCACCCTATTCCAAATGGATGTGAAGAATGCCTTCCTGAATGGTTTTCTCAAGGAAGAAGTCTATGTCAAGCAACCTCCAGGTTTTGAACGTCATGTACATCCTGAACATGTATTCAAATTGGATAAGGCACTGTACGGATTGAAGCAGGCCCCTAGAGCCTGGTACGAGAGACTATCCAAGTTTCTCTTGGAAAATGGCTTCATACGAGGAAAGATTGACAATACATTGTCTTTGAAGAATCGGGGAAAGAACCTGCTCATTGTTCAGATTTATGTGGATGGCATCATATTTGGAGCTACAGCTGACTCATTATGTGAAGAATTTGCTAAACTCATGGGAAGTGAGTTTGAAATGAGTATTATGGGGAAACTAAATGTCTTCCTGGGTCTTCAAGTGAAGCAGTCCGTAAAGGGAACGTGTATCAGTCAGCAGAAATGCATCAAAGAACTCTTGAAAAGGTTTGATATGGAAGCATGGGAATCATTGGATCTCTACTCTACCTTACTGCCAGCAGGCCAGACATTGTATTTAGTGTGGGATTATGTGCAAGGTTCCAATCAAATCTAAGGAATCTCATCTGAAGGCTGCTGAGAAAATTCTGAGATATTTTAAGGGCCCACAGAACCTGGTTCTGTACTATCCTTCAGGCGACAATTTCAACCTTGCTGACGGTGATTATCCAGGTTATCTGGTGGACAGGAAAAGCACATCTGGAATGGCTCATTTCCTTGGATCATGTTTTATCTCATAGGGTACAAGGAAACAAAACTCAATAGCTCTCTCAACAGCTGAAGCAGAATATGTTGCAGCTGCCTCATGATGTGCTCATTCTCTATGGATCAAGCAACAATTGGAAGTTTTTGGTGTATACATTGATTGTGTACCACTTCTATGAGACAACACCAGTGCTCTCTACATGGAAAAGAACCCGATTCAATACAAGAAAACCAAGCACATTGATGTCAGACACCATATTCTTAGGGACAATGTGGAAAAGGGTCTTATTTGTATAAGATTTTGTTGCACAGATGAACAAATTGCAGATATCTTCACCAAAGCTTTGAGCAGGGAACACTTTGAGAAACAGGATGGCACTGGGGTTACTTAAATCTAATTGAGAACCTGACTCTGCTGACATGACTATGATAGTCACACTAAGGTAAAAATTGGCTAAAGTGTTTTCTGACTAGGCTTAACTCACATTAATACCGTTGTAGGTAAACACGCATGATGATCATAGAAGCTGATGTTACAGTGTTGAACTTCGGAGGAGAGCTACAAAACCCCTTTACAAAAACAGGTCAGGAACCTGGTTCCTGTACCACAGGTCAGTAGTAATGTGTTTTTTGCATGCTTATTCAAAAAGATAGCAAAATTAATTCAACTGCCACATCATCCGACTTTTCAGACCAACAGTTCTAAACCATTGTCCCCCTTTGCATCTTTTTAATTTTTCTTTCAGAACTTTTTACTACTTCTTTCACCATGACCAACGAACAATCTTCTCCTTCTCCTGCCATCAACATCACTCCCACATCTCCAACTCCCTTAACACTACCACAAAAAACCCACTTCTTCACTATCCCTGATACTACTATACACATACCGGTTTCTTCCTCATCTCCAGTCACCTCTACTCCTCCGTCAAACCCTGTCTCACTTCCATGTGTTGCAAACCCTACCTCTCCTCCTTTTTCTGAACAGACCAAAAGTGCTACTCCTCAGGCGTTAGAAGGTCTCCGAAGAAGATCCAGATCAGTACTTGAGCTCCTCCGTTCTAGGCTCAGTCGCTCCCACGGAGTTACCAGAAAAGGAAGCGGCACTAAATATCATGGCTATCGCTGCTAAGACTCTTATGAATGAAGGAGCCTCCCCTCTGCCTAAATATCAGGGGGAAGAAACTTCACTCTTAGGGGATAAAAGGACTCTGGTGTTTTTCGAGTCTCCGGTTCATGACACCGTCACAAAAAAACCTGTTGAAGAACCTGATTCTCTTTCAGCTGAAACAAACCAGGCGGTTGCAGAAGAAAGAGGCTTTTGAGTCTGCCTTGCAGAAGAGTAAGCAGAGTATTAAGAAAAAGAAGAAGAGGTTGATGAAATAGGGGGAAGTTGTAGCTGACAAACACATTCCAGTGGTTAAGGTTGATAAAAATGCTGTGGAGGAACCTAGTTCCTTAGTCAAAAGATCTACAAAAGTTTGTGGTTGAGAAAGATTTGTTGAAGGTGACATTATGCCTGTTGCAAGCAGGAACGAGAAGTTTGTTGAAATGTCTAGAAAACAAAAGTGGGAAACTGTGGGAGGACCTGGTTCAATGAAGACCATTCCAAGTGACAGTGGCCTTGGGCAGGAGATTTAACTCAGAAAAGTCTTCTGGGGTCGCACGCTTGCCCGACAATCTAGGAGATGGCAGGTATGAGACAAGTTCTGGACATAGGCAACAGGCGGAGAACCTGCGGGAGATACTTCTTGACTTACAGTTGTCTGCAAATGCCCGCATGGACCTAGATCTCAAAACCATTGTTGCCTCCTCTTCCAAGCCTCCCTCTTCTAGTGCCCCCTAGGATCATCTCAGTGCCCAGTTATCTTTTGCTTTGATGTTCTGTTGTTTTCTTTTTGTTTGTCTTTTTGTGATGGCATTTTGGGTTTCACCGTTGCTGCTCCTGTTGAAACAGTCTAATTTCTTATCACTGAAACAACTCTCCTTTTTCTTGTACAATGCTTGTTTTCCTTTTTGCTTCTCTTTTCTATCATATTGTGTGCACATATATGGCATGAGTTAGCTTTGTTAGACTTCTTTATGCCTTTTTGTCTGACTGTGTCTTTTTGTTGATGCCATATGGGGGAAGAATTGATTAAACTAAAATTACAACAAGTAATTAAGGGGGAAGCATAGAGTCAGGGGGAACATATGCAGTTGCTGGTCCCTTATCTGGTTAAGTCAAATAGTCATCAATGTTAAAAGTTTGTCATCATCAAAAAAGGGAAAATTGATGGGCTTAAGGTATTTTGATCTATGTTTTGATGATCTAACAAGAATAATAGTAAAAAGTCAGGGGAACATATGGGGAAACATGTGTAAGTAAGGGCATAAAGTCAGGGGGAACCTGTGGTCTCTTGTTATTCAATCAGGTTCTCTGAGCTCTAACTCCTCGTTTTCAATGCTAAGTTTGTCATCATCAAAAAGGGGGAAATTGATAGGTTTTCAATATCTTTGCCTTGTGTTTTGATGATCTAACAAACTTAATGTCAAGAACCAGATAGGGAACCTGGCTCACTTGGATTACATTGCATCTAACAGATTCCAGCCAAATGTGAACTTGCTACAACTTCAGGAGATAGGAACCCAAACAACGACCTGATACTCTTGTGGGTTCCTCACGGCAATACAAAGTCAATTGGACACAGTTAGAAACGAAGTGACTGCCTGCACTGTTTCTGCTGCACTGCACTGTTTCCACTGCCCACTCGTTCTCTGACCAACTAAAGTGCTCACATCATTTCAAGTGATGTTATCAAGTTGTACCTACAATGAGTTTATACAAAACATCATTGAAGTTACTCAACTCAAGACAATCTGGGCAATGTGCACAAGAACCAGATTAGGAACCTGATCCCTTGGTGCTCCCCTGACAGAAGTACAAGTCAACTATACAGTTGGAACGCAACTGCAGAAAGTGACTGCCCGTAATACAAAGAGGAACACAATAGAGACCTGGTCCTTTAGGGTTCTCTGACAGAAGTACAAGTCAACTACAGCTGGAAAGCAACTGCAGAAAGTGACTGCCTGCAACTGTACACGCGACAGTGCAACAGGCAGTGCAGCAGTCACTTCCCATTGAGAAAAAGCATGTACTAACCAAGATTTGACATCACCATTGTGAATTGACATCACCATGGTAATGTCTTTTGTAATATAACAACCTGGTGCATGGGATCTGATCACTTGAACATTTGAAAATCAGAAAAGGAAATATTCTCTCAAGTGCTAAAGAACCTCTCTCAAGGACAAAGCTGCTGCAACCTCAACGACCTGATCCAAGATTGATGATATCTTAAGTCCTTAGGGTTGTTGAGTCTTTGTTATGTGTTCTTCATTGTAACTCCTATCCTTCTTTCTTAGAAGCATTGATTAGGAAACCTTTGTAAATTCGTAAACTCCCTGAGTTTATGTTGTGGCTAGGTTTAGTCATAAGCAAAAGCCTTTGTAACCGTAGTGTAACAAAGTGGCTTATGGTGGAAATATCACAAGTTAGTCAAAGCCTTTGTAACTAGGATAGTTATAGAGTGGCTTGTGATGAGAGCATCACAAGTTAGTTGAAGTCTTTGCAATAGGGTTATTGTAAAGTGTCTTGTAATAGGGAGATTGCAAGTTAGTGAAGTTAAAAGCCTACAGGTGTAGGTCGTGGTTTTTTGATCCCCTTGTGTGGGATTTTTCCACGTAAAAATCCTCTGCCTTATTTACTTACAGCTTTACTAGCATTCACAGCAGAACCCTGTAATGGACCAGGTACTCTACTATTTGGTGGACTCACACAAAATAACAGACGCTCTGCTCTCTTGACTGGAAGAAGACACTATTTAACTGAATATAAAGTCTCTATAAGGAAGAATACTGTAACTTATGAGACTAGGATAATGTACATAAGTTCAAGAATACGAACTTCTCTTTATGTCTCGTTATCAAACACATGTATTTATGGTATCATGTCAAAATGAAGGAACGGTTTAGATACATGCCTTAACCTCGTTGAGTCCTTAATAGCTTCCAAGAAACTCTTTAAACAACTAAACTCAGTCTACCATAGGATAAGGAGATTCAAAATCAGTGTTGAGTAACTTAAGCTAGTAGCTCGTTTTATGTAAATTTGGGCACCATCTCCCTTGTAACAAGGGCCTCCTACAATAACATATACCAATAACAAAAACCAAAGCAATAAAATAAGAACAAAATCAATAATAGCGTACAAAATATTTCATTACAAGTCAGCAACATATCACGACGAGCGGCAAGCTCAGATTGAATTCCTTCAGCACCCTTCAACCCCATTATAATTCATTCTTGAACTTAGTAATATATTCAGTATAATAAACAATTCCTTTTAAAGGATTTCTAACCTTGTACTAAATTTTAAAGTTACCCAAAATAGCCCAACACAAGATAATATCACTATCGACAACTTCCAAGTGCTTTATAGCCATTTTCTTTTCTTGTTACCAATTTCCTCAACAAGATTGACATGTAAACCAACATAATCATACTAACAATATCATAGCCAACTTATTTTCCATAATTTCTAGCCACTTAAAGTTCATAAAAGCAACTTTCTAATCAATCCATCAAGAACAATAACATCTCAAGCTAATCCAAGTATTATCCTATAGCTTATCATCCTAACAACTTAACCAACATACAAACAAGATTAAGCACAATTATTAGGCTTTTATACTCACCTTATACAGTAGCAAAAACTTGAAATTTCATCCAAACACAGCCCACAATTATCCTCAATCACACCACAACACTATAGGTGTTGTATTCTTTTCTTGAATGAACTTTTGGTGTTCAAGTTGGTGTGTAAACACTTGTAGTTTGCCTTAAAAATAATTAATATATATATATATATATATATATATATATATATATATATATATATATATATATATATATATATATATATATGAAGGAGCGACTGATTATTACCTTAATCAACAATAACAACACAAATTGTGAGGTTACTTCGCTTTGAAGAACCCTCCAAAACAGCCACAAGATGAAGAACTCGATCTAGCAAGCACCACGGAGTTTCTAGCGTTGGATTCATGTTTTTATCTTAAGTTTTCACCCTAGATCATGTAGGAACCCTTGGAGAGCATTTAGTTAGGAACTGTTTTGGATGTGAAAAATGAGTGAAAACAATTTATAATGAACGTAAATACAAGTAGGAGTTTTACACAAACTTTGTGTGTCCCATGGGTGCTGCTTGCGCAGTCTCACAAAAACGCGAATATCTCTCTACTCCGATATCATATCGACAAATGGTTAAATGCTTTTGAAACTAGACTTGTAGATCTTCAATTTGGTAGGTAGATCATCCCCTAATTCCTAGTATATTAGGAGAAAAGCTCAGATATATTTGACCTAAGTTTCAACACATTTATGAATAGGACTGTAGATGACCTTTTCCAACTTTTGTTCCACAACTCGATTGACTTCAAAACATAACACACGACTATTATATGACTAAAATAACTCATAAAATAATTTTCTTATAATGTTAAGCACCCTAGTATCACCCCAAAAGTTCATGTTATAACATTCCAACTTGTCGACTTTCGATGAAACTTATTTTCTTCAATTCGTTTATCTTCTAAGTCTTCAAACCCTCTTGGTACTTGCTATTCATGATCTTAAATATTTGTAACCTCCACGTTAACATGATTATCTAACTTTGTAAACTTTTCAAAGATGATTTCATTTCTGAGCTTATATAAATTAACATATGGCGTACTCTTACATACAAAAACATGGGGTGTAACAGTGAGTGCCACCAGGGCCAAGGTTAGCTACCCTATGCTTCTACGCTTGAAAGGGCATTTATTTGTTGGGGTGATAGGCCGACACTCCCCCGTGCGTGTTTCCACATTACACGTACGCATGGCCACTATATGTAACTTAAATTCCCTTTTATTTTAACTATTATTTTAAAGTTTCTATTTTTAGTTATCTGTTTACATGTTCAGCTTATAGTTTCAGTCTTCATCCTGCTATCAGTTTTCGGAACTTAAATTGCTCACATGCTTTATATGTTTTTCTTTTTGTTATGTTTATCCTAAAAGGTCTCACCCTGCCTTCATAGGAGGTAGTCTATGAGACTTGTTGGGTATCCTATCGTGATATTTAGCTCGTGAGGGCCTATTTGTGTTGTTCATGGATGCAGATATTGCTGATCACGTTTCCGGTACTACAGGATAAGACTAGCTTCCACTGCAGCTTTTCCTAATTCTCTTCTTGGTGGGGACTCAAATTTTGTATTTATTTAAATTATTTTAGCATTTGGGGTGTGCCCCAAGGACGTAAATGTTCAGTATTCTTAGAGGCTCATTACTTAGTCTAGTGGGTATTTTATAGGTTATATGTGTATCCATGTTATGTTTTTATGATCTAACAAACTTACTGATAAGAACCAGATAAGGAACCTGATACTAAACCTCAAGAACTAAAAGATCACCAAGTCTTCAGTTGGATATACAGTCAACTCTTCAGGGTCAAAGGAACAGCAGATAGAACAGCAAAGGGACTGGATAACTACCAGTTCCCGAGGAGACTGTACAAGTCAACTGCCCCAGCTGTAAAGTTGCTGCCTGCACACGCTACAATGTAGTGCAACAGTCAACTTTATGGGGAATTCCCTTTACCTAACTTGCCTACATCATTCAAAAGATGTCACAAATGAGATATTAATGTCAAGCAAAGGTAAAATAGATCACTTGCACATTCAAGAACTCATCAAGCATTCTCTCAAGTCTGTGTCAATCTTGCAAGTGATTCTCAAGGGCATCAAGAACGAAGAACAACATAACCAAGGACCAGTTCTATGTAATGAAGTTATTACATGTCCTTAGTTGTGTTGTACCTTTGTTAAAACATTCTACTTGTAATTCCTACTTAGCTTAGTTAGAAGCATTGTGTAGGAAATATTTGTAAATCATAAACCCTTGTGTTTGTGTCTTGGCTAGAGTTAGTCGAGTTGTAAAGTCTTTGTAATAGAGTTATTACAAAGTGGCTTGTAATAGAGTGTTACAAGTTAGTGAGGGATTAAGAGATTAATTCCTAGGTTTAAAGTCTTTGTAACAGAGTTATTACAAAGTGGCTTGTAATAGAGTGTTACAAGTTAGTGAGAGATTAAGAGGTTAATTCCTAGGTTACAATAGGTTATAATCTAAAGTTGCTCAGTAGTGAAGTTGAAATACTACAAAGGTAGGTCGTAGTTTTTGATCCCGTAAGCTGGGAGTTTTCCACGTAAAACTCCATAGTGCCATTTACTTACTGCAGTGTGCGTGTGTTCTCTGGGAAATAATAGAGAACCTGGTTCTCTGTATGGTTTGGTGGACCCTTAAATTCTATCAATTGGTATCAGAGCAGGTTCTTTCTATCAGGTTAACACCTAGAAAGGATCCTCATGACTGCTCCCCCACACTTCGAAGAAGACCAGTCTACTTACAGGCCACCAAGGTTCAACGACCAATATTATGGATAGTGGAAGACTTGGATGCACGACTTCATCATGGCTGGAGATTCTGAGCTTTGGAATGTCATCTGTGATGAACCTTTCATTTCTACAAAAACTAGTGGTGAACCAGCGGTAACTGTTCCCAAAACAAGAAAGGAATTAAATGATGCTGACCGAAAGGCCATAGAAAAGAATTTTCGTGCAAAGAAAATTCTTGCTTGTGGCATTGGTCCTGATGAGTACAACAGGATTTCACCATGCCAAAATCTCTCCAAACAACTCATGAAGGGACACCGCAGGTAAAGCAGTCTAAGATTGACCTGCTAACCACAGAGTATGAGCTTTTCAAAATGAAGGACGACGAATCCATTCAGGATATGTACACTCGCTTCACATCTATCATCAATGAGCTTCGCTCACTGGGTGAGATCATCCCCAGGAACAAACTCATCAGGAAGATACTTAGTGTATTACCTAGTTCCTGGGAAAGCAAGGTAAATGCTATCACAGAAGCAAAGGATCTACAGAATCTGACCATGGATGAACTTGTTGGCAATTTGAAGACTTATGAAATGAAGAAGAAGAAGGACAATGAGAGAAGAAAGCCGAAAAGGGAGAATAACCTGGTCCCCAAGACGGACAACAATGACTCAGGTGGTGAGGATGCTGATATGGCCTAGCTAACAAAAAGGTTTTAGAAAATGGTTCGCAAAAATAGAGGCATTTCCAAAAGGGGGCAGCTCCAACAAGCCAAAAGGTTATGACATAATGTCATAATTGCAGTAAGCTAGGACACTTCATCAACGATTGCCCTCTTCTCAAGTAAGATCAATACAAACACAACACTGATAAAGCAGCTAAGAGGAACCGGGTTCCTAACAAAAGATATAAAAGAAAAGACGTCGCTGACAATGTTGTGAAACAGGCTCTTGCTGCATGGGGAGACTCTTCCAGAGAATTCGGATTATATGATGGGCAAGGTGACATCTCCATGATGGCAGTGGAAAGTGAAGCAGCTGAGTATGACTCTATTTTTGCCTTGAGGGCACAGTTTGATGATGGAGATGATGACGGATGATGAGGTAAACCTTCTGGATGTTCAAAGAAATTTGAAATCCTATTCTCAAAAGAAGCTTATATCTTTGGCAAATGTTTTAATTGATGCTTATCATAGTATCATTAATGATAAAAATGCACTAACCACAGAACTAAGAGAAATAGAACACGAGAGAGATGATCTAGTGGTGGTTGCGATTGATCTACGAGAGACCATTGAGAGTTTAAAAGGGGAAAAACATACCTTGACTGAGAGAATTGCAAACATAGAGCACGAGAGAGATGACCTATTGGTGGTAGTTGTAGACCTAAATGAAACAATTGAGGAACTAAGAAGAGAAAATAGGCCTGTGAACACTCAATAGGGAAAGGAAGTTTCAAGTAAGGCACACCTTAAGCTTGAAAATGAGTTAAGATTAGTGAAATCTAGTTTGTGTGCCGAGCTTTAGAAAAACAAACAACTTGAGAAAGAACTAGGAAGAGTGAAGAGTGATCTTGAAAAATCACTTAGTGGACCTGGTCCTGTGATGCTATCACTACCTTGTACACAAACATTGGGGATAACATGCAGGGAATCAGGATCCAAAGGGAAAACCACAACCCTCATAGCAAGTACGTTACTATATCTGACAATTGGCTTTGCACTCATTGTGGCAACAATGGACACTTTAAAGAAAATTGTAAGGCCAGAATTCAGTCTCAACAGAAAAACAAATTTTTTGCTAAAAAAGTATCTGCTGCTAGGGAACCTGGTCCTTCACATAATAAACGTATAATGCCTGCTTAGACCAAAAGAGCCCTCATTCACCCCTTTCCTCATTACAAGGGACCCAAACTTGTTTGGGTTCCTAAGTCTAACCCTTGATTTCTTTGTGCAGGGAACAATGAAAGGCAACAGTCAATAGTGGTACATGGATAGCGGCTGCTCGAAGCACATGACTGGAAATACAAATAATTTCCTTTCACTGAAGGACCTACAGGGAGGGAGTGTATCCTTTGAAAGTGGCAAGAAGGGATACATTCTGGGAGTTGGAAGGATCAGGAAGTCTCTTTCCCACTCTATTGAAAATGCGTACTACGTGAAGGGGTTGAAGTATAGCTTGCTGAGTATTTCCCAAATCTGTGACAAGGGGATCTTAGCTGTCTGAGTGTTGTTGATGATAATGCTGAGCTATGGCACAGAAGGCTGGGTCATGCAAGTTTCACGCTACTAAACAAATTGGTCAAGAAGGACCTGGTTCGTGATCTGCCCAAGTCAAGCTTAAAGGATCATAACGTGTCTGATGCATGTGTAAAAGGAAAGTAATTCAGATCTTCTTTCAAGCCCAAAAAGAAAGTTAGCATCTCAAGGCCACTTGATCTCCTCCATATGGATCTATGTGGACCTATGAGAGTGCCAAGTAGAGGAGGAAAGAGGTACATATTTTCGTTATTGTGGATGACTACTCTAGATTGACATGGAACTTGTTCCTCAGAACTAAAGATGAGACTCCAGCCGACATAGAGGAACCTGGTCCCTCAATCATAATATCTGAAGCAGAAAAGAGAGTTGTGCATGATGTACATGGAACTCCAGCTGCTGAGGTGAGGAACAGGACATATGGATCAAATCCAGAAGAA
The DNA here is from genome assembly GCF_001879085.1 of Nicotiana attenuata. Lineage (NCBI taxonomy): Eukaryota > Viridiplantae > Streptophyta > Magnoliopsida > Solanales > Solanaceae > Nicotiana > Nicotiana attenuata. The sequence continues at coordinate 62,416,267 of NC_031994.1, forward strand.
CCTGGATCCTCTCTTAATAAGATTCAGGTGTCCAACTAGAAGCACAAGCACTCACACCCCCTTCAAAACATAATCACTCCTCTTGATTCAGGAATTCAAACCAAATCAAAGACAAGAAACTCACTTGACTTTTCAGCCTTTCTCTCTTAAATAGAGCCCAAGAATATCAAGAAAGCATTGAAAGATGTAGAATGGATTACATCTATGCAAGAAGAGCTCCGTCAATTTGAGAGGAATAGTGTGTGGAACCTGGTTTTACGACCTGCTGACGGAACTATCATAGGAACCAGGTTGGTATTCAGAAACAAACTTGATGAGTTTGGAAGCACATTTTTAAAATCGACAAAGCTTTGTATGGCTGAAAGCAGGCTCCCCATGCTTTGTATGAAAGGTTGTCAAAATTTCGTCTAGAAAATAGATTTACAAGAGGGAAAATTGACAACACTCATTTTCTGAAGAAACGAGGATGGAACCTGCTCATTGTGCGGATCTATGTTGATGACATCATCTATGGAGCAACAGTTGACTCTCTATGTGAGGAATTTGCAAAACTCATGGGAAGTGAGTTAGAACTGAGTATGATGGGGGAACTGAATTTCTTCTTAGATTTACAAGTGAAGCAAACTCCCAAGGGGACTATAATAAGACAACAGGAGTACATTAAGAAGCTGCTGAAGAGATTTGACATGGAGACATAAAAAATCATTGACACTCCTATCGCCACAGCTGCTCGTCTAGACATGGATAAACCCGGTTCCCCTGTAAATCAGACCATTTATAGAGATATCATAGGGTCACTTCTGTAGCAGACTAGATATTGTTTTTAATGTGGGTCTTTGTGTCGGGTTTTAATCCAATCTAAAGGAATCTCATCTGAAAGCTGCCAAGAGAATCCTGAGATATCTCAAAGGGATACAGGACCTGGTTCTCTTCTATCCTTAAAAGTTAACCGTGACTTAATAGGGTATGCTGATGCTGACTATGCTAGGTATCTGGTGGATAGGAAAAGCACTTCTGGCATGGCATTTTTTTTGCGTTCATGTCTAATTTCATGGGTACAAGAAAACAAAACTCAGTGGCCCTCTGTACCACAGAAGCTGAATATGTGGCTGCTGCATCTTGCTGTGCTCAACTGTTATGGATTAAACATCAACTGGAAGATTTTGGTGTGTTCTCTGAGTGCGTGCCCTTAATATGTGACAATACTAGTACACTTAACATGGCCATGAATCCAATTCAACACAGGAGAACAAAACATATTGATGTGCGACATCACTTTCTTAGAGACAATGTTGAGAAAGGGCACATATGCATGAAGTTCTGCAGCACAGAAGATCAAATTGTAGATATATTCACCGAAGCCTGAGCAGAGAGCATTTTGAAAGAAATCACCTGGCACTGGGGTTGATAAAACCCAACTGAGAACCAGCTCTCTTAATAATTGGCTATGAAAGATAATGTACAGGTAAAATTAGCTAAAAGTATTTTCTGGCAAAGTCTAACTCATCTCTATACCATTACAAGTAGACATGCATGACGATTACAGAGCAAACAAGCAGCTAATGTATTGCACGTTGGTCAAAGGATGAGGCTTACATTTGCAAATCTGTAAGGAACCTGGTTCCCTTGACACAGGTTAGTAGTTCCTTTGTACTCTCATGCACAATTTTTCAAACGGCTGAAATGGTGACACGTCATAAGATTGTCAGTTTCCCTCTTTCCCGCTTTTGAACCCAAGCGTCTCATCTGAAGCGACCCGACTACCCAAAAATTGATACCCATTCCTAACCAGTTCCTCACTATTAAATAACTCCTCTCACAGTCACTTTCACAACTGTTCACATCAAAGAATCCAAAATTCTTCTTTTCTTCTTCAAACCAAAAAAAAAACTTTCTTCAACCCACTACACTCCACCATGTCCGAAAATTATTTACAAGAACAGGAGGCTAAAGAAAATATGTTGTCAATAGCTGCTGAGGGAACTCTGGTTGGAGGTTGTATCCGAGTCTCAAGGGGGAAGAAAATGGTGCAGAGGTCAAGGGTATGGAACTGGTGCCTGTCGAAACTTTTGCACCTGACAGTATTACAGGGGAACCAATTGAGGGACCTGATCCCTTCGCCCAAGAGGAGCCCTCTACTTCCACTTGGGATAAAACCCCTGGTTCTCCACAAGAACCCCAAGTCATTACTGATCCTGCTCCCTCTCCTCATTTCTACGTTGAGCCATTAACAATTGTGGTTCCTGAGATGCGATCTTTGACTGAGGAGGAGAAGGAGGATGGTGAAGAAAAAGATTATGATATCATATGGCTCTGGCAAGCTTTATTAGTGCTAGGAGTAGAAAGGCACCTCCCCAGGGGTCGTCGTCTAAGAGACCCATCACGAGGTTGCAAAAGAGGGAAGAACTTGAGTCCGTCTTAAGGAAAAGTAAAAAACGAAAAAAAGAATAGGAGATTGGTGAAATATGGAAGGGTTGTCAATGAGAAGGTAGTGGCTCCTGCACTAGTCGTGAATGTGGATGATGAGGTAGAAGAGGAACCTGGTCCCTTGGTGCGTAAGTCCTCAAAGAAACTTACTGTTCTAAAGTCCTAGAGGGAGTCATCTGTGAGTGAAAAGGATTTGAGGAAGGTAGAGGATGAAAAATCTGCTGAGAAAGAGGATGAGAAAATGGTTGAAGAGTCCAGTGAAAAAGTGGCTGAGGAGTCCGCTGAGAAGATATACAGGAAATCTTCAGAGAAAGGTAAAAGTGTAAGAAAATCAATGAAAAGGAACGCTGATGCCAGTGAGGAACCTGGTTTCTCCAAGAAGTCTAAGATTGGTGACACCCAGGATGCTGGCAAGAAAAAATTAAAAAAAATAAAAGGTGTTGTGGGGCCGTACATAACGAAGCTGAAGGAGGTGAATGCCATTATCGAAGGTCAGCTCTGTCAGTTCAGGAGGCACTTGGTTCCAGCAGCTCTCAAAGCATAGAGGTTACCCGTCTGGCAAGAGAAAATGCCGACCTCAGGAAACTGGTTGAGGACCTGAAGGAGAGACTGCTCAACGAGCGGGTTTCAGCCAATGCTTGAATGGACATCCTTCTTAGAACCGTTGCCTCCTCATGTAGGCCTTTCCCTTCCAGTGCTCCCTAAACAGTGTCCTTTTCTCAAGTGTCAAGTTCTTAGTGTCTGTCCTCTGTTATAGTTCTGATGATGTTTATGACCGGTACTTTTGTTTTTGCTGTTCTTATTTTATGGATGTGTCTGGAAACAATGGAACTGCTCCCTGCTTAATTATCCAAAATTAATGAAAGCTTCCTCCTTTTGCTGTGTATACCTTGCTCTTATGTTCTATTTTCAGTCATGTTTGTGTGCACACATGTGGCATGAGTTAACCAAGCTGGACTTCTTTTTTTACTTAATGCTTGTTAATGATCTTTTTACGATGCCAAAAGGGGGAAAAATAATTAAGGGGGAACAAGATCGGGAACAAATTCACGGGGAATACAGGAAATGTGAATGTCATTCTGGTTCTTAGAGGGAACTTGAATTATAAGTTTGCCATCATCAAAAAGGGAGAAATTGATAGGTTATATGTGCATCCCTATTATGTTTTGATGATCTAACAAACTTACTGATAAGAACCATATAAGGAACCTGATACACAACCTCAAGAACTTAAAGATCACCAAGTCTCCAGTTGGAGAGACAGTGAACTCTTCAGGGTCAAAGGAACAGCAGAGAGAACAACAGAGGGACCAGATGCTACCAGTTTCCGAGGAGACTGTACAAGTCAACTGCCCCAGCTGTAAAGTTATTGCCTGCATACACTACAGTGCAGAAATAGTGCAATAGTCAACTTTATGGGGAATGCCTTTTACCTAACTTGCTTACACCATTCAAGTGATGTCACAAATGAGATATTAACGTCAAGCAAAGGTAAAACAAGTCACTTGCACATTCAAGAACTCATCAAGCATTCTCTTAAGTCTGTGTCAATCTTGCAAGCGATTCTCAAGGGCATCAAGAACATAGAACAACATAACCAAGGACCAGTTCCATTTGTTGATGTTATTACATGTCCTTAGTTGTGTTATACCTTTGTTAAAGCACTCTACTTGTAATTCCTACTTAGCTTAGTTAGAAGCATTGTGTAGGAAATCTTTGTAAATCATAAACCCTTGTGTCTTGGGTAGAGTTAGTAGAGTTGTAAAGTCTTTGTAATAGAGTTATTACAAAGTGGCTTGTAATAGAGTGTTACAAGTTAGTGAGGTATTAAGAGGTTAATTCCTAGGTTTAAAGTCTTTGTAATAGCGTTTTTACAAAGTGGCTTGTAATAGAGTGTTACAAGTTAGTGAGGGATTAAGAGGTTAATTCCTAGGTTACAATAGTTTGTAATCTAAAGTTGCTTAGTAGTGAAGTTAAAATCCTACAAGGGTAGGTCGTGGTTTTTGATCCCGTGAACTGGGAGTTTTCCACGTAAAACTCCATTGTGCCATTTACTTACTGGAGTGTGCATGTGTTCTGTGGGAACTAATAGAGAAATCAGTTCTCTATAGAGTTTGGTAAACCCTTATATTCTATCAGTATTATATAATTTTTATTCTCAGTTGTGTATTTTGTTGAGATTTATGACTTAGCTATCAGTTTGAATTTAGTTATTTTAGTTAATAAATATGTCATGGCATCATTTAGGTTGCTTAAGTTATCATGATTATTAATACAACTTATTTAAGGGTTATTGCTTAGGTCGGGTGCAAATCACGTCCCACCTTAGCTTTTGGGGCGTGACAAGTTGGTATCAGAGCCTCAGGTTTAGGGAGTCCTAGGAAATTATGAGCCGTGTTTAGTAGAGTCCCACTTATGGGTTTGTTGTGCACCATACTTATAATTGGGATGCTGCAGGGCATGTTAAGAAATATATTTTTCTGTGATTCTTAAATCGTGAGATAGAGATAAATGTTTCAGAAATTTAATAATCCTTTGTCTCTCGTTTCAGAACAAGATCAACTTCTTCCTCTACTGCTAACAATGTTGGGATACCAGCATCTAATCATCAAGAAGAAGCACCAAAGGTATAGACTGCACCAATTGCACCAGCTGCAATTAGAGGACGTGGCAGAGGTAGAGGTAGAGGTAGAGGTTGAGGTTAGAATGCCAGGGGTAGAGGTGGAAATTCCAGAGGTAATCAGGCTCGTAGTAGGGATGCTAGACAGGCACAGACTCCACCTCAGCAGGTTGATAATGATCAGGTGAAAGTCACACCCCTTCCATACCCACTCAAGGCGAATCAACCATAACAGCATGATGATCGAATTGATAGAATTTTGGATTTTCTACAGTCCCTATCATCCACCAGATGGTCGGGCTGCACCTGTTCATGATCATATTAAGGACCCTCATGATTCAGATGAATGGGTTATAGAAGATGATTTTCAGACCCGACCTGGGGTACTACCACCACATGTCCCTGCAAGTATTGCCAGCTGGTGCAGTTACTAACAGGAAGAATCGATCCACATGTCTTCCTGAAATTAAAACCTCCTCCTTATAATGGTACAAACAAGCCGAAAGAGCCAATGCTATTTTTAGAAGAGATAGAGGAAATTTTTATTTCTTTGTGTTGCCTTGAAACACAAGCCACAAATTTAATTGAGTTTTGGTTGAATGGTGCAACAAGGAAATGGTGGAGAGGTTACAAGAAAGCTAGAGATTCTATATTACCGCCACTTACTTGGACACATTTTAATAAGCTTTTAGGGCCAAGGTTTTGCCTAGGAGTCGGATGGATGATCTCCGATATCAATTCGAACATCTTAAACAGGGCACCATGTCTGTGACTGAATACAATATGGAATTCACAAACTTGGAAGAGTATGCACCTAATTTGATACCGATAAAGAGAGAAAAAGTCAGACGGTTCACTCAAGTCTTGAATCCATATATGACCAAAGAATGACTTCGCATCAGGATGACAAGACTTACCTTCAGATAGTTAATATTCCTATGTGCAAGTCTTTGATAAAATGGCTATGAAGCTATAGAGAATGGCAAGAAGGCTAGAACTACAGGTAGTTATAGTGGACTTTCAGTTGAGGGAAAGAACATGAACCATTCAGCTCAGAGTCAGCCAGTAGCTCACTCGTCTCCTTATATGGCTCCATTCAGACAGGGTCAGTATAGTAATGGTTAGGCCTATCCGGGACACTCTTTAACTAGTCAAGGTCAGACTCGATTCTCATATCCAATTTGTTCCACGTGTAACAAAAAACATCTCGAGTAATGCCTTTTTGGTGAAAAGGATATTATCACTGCTATGACCCAGGTCACCTTATGAAAGATTGTTTACAACTTGGGCATGCTCAAGGGAAGGCTCCAGCAGCTCAGGTAGCATACACATGTAATTCATTAATTTCACCTCCTTTAGTTCGGGAACCTAATACTCAGACTAGGCATGGTGCAAAAAGAAGTGGATCTCGGGGAGGAGGCGAACCAGCCAGACTCTATGTCGTTTTAGGCAGCCAGACTCTATGCTGTTCTCTCAGTTTGTGGTCGCCTTGATTATGTATTAGTTGATCCAGGTTCAACTTTCTCCTATGTGCCTCCTTATTCTGTGTCGATTTTGTGAAAGCACCAGAAAAGTTAGGGGTTCTGTTTGAGGTTTCCACACCCATAGGGGAATCTGTTAAAGTTGAATATATATTCAGATATCGCATCATCATAGTTTAGGGCCGAGAAATATTAGCTGATTTAAACTTGCTAGATATGGTTGACTTTGACATCATAGATGGCATGGACTAGTTATCTTCTTGTCATGCTATAGTTGACTGCCACGCGAAGAAAGTTATATTATCATTTATTGGAGAAGATCCAGTTATAATTAGAGGCGAAGTGGGTACGCATGCGGGTAAGTTTATTTCTTACCTTAAGGCTAGAAAGCTAGTAAGCAACGGGTGTTTGGCATATCTAGCACATGTGCGGGATACAAAAGCCGACTCCTTAATGCTTGAATCAGTACATATTGTGAAAGAGTTTCCAAAAGTGTTCCTGGATGATCTCCTACGGAGACCACCAGATAGGGAGATTGAGTTTTGCATAGACACATTGCCAAGAACTTAGCCAATATCGATTCCTCCTTATAGAGTGGCTCCAGTTGAGCTAAATAAACTTATGAAGTAGCTACAAGATCTTTTAGAAGAAGGTTTTATTTCACCTAGTGTTTTATCCTGGGGTGCTCCAGTATTGTTCGTGAAAAAAAGTTTGTTCCCTACGGATATGCATAGATTACCGCCCGCTGAATAAGGTTGCTATCAAAAATAAATATCCACGCCCAAGATAGATGACTTATTTGATCATTTATAGGGTGCTAGATATTTCTCAAAAATATATCTAAGATTGGGATACCATCAGTTAAAAATCAGAGAAGCAGACATCCCAAAAATAGCTTTCAAGACTCGGTATGGTCGTTATAAATTTTTAGTGATGTCCGTTGGATTGACCAATGCACCAACGACTCTTACGTACATACTAAATAAAGTCTTCAAGCCTTTCTTAGATACTTTTGTCATAGTATTTATTGATTATATTTTGGCATATTCATGCAGCCAGGAAGAGCATGAAAATCATTTGAAAATAGTTCTTTAGATACTTAAGGAGCGTTAGCTTTATTCCAAATTCTCCAAATATGATTTTGGCTTGATACAGTTTTATTTTGGGACATGTGTTCTCAATCAAAGGCATTAGAGTAGACCCAAAGAAAAATAAAATAGTTAAAAATTAGCCTAGGCCTATGAGCCCTACAAAGATTCATATTTTCTGGGATTGGCAGGTTACCATTGTCGTTTTGTAGAAGGATTCTCTTCACTGTTGTCCCATTGATAAAGTTAACTCTGAAAAGTATGACGTTTCAATTGTTTGAAGCTTGTGACAAAAGCTTTCAGGAACTCAAGAACAGGTTGCTTATAGCCTTAATCATGACTCTACATACCCCTACAGGTAGATTTGTGATCTATTGTGATGCTTCTAGAGTGGGGTTAGGATGTGTTCTTATGCAGAATGACAAGGTAATTGCTTATATACTTATAGTAGTTAAAGAATCATGAGAGAAAATATCCTAACCACGATCTTGAGCTAGCAGCAGTTATTTTTGCACTAAGAATATGGTGTTACTACCTTTATGGAGAGCAGTCTGACATTTATGCAGATCACAAAAGTTTGTAATATATATTCAAGCAGAAAGTGTTGAACTTGAGAGAACGCAGGTGGTTGGAATTTCTTAAGAATATCCTTTATTATATAGGTAAAGCGAATGTGGTTGTTGATGCTTTGAGTAGAAGATCCATAGGGAGTTTGGCAAGGTTGTTTGTGGTCCAACATCTAATAGTAAAGGAATCCCAACACATAGCTATCCAAAGGGGTTCGTCCAGATGAGAAGCATGATGGAAGGTTGATAGCAAGTGTGGGTGCTAAGTCTACTTTAGTAGGGCAAGTTAAAACCAAATAATTCGATGACACTAACTTGCTTAAGCCAAGGAAGGTGTTCTTAGTGGCAATATTAAGAATTTTGCACTTGATGAGAATGGTGTGATAAGAATTGATGGTCGCTTATTTGTGCCTAATGTAGATGTTTTTTGAAGGGCAATTACTGTAGAAGCTTACAGCTCCAGGTATTCAATGTACCCGGGTTATACTAAAATGTATCATGATTGGAAAGATTGTTTATCGTGGAAATGGTAATAACAATTAAATTTGTTGACGGGACTCTAAAAATATGTGATCTATTTTTATGCTAGTTGTTTAAGCAGATGATGCTAAGTGTATGAAGTTTAGAGACGAAATTCAAGCTAAAATAGAGTTACAGTCGAACCGATGAGCTGACCAATCGGGGCCTCGGATTGACCGATATGGGGCCTCGAGGTCGATTCCTGGGCTCGGGCTCGAGCTATTAAGGGTAATCAGGTAAGGGCTAACAGTTGTAAAATAATCAACGAAGGCTCTTTATGACCAATGATAAGCAATAAATGAAGAACAAGTATGAAAGTAATAAATAAGAGCAACAATATCGAGAGAGTATGTTAGAGATAAAAAAGAAAGGGTTCTTGTATATTTCGTGTGAAGTAGTTGGAGCAACAGCCACCCTAACAAAATGATAAGGATCCCCTTTATATTGAAGGGGAATCCCTACACGGTATAAAATACATTAATTATAAAGATATGGAGATGGGACGGCTACACATGACACCCTGATTCGGGTTCAGAGTAGGCCGGCTAGGCTTTGTCAGACTTAGCCGTATGTCTTGGGAACTCCCCGTCTTTACCCTTGCCACGGTCAATATTGCCTCTAGGCCGGGTATCGACGAGCCTCGAAGGAGGAACTCGGTCATAGTTTTGCAGCCTCGAGACTCCGAGATGGTCTTCTGGAATGCCTCAATGATAGGAAATTGGACCCTCCGATTTCACCATATACAAATAGTCTCCGCATTTCCTAGAAGGATGCGATGGGAAATGACTTTGAAGCCCAAATCATTGGGCCCCCCGCGATGACGTCATACCGGCGATGCAACCTATGACATTGGGCCTTCAAGATAACCGGGACATCCCATGGACTTGTCTTTCGATGTCATTCAATGTGTTGTCGATTCCCATTCTTCAAAGTGACAATACCGCCATCGATTCAGTTTTTCAAGAACGCATTGATTGCGCCTGCCGATCCGTCTTTCAAAGGCATTGATGGCCGTGTTATTACCCCCTATAAATGGGGGCATTCCGACACTATCTCTTTATCCAAGTGCCTTTCTCTATTCATTCATCCCTTTCTTCTCACTATCTTCCTCCACTGCTAACCATCATGTTTGGGGTTTACGACTTTAAGGTTGTATGACAGCATTTTCATCGGCTGTGTGGTGACCTACTGCCTGAGCTTCCCCTGGTCCAGTGAGATCATACCGTCTTGTCGCTATTGTTGTTGTTGTTACGCCTGTTACTGCTATCATTATTGGCTCTAAGTGATGATACAGGGGCGGCCGACTTCTTCCGATCTAGAAGTATGTTTGGACTCTGCACCACTGCTCATGACGACGCTCGGACTATACTCTGCTGCTCACCCTCCTACTCCGGCCTGTCCCACAACACCCCTTTTGGATTCCTTGGGGTGAAGCGGCATCTTTGGCCGGTGGCTTGCGCGGCATAATGTCCTAAGAAGTGGACTTAAAGTGGTCGTGCCGTGCAAGCAAGGCCGACGCCCACTGAGCCCTCTACCGGGCTATGGCATTTTTCCATCCCTTTCTGATCCTCCTACTTTCTTCTTCGTCTTCTCCTCTAAAGTGCTACTTTAAGGGAATGGGACGAGATCGTTGAGGGTGCACATCCGAGGAGATAGTGCTCGGAGACGCTGCTACCGGAGATGCACCTTCGAGGGTAGACTAGGCTTTTGCTATGGGTGTGCACCCTTTGCTTCTTTGTTTCTGTGTAAGGACCCCGTATAGGCTTTTTCAATCATACGTAAGGACCCTTCGTGGGCCGTTGTAACCAAACTTTTATGAATATAAAGATATTTTCCCGACTTTCGGCTTTGATGCTTGCCATATTCTTTTTATATTTGTGGAGACTTCTGAATGTATGCCTTTGCTGACTATTGTCCATAACTAACCCGGATGCGAGTATTCTTTCTGGTCTTCAGTTGATAAAAATGGCACCTCTCGGAGCCCTCTGTTGTTCCTCGGATCAAGCTTGAATCGGTCTGATAGACTCGGGCCGTCGGGACCCATGGGTCATATGAACATAGTACCTCGAGCCTTAGAATTTTTGAGAGCGGTCTCTGAGTGAGGGTCAGCTTTAGGCACCTGAAAACTTGCTTTGAACATGATGTAGATAACCTTTGAGGTGTTGAAGGTAGGTCCCGGATGAGGGGTCGCCATACTTTAGGCGATATCCTGAGGTCGAACCCTTATGGACAGAGCTCGAAGTGCTTATTTTTCTTCTTGAGAGGAGCCTTCGAGACGGGGTACCATCTCGAATCCTGCAATGGTGCTAAATGCTTCCTGGGGTCTAACTTCTTTCTGATGGAGGTCCTCGAGGTCGGGTACCACCTCGAGACTGGAGATGATGCCGTTAGCTTCTTAAAACCTGGCTTCTTTTTGATAGAGATCCTCGAGGTCGGGTACCACCTTGGGATTGGAGATGATGTCGTTGGCTTCTTAAAGCCTGGCTTCCTTTTTGATGGAGATCCTCGAGGTCGGGTACCACCTCGGGATTGGTGACGATGCCGTTTCTTCATATATATATATATATATATATATATATATATATCGCTTCGCTCACTTAGGAATCTCCTCATTTTAGATAGTTATCCTCTCGTATCGGCATTGAGCCCTTCATTACCTTAGCGCTAAAGTATTTATGCAGGTTTCTGCTTCATTTCTTCTGGTCCCGCCATAGCCATGACTCTTACATCGGGGCATATTCGGCAAAGAGGGGAGAGTTCCGCTCCCGATGCTCAGGATCAAAGAGAGCCTTCCTTGAAGATTATTTCTTCGATAGGAGAGGGGCACCTTGAACTAGTGAGGAGATATTGCGGATGGGGGGGAGAGAGTAGTGTTACAGACTCTTTCCCCAGATGAGGGCATCTCAGATCATGTTGATGGATTCCTGAACGTGTATACGTATCCTTTCGCACTGGGCCCCCTCGATAGGGTTGTGCTTGACTTCTGTTTAAGGTATCAGGTTACCTTGGCGCAGATACATCCGTCGTTTTGGCGAGTGGTGTTGATGATGAGGTTTTTTGCTGAGAATGTGGGGCATGAATTTCTGCTCGGTCATCTCATTAGGCTATATCGGCCCTTTCACCATCGAGGTCTGCTAACCTTGCGATGTCGGTCGACCACGCCCTTCATTTTTGATGATGAGGAAGATGGAGATTGGGGGTGGATGAGTCGGTTCGTCCGGGTTCGGACGGCTGACGTTATCCCCGTGGAACTTATGCCATTCCCCGAGGAATGGAACTATGCACGTAAGTGGTACATCCCGTGCCTTCTCAGATTTGCTTATGGCGAAGGCTAGTTCGTAACCGTATTTTTTCGTTTTCTGTAGCAATTTCATGGGCGCTGGGCGACATTCCTAATTTGCCTGGTTGGGTCCGGAAGTTGGCAACCCACTCGACTTGTGATGAGCGTAGGTGGCGAGCCGTGCCTCGGGGAAGATGGGAAGCAAAACATCACGGTATGTGTGTGTACTACTTTTTCCTTACCCTTTGTTCGTTCGGAGAGACATTTTCCCTTTTTGCGTATTGATCTTGCTGCTGTAGGTGTCGGAGAGCCTTCAGAGGTGAGGCCGTGCTCCTCCAGAGAGGGGGAGGGGTTGCCAGCTTCTGGGTTAAAGAATGACAATAATAAGCGGGACATACATTCGCAGGGCGATGGCGCTTAGAGTAAGGCGAAACGGGGCCGGGGCTTCGAGATGGAAACGCCATTTGAGCCTGCCGCGCCCGTAGTTCCTGATTTCGGAAAGGTGGTTTCTACGAGCGATCGTGCCTCGAACGGAGTCGCTTCTTCCAGGGCTGAGGGGACTAGATTAACAGATTTGCCCTCGATCTTCGAGGAAGTCCACCGGCTTCACTTTGCGGTGAGTTTCGACATAGGCCTTTTGAATCCCGCGTCTTGCTTTCCTTATCGAGTTTTCTTCTGTAGGCCTTTTACAGGCTTAGGTCTGAGCTGCTCCGTCATGGAGCTAGGTTCCGGGAAGCTCTGGAGGGGGATAGGTCCCTTGGGCTCCTTTGCGAGGAAAAGGAAGTCGAGCTGGCACACTTGCGATATGAGGCATGCCGGAGCTTGAATTACGAGAGCTACTTAATGGAGCAGGTAATTTTCCGTCTCGGGTGTGTATGCGTTCCGCCTTTTAGCTTCTGAGTCTAACACTTCATTTATTCCAGTTGCAGAAAAAGACGGAGGCCCGGGAACGTCTGCGGGATGAAGCCGACCGAATCAAGAATGACTGTGATGAGCTAAGAGCTCGGGCGGAGGTTCTGGCTCCAGAGGAGAAGAACGCCCTGGCTAAAGTTCCTGTCTTCGAGGTTCAACTCCGTTTAGCTCGTGATAATTCTTTAGTTCAAACTGATATGATCACGAAGCTCGAATTTGAGCTTTCGATGGTCAAGGCTGAGATCGTTGATGCCCGGACCGGAGCAGTACTGAGCCGAACTAAGGCTGATTAGGAGATGGCGATTGATTTGAAGGACACTACCGATGCTCAAGCCGAGTTGAAGAGGTTCCTCGATCATGAAGAGAATACGCTAGTTGCAAGTCTCAAAGAAAGATTCTCGAGGAGATCCGCGACAGGGGTTTTGTCCTCTCGGAAGAGTTGGCGCGAGCGAGGGCGGATGAGTGTGATGCTCGGTTACTCCTGTCCGACACTGAGGAGAGTGAAGATGAGGCCTGTAGGCCGTAGTTCCCAGGGGTAGGACGTAGATTTTTCCCTTTTGTACGTAGTATTTCCAGGGCATGTTTGTAGATGGAGGATGTGCTTTTTCGCGTATGTGTAGAAAAGAAAACCTTGTGGCTTTACTTTTTCTATACCCCTTTCTATCTCGCATTTGGCCAAGTGAACTGGTCTCAGAGTCGGTGAGAATCCTTAGATTCATGATATGGCCCTGGGGCTCATTAGGCTGGCCCGAGGGCTCTTACGCGCTCGGTCGATGCGACCTTCAGTATAAGCTGGCGTTTAAGCTCTTATGCTTTTGCTCAACTGTTTTGGGTTTATTCTCCGAGTCGAGTTTCGACTCGAGCTCGTTCGGCCCTTAAGCTTTTATGTTTGCATGGGCTGGCGACAATGGCTCTTACGCCTTTGATCGAAGCGATCGTTTATGTGCATGGCCCTGAGGCTCATTAGGCTGGCGACAATGGCTCTTACGCTTTGCCCTGAGGCATATGTAGTTAACTATTTTGGGTTCTGTCTCCGAGTCGGGTTTCGACTCGAGCTCCCTCGACCCTAAAGTTTTCATGTTTGTGTGAGCTAGCGACAATGGCTCTTACGCTTCGGGCCGATTCGACCTTTTATTGTAAGCTGGCGACAATGGCTCTTACGCTTTGCCCTCAGGCATATGCATTTTAACTATTTTGGGTTCTGTCTCCGAATCGGGTTACGATTCGAGCTCATTTGACCCTCAAGTTTTGTATTTATGTGGGCTGCCGATAGTGGCTCTTACGCCATAGGTCGAAGCGACCTTTTATTGGCTTTGTTTTCCCCTCGTTAAGGACTTTTTGGAGTAATTTTCATCTGAACCGTTGTCGGTTCGGGAAGAACCTCGATTTCAAGTCATTTCGTGGTGATGATCGAGCACCTCGTGAGGTTTGGCTCGGAGGCTGAGTATCTCGAAGCCAATGATGTGGAGGTCGAAGCTCTTTTGCCTATGTCGAGGGTAGCCTGTTTAACCGGTTCTTTTCGAAGTAGATTCGAAATAATGGCCTATGATTTTGTAGCGACGGTTGGGCGTCCCCGAGTCGCGTTTGTTTGGCTGGTACAGCCGTAAGACCGTAGTCATTTGTGTTTGGCCGAAGCCATTTTTGGTCCCGAGTGTAGTAGTTTAGGTGTCTATATCGAGGGTATGGCTTTTCAAGGATCTTACAAGTTCGATATATAGCCTAAACTTCAGGATCGAGTTTATGCCTGTATTAAGGTCTTACAAAATTTCCATGCCTCTGAGTTCTTACAGTTTTGTTGATACTTGGCACAAGTATGATTCATGCTTTGCTTGAGGTGTTACAGTTTTGTCGATACTTGGTACAAGTATGATTTATGCCTTGCTTGAGGTCTTACAGTTTTGTCGATACTTGGTACAAGTATGATTCATGCCTTGCTTGAGGTCTTATAGTTTTTGTTGTTGCCTTATATAGGTCTTACGAGACCGAGTCTGCCCGCTCGGGGTCTTATGGCCTCGGGTTTTTTACTGAATGGCGATTGACGACAGTCTTTGAGTCGTCGAGGTTGTTTTGGCTCGGGAGCCGTTACTCTGCAGCTCGGTATTGCCTCATTGAGGGCTTACAATTTTGGAGATTCCGACCCTGAGGTCGTGCGATTTTGGAGTTTTCGACGCCAGTCCCCGAGCGTTCGGGGCACTTTTGGCCTTGGAGGTGTTTCATGATGTCACGCCCCAACCTCGGAAGGCACGACCGATGCTCAATCGAGTGAACCCAACTGAGCAAGACTTATTAACACTTTCTACCCAACTCAATACGATTAAGGAAACCATGCTTTCGTTTATTTAGACAATAGCAAAATCGAACATTCACATTGTTAATTCATTTTCATGTCACAAACCTTAAACCATCGTTAAGTTTTCAAGATTTCATACAGTTATAGCTTAGAAGAACTAGAGTTTAGAATTACTACACAGTTCATTGACCCATCCAACACCCATACATAAGCCACACAAACGTCTAAGGAGCCTCTATGGATACAAAAGACAATTATGACAATGCCAGCAACAAGGCCCCGACTATACCTCAAAAGTGGAAGTCTACAACAAAAGATGTACAACATAACCCCTTGAAGGAAAAAGGGGCTCACCAAGACTTTGAGAGGAGGACACTCCGCTACGCGCGATCAGCACTATCCACTATAGAGCCACCTACATTCACTTAAAAATGTAGCGCCCCCAGCAAAAGGAACGTTAGTACCATGGAATAGTACTAGTATGTATAACTAAACACCATGTAGTTAGAAAGAACTATCATACAAGAATAAGGAAATCACAAGTATAACTCAAAAGCTTTAAACGATCACCACATCATCAAATAAATGAATCATACAACTTTCACATAATTTTCCATTGCTTTTAGTTTGGGGCATTTCATACTGTTCATCATTATTTGCAATACCACCGCAATCTTGAGCGGAGTCCGATCACGACCCGATCGGCTAGGTCGCCTCATTTGAGACATATACCTCAATCACAATCTCATTCTCCTTTTTCCGTAATTCAATATCAGCACAATACCACCATGTGTGCGACATGGCGTCCGATCACGGCCCGATCGGCTAGGCCGCCTTACCAAGGCGTTGTTCCTTTCTCATCAATCATCTCGTTTCAATCTTTGTTTCACATATATCAATTCATAGGCACTTGGGGCCACAATTATCACATCATTCTCGGCACTAGGCCACATTTCACATCATTTCCAATTTCAATGTTAGCCTTGCAATTTAGGATAATAGGTGCACACAAGCATAGATAAGACTTCACATGGATGGCACAACAATTGAATTTTAAATCATGATTTGAGGTCTAGGCATTTCAATACATGATTCATATTCTTCGCACCTTTTTAATTTATCAAGAATAGCTCATCGATCATATTGAGACACACCCTTCATGCATATAAAGTTGCAACACCAATTTATGTGAATTAACAATCAATACATCAATCCAACTTTAATCTTACCGCATTTACACAAACACCAACGGATCTCAATTTCTAAAAAGAGCGGGGTTTTAGCCATACATACCTCAATAGGGTTTTCCTTAAATTCTTACAAAATTCCGGGACTCTTAGCAACTTCAATCTATTTTATGGGAATTACAAATTGAACCAAGAATTAGAGACATGATTAAGATTCTAGCCCATTTGAGCATATTATCAAGCACTAAGTGTGCATTGTGATTTTAGGGCTCTTTTGTGAGAGATTTTCTTCAATCTTATACTCCAATTGCTATCTTTTTAGTTCACAACCTCCCCATACCCTATTATCTTTTATGCATGCAAGAAAAACCATTTTTATACCCATGAACCCACAAGCTAATTACTCATTCTAGTATGAATTTCGAAACCAAAGGTTGGGGCTCAAGTTCTAAACCTCTTGGGGTGAAGGCCTAGCAGCTGTACTTGAAATTCTTCAAGGGTTTAGGCAAGAATTGGGTGGGGACTTGATGAAGATCACTCTCTCTCTCTCTCTCTCTCTAGAACTTTCTCTCTCACTCTATTTGCAGTAAAATAACATAAAAAGGATCTAATGGGGTATTTTTAATGTTATGGGGTCGGGTTTTAAAAGTTAGAAAATAGGAGCCCCGACACAATCTGCGATCGCATAATGGACATGCGGCCCACAAAAGGGACCGTAAAAATGGCTTCAAAAACTTCAACAAACTGCCCGGTATGCGATAAGAATGCGGTCCGCATACCTGTTATGCAGTCGCATAATGCACCGCAGAACTACCCCTCGCAAAATTCCAAGGGGATTATGCGATGACTATGCGGCCCGCATATTGATTATGCGATCGAATAACGGGCCGCATAGTCGACCTCAAAGTACCATCAAACTGTCTGACTCTGCGGCGACTATGCGGTCCGCATATCTATTATGCGACTGCATAATGGACCGCATAAACGCACTTTTCTGAAAAACATTTTTCCTTAACTTTTTAATGCATAGATCAGTCCAAAGGGTCCGAACCGCGGCGAGCTTGCTCGCCGAGAAGTATTTTCTAAATTTCAAACACATATTCCTAACTTGGCACTACGAGCTTTCGGGTTTTGAGTAGAAATTTTCACGGGGCCTTACACATAATTTTCACGCTGCCTTGTAGAGGGCTTATGAGTTTGGAGTTTTGACCCTGAGGTCATGTGGATGCCGAATCGTTGATGCCAGTCTCCGAGTATTCGAGACATTTTTGACGGAGGAATCATTTTGGCGAAAACGTTGAGTTTCCTTTGGAGTATGAGATGCTTTGATAAAAGGTGTTCTTTGATTGCTTGGCACAAGTACATGTGTCTCTGCCCTCGGGGGCCCAGCTATGCGGATACGGTTCATTCGACCGTTCGGCCCGGTACATCATTTTCCTATCGGGACCCCATTTGGCATTTTTTGGCTTTTTCGAGGGGATGATCTTCCGGGGGGATGCCCTCCAGTCTTCGAGGTTGATTGCAAAAAAAGCCTTGAACATTCGTTTGGATCTTCCTTAGGTAGCATATAAATGTTGCCTCGTTAAAAACCATGACGGTTCTTGGAATGAAACCCGGACGAAGGAAAAGAGTACAACGCATGCTTTCGAAACCTAAGGCCTTCGAGTTGGGAAGAGCTCTTGTTTTTTTTGATCGGGTGCCTTCATGAGGGTTAGTATGAAATATAAAATGAAAAGGGAGATGACTATGCCTTAGCGTGGGATGCGTCGGCGATGTTCCGAGGTCTGATATGTCCCTGTTGCTTGTAATGAGGATGCGGTACAGTCCTTCACTATGTTAATCAGGCTTAGCCGATGATGTAGTTTTCTTGCCCTTTGGTTCTTTCGAGAGTGGAGATATTGGTATCGGTGCCACGTCGTGCACCGCGAACATTTCTCTTGCCGCGTGCTGTTCCCCGTAGACGATTTTAGTCCCGTCCTTTGTTGGGAATTTCATAATTTGGTGGAGGGTGGATGGCACTGCTCTCATGCAGTGTATCCACGGTCGTCCGAAAAAGGCGTTGTACCTCATGTCTCCTTCGATGACATGAAATTTGACATTTTGGTCCGTGCCGGCCATGCTGACTGGGAGGGTGATTTCTCCTTTCATTGTTTCACTTTCCATGTTGAATCCATTGAGGACTCGAGTGGCGGGCACGATTTAGTCTAACAATCCGAGCTGCTCTATTACCTTCGACCTGATAATGTTGGCCGAGCTACCTTGATCCGCGAGTACACGTTTTATTTGAAATGTATTCACGAAGAAAGAGATTACCAGTGCATCATTATGAGGTTGAGACAAGGCCTCGGAGTCCTCTTCGCTGAACGTGAGGGCATCCTCGGGTATGTACCCCCGAGTTCGCTTTTCTCTAGTGATGGATATTATTTTCTTTCTCATCGCGGGCTCCTGGGGATCGTCGACGCCTCCCAAGATCATGTGGATAACATGTTGTGGCTCGTTCACTTCGTTCTTTTTGGCCGCTTCTCTTTCTCGCAACTAATTTTTGGCCCGATTGCTTAAGAATTCTCGGAGGTGACCTTTATTGAGTAGCGTAGCTACTTCCTCTCGGAGTTGGTGGCAATCTTCGATCCTATGGCCGTGAGTGTTATGAAATTCACATACTAAGTTATGATTCCTTTGGGAAGGATCCGACTGTACACGCCTGGGCCATCTGGTGTCTCTGATTTTGCTGATGGCGAAAACGATATCCGATACATCAACGTTGAAGTTGTATTCTAATAAGCGCGGTGCCCCTATTGTCCCCGTGTTTCCATCGAATCAGGTTCTATTAATGAGTCCCCGAGGATTCTGTCCTTGTTTGATCAATCGATCGTTGCAAGGTGGGTTGCGCCTCGGGGCGTTCCTCCTGTCTTCGGTGTATGGCTAGTATCTTTCCTTATTTGGCTTTGGCTCTTTCGTCAGAAGCCTACTCGGGTATACTGAGCCCAAGGGGGCTCCTAGTTGATCATCCTCAACCCTGATCTTGGACTGATATCGGTTGTGGACGTCCGAACAGGTTACGGCAGGATACTCTATCAGATTCTCTTTTAGCTGCCTTGAAACTACTGAGCTCCGCTCATTCAGGCCTTGAGTGAAGGCCTGCACTGCCCAGTCATCGGACACCGGTGGTAGTTCCATTTGTTCCCTTTGGAAGCGAGATACGAACTCTCGCAGCATTTTGTTCTCCCTCTGCTTGATCTTGAACACGTTAGACTTCCTCGTTGCTACTTTGATGGCACCGGCATGTGCCTCTATGAAGGAGTCTGCCAGCATGGCAAATGAATCTATGGAGTTGGGAGCTAGGTTGTGATACCACATCATGGACCCTTTCGAGAGTGTTTCCCCAAATTTCTTTAGTAAGACGGACTCGATCTCGTCGTCTTTTAGGTCATTGCCCTTCACCGCGCACGTGTAGGTAGTAACGTGCTCATTGGGGTCTGAGGTCCCGTTGTATTTTGGGAGTTCTGACATTCTAAACTTCTTTGGAATGGGTCTCGGAGCCGCTTCCTTAGGGAACGACCTTTGCACAAACTTCTTCGAATCCACACCTTTCAGGACCGGGGGTGCGCCTGGGATTTGGTCGACCCTGGAGTTGTAAGTCTCGACCTTCTTGTCATTGGCTGCTATCATTTTCTCGCCCGATTTGATCCTTTTGGTGAGGTCCTCGAGCATTATTATGATGGCGGGATCGGCTATCGACCCATTATTGCTTGACCTCTCCGGTACCTGTTTGGCTGGGGGATCTATCTCCGGTGCTACCATATTAGGAGTCTTGGGGTGACTTTGCAGCTGAGCAATAGCCAGTTGTTCTGCCTGCAACATTTCAAAAATAACATGAAGGCTAACTTCCCATTCTTCCCGAGCTGGGGTTTTTTGGGCTTCCTGTTGGTCGACTTGGTGTATGCTCCTGTTAGTGTGGGAGCTTGTTTCGACGTGGCGAGCGTCACATGAGATTCCGTCCGCCGGAATCGGTCTTGGCGCGTTCTCAAGATTTTGTGGCGGCTCACAAACATCTGGAACAGCCACACCATTTTCTCCGTGGTTCTCAATATTGTTGGTTACTGAATCAGATATTTTAACCTGAAATCGAAGATCTTGGACAAGAAAAAGCATGAAAGACAACTTGCGTTATGTTTACCCACGATGGGCGCCAAAATTTTTACCGTGGAAATGGTAATAACAATTAAATTTGTTGATGGGACTCTAAAAATACGTGATCTATTTTTATGCGAGTTGTTTAAGCAGATGATGCTAAGTGTATGAAGTTTAGAGACAAAACACAAGTTAAAATAGAGTTACAATCGAACCGATGAGCTGACCAATCGGGGCCTCGGGCTGACCGATATGGGGCCTCGAGGTCGATTCCTGGGCTCGGGCTCGAGCTATTATGGGTAATCAGGGAAGGGCTAACAATTGTAAAATAATCAGCGAAGGCTCTTTACGACCAATGATAAGCAATAAATGAAGGACAAGTATGAAAGTAATAAATAAGAGCAACAATATAGAGAGAGTATGTTAGAGATGAAAAAGAGACATTTCTTGTATATTTCATGTGAAGTAGTTGGAGCAACAACCGCCCTTAAGTAGTGACAAGGATCCCCTTTATATAGAAGGGGAATCCTTACACGGTATAAAATTCATTAATTTTAAAGATATGGAGATGGGACGGCTAGACATGACACCCTGATTCGGGTTCAGAGTAGGTCGGTTAGGCTTTGTCAGACTTATTCGTGTGTCTTGGTAACTTCCCATCTTTACCCTTGCCACGGTCAATATTGCCTCTAGGTTGGGTGTCGACGAGCCTCGAGGGAGGGAGCTCGGTCACAGTTTTGTGGCCTCGAGACTCCGAGACGGTCTTCTGAAATGCCTCAATTACGGGAAATTGGACCCTCCGATTTCACTGTATACAAAGATATTTATTGGTGGAACAATATGAAATGAAATATTGCAGATTATGTATCGCGGTGCCTTAATGGTCAGGAAGTAAAAGTAGAATATCAGAGACCAGGCGACTTAAATCAAGACGGGAACAAACAAATATGGATTTCATGGTTGTATTACTGTGAAATTTTAAGAAACATGACTCCATTTGGGTCATAGTAGACCGACTCACTAAGTCAGCTCATTTTTTGCCAATTAAAACAACCTACACGGCTCCCAAGTATGCAGCATTATACATAAAAGAAATTGTTCGGTTGTATGGTTCTCCTATATCCATTATTTCCGATAGGGGTGCTCCGTTTACTGCCTAGTTCTGGCATAGTTTTAGGAAGGTCTTGGTAGCTGAGTTGATCTAAGTACGACATTTCAGCCCCAAACAAACGAGCAGATTGAGAGGACAATTCAGACCTTGGAAGATATTTTATGAGCATATGTTCTTGATTTTAAAAGAAATTGGGATGATCATCTATCTTTAATTAAGTTCACATATAATAATATTTATTATGCAAGTATTAAGATGGCCCATTCGAGGCCCTATATTATGAACACATGATAATATAAAAATAATTGTATGGCATCACCCTTCGTACTTTTACTCTCATCCTCACATGATAATGTAAATAAAATAGCATGGAATTGCATCACCCTTTGTGCTTTACAATCTTCCTCTCATGGTAATTTACATGAAATAACACGGCATCTCCCTTCGTGCTTTACACTCTTCCTCACCAAGTATATGTATTCAATAATAAGCAAGGTAGGAAGCATGAATAACATCGAGGAGAGTGATTAAGTGAATATTAAATGAACATAAATTACAGCTTTCAAGCCAATAACAATTCAACAAACCTCAAAAACTGCATTGCTCAAGTATCTGAACCAATCTCAAAAAAATGATCTTAAACTCAAGTATAAAATCCAATATCTCAAGAATAACAGTTGTAGCGATGTATTTGTGACTAAGTATAGTGATAACCGAATTTAGCGCATTAATAGTTTTGCCAAAATCCGTCAAATTTTAATCAAGTTTTAATAAGCTAAATCATTGTTTCTTGCATTTAACTTTATATTCATATTAATCTAGAGGTCAAGTAAAACATGAAGCAAGAAGGTCACATATTCCAACAAGACACAAATAATTGTATAATCTACCCCAAATCATGAATAATCCTGGAACATGCATATACCCTCGTCACCTCATATATACATCACCCCCGCATGTAGAAAATAATATTAATTAGTAGGAAAAATTCTCCCAACAAAGTCAGACCAGACACTTACCTTGAACAAGTCAAATGGTACACTAGAAGCAACATCCCGCATATGCTACTACGTTAATTTGAAGCTTTGGAGCCATATAATTAATTTATCTGTGGTGTTGGTCTATTTTAATGATGGTCTATCAGAAACAGTCTCACAGTCTCTTATGGGACTACACTGGGTTTTTTTTTTTGTTGTTGTTGTCATTGTTGTTGTTGTTTTATGAATATTCAAGAACGTATTTTTTACTTAATTTTTACTTATCTGTGTGTCTGACCTAATAGAGGATGTCATGAACTTCAGAGCAATTTGTTGTACGAGGATTGTTGATTAGTTCACTTACTGAATTTATGACTTATTTCCTGAATTTGTTTCAACCACTTTGTAGAAATTTGATTTGGAAACTAAATATGGACATTTCTTTCATTCCCTCTTTTTAGAAAATGAAAAGTTCAGAGTAAAAAGTTTTTTTTTTTTATTTTTCAGAAGAAGAATGAGGGTAAAACCACATATAATCTTGAATTGGACATCCTTAATTGTTGGAATTGTAACTGCTTTTCCCGTGTTTATTTCTACTATTCTGACTTGCCGAGAAGATTCGTTTTGAGTTTCGGGGTATTTTGGGACGCTTAGCCCCAAATGAGAGTTTAAGCTTTAAAATTTGGACCGTAGTCGGAGCAGTGTGAAGACGGTTCCGGAATGGAATTCCGTCGACTCTGTTAGCTCCGTTGGATGATTTCGGGCTTACCACAAAAGAAGTTGTCTGGTGATGATATACATGGTCAAGTGGCTGATTTAGATGGGTTACAACTAACAAAAGAATCCAAAGAAGAAGATTAAAAATATCACATGAGAGTAGGGGTGATAATTGGAATAAGAAGAGTATTTTCTTTGATCTCCCATATTGGAAAACTCTTTTATTGTGGCATAACTTAGATGTAATGCACATTGAGAAAAATATATGTGATAATATTTTGGGGACAATCTTAAATATCAAAGGAAAAATCAAAGACACCATAAACACTCGGTTGGATTTGAAAGCAATGAACATTAGGAAAGAATTACATCCGATAAAAATTGGGGATAAATATGACGTACCAATAGCATGTTACACATTATCTCCTGAAGAGAAGCACAAGTTTTTCAGTTTCTTGAAGAACTTAAAGGTCCCAGATGGATTTTCATCAAATATTTTCCAGTGGATCAACCTTAAAAATCGCAAAATTTCAGGTTTAAAAATTCATGATTTTCATGTTCTTCTACAATATTTACTCCCACTTGCTCCACGGGGTATGCTATGCAAATCTGTGTGTGAACCGATTATTGAGTTGCCTTTATTTTTCAACGTTCTTGGATCGAAATGTTTTAAGTGTGGATGAATTTGATCAAATAGATGTCCAAATCCCAATAACTGAGTTTAAGCTAGAAAAAGTCTTCCCTTCTACTTATTTTTATGTCATGGAGCACTTGCCAATTCATTTAGCTAATAAAGCTAAGATTGCTGGACCTTCTCAATATCGATGGATGTATTCAACGGAGCGATATGTATACTTTATGAAACCATTAATTCGTAATAGGTCTTGCGTAGAAGGTTCAATTGCAGAGGGATATTTAGCAACTTGTTTACCCTAAAATCAAATAACAATTGAATATATACACGATTTTAAGGATACATGATATAACTTGGTACAAATTAAGAAAAATAAGCAAGTATTGAATCTGATAGGTAAAGAATAAATGCAAACCACACAAATTGTATAGCCTTGGCCCTCGAGTTTGGTCACCCTTGAACCGAATATGTATCAAATGGCTTAAGAACAGAATAACAAGACAATGATAACAAGAGAATTATAGTATATTGCTTTGTATGGCGTGAATATGATGTCTTTAGAAATGATCAGACTCCCCTTTATATTGTAGGGGAGTCCTACACTAAGTACAATTTTATATGAGGTAAGAAATCCCATGATTGGCTAATTAATCGGCCACTTCTTGATACGTGCCGGGATTCACGCCGGATCTTGGTCGATCTGAATCTTGGTCGATCTCGATCTTAATCGGTCTGAGTCTTAATCAGTCTCAAGGCCACGAGCTTTGCAACTTATCTTTTCATCATAGTTCGATATAAATCGAGGTTAAATCTTGGCTTAATCGCGATCCAGTCTCGATCAGTCACACAGAAAGAGAAAGCCCGAATTCGACCGTATACAGATAGTCCTCTCATTTCTCTGAGAGAAGACGATGAGAAACGACATGAATTTTTCCAATCCCGTCTCGATGTGCCGTGACGTAAGCGACGAGCCCGATTATGACGTTAGCGACAAGTTGGTACTGAAATGTCCCGTCGGTTCGGTTACCAAGGCATTAAATGCTCGTCAGTTGCTAGTCGACCACCATCAGATCTGAACCACCTCCAGCAAGCTAAAAGTACCACCACCTTCTTCCACTTAAACTTTTATGGTCAAAATTTCTTCTCATTGTTGCTTCTCTTCTGAAATCTCTTTGCTTTTTAACTCTTTCTCTCATATCTCTTGAATCTAAGCAAATCACATATCACCCTAATTCCCTCATTTTCTACTTTACAATGGCAAAAACTTCCAAAACTGTACCATAGAAAGAGACCGTCTCTTTTTCACAGCTCACCGGTGATGGAGATGCGACGGAGCCTCCCCTTGAGGATTTCGTTCCGGGAGGTTGCCCTACTGTCGCCTATTTTAGGATTGAAAAACCTCCTCGGTACCTAGTAGATGCGAACCAGTTTCGAGGTACATATGCACGATAATCGATGACCTCTTTGACAAAGTTAAAGAGAAGTGCCATTGGGTCGATAAACATGTTGTGGTACCGTCGCCTGAGGAGTCGACCACTACCCATGTGGAGGGTTTCCTAAGTGTTGACACTTACCTTTCACATTGGGTCCCTTAGACCCTATCATTGTCGCCTTCTGCGATAGGTATGACGTGACCCTCGGCCTGATCCATCCTTCTTTTTGGAGAATAGTGATCCTTCTCCGATTCTTCGTGTGCGAAATCGAGGGATGTCCTTTCACCCTCGACCACCTTATGCGCCTTTACAGTCCCCGACTCTATTGGAGGGTTGATCAAGCTTGTTCGCCAGGCCGCTAAGGCCCCGTTTTCGAGCATAGACAAATATCACGACCTAGGTTGGATGAGCCGATTTGTACGAATAAGGACTTCGGACCTAATCCCTACTGAAGAAATGCCGTTTCTTGAGAAATGGAACATGAACCGTGAGTAGTACTTTACCTTTTTAACTTTACTGTTTTTACTTCTTATCTCCTTTCCTTATCTATATTTTTTGGTGTTGCAGTTGTGGCCCAAGCGCCGGAGGTGATCCCCGATCTCAAGCAATGGGTCGAGAGCCTAGTATCGTGGAGACCATCCTCCGAGCGTTCTTGGATGGAATTATCAAAGGGTCGATGGGAGGCCCGCAATCATGGTAAGCTTCTTTCTTTGAGCGGTTATCATTCAGGCCACTTTCTCGAGCTCACTCGTCGTTCTTACTCGGTGGGCCTTGGGAAGGATCTGGAAAGGAGGCCCCTATCTGAAGAAGAAATCCTTTCCCAAATATCTGCTCCGAAGCAGGCCAAAGAGAAGAAGAGAAAAAGGGCTGCGAGTCCCCTGAACTCAGAAAAGAAAAGCCAAAGAAAAAACAAGCCCGTAAAACCAAGGGGAGCACTATCGCTCTATCTTTAGAATCAGTCCGTCGATTAAGGGACGAGTTCGAAGATGAACAAGAAGAGGAATCAAATTTGGTAGCTCGTGTGCGGGCTGATGCTTCAATACAAAAATCCTCCGTATCGGAGAAGGTTGATGTGGTAGCCTCGACCGAAGTTCCTGAACCGGAAGGAGTTGAGGCCACTCCGTCTCAAGCTAAGACGGTCGAGGGAGAAACCAGGTTTGAGGATTCTCGATTATATTAAGATATCCCGAGGGACGATCTCGGAGTGATTGATATTTTCGAATCCCCTCAATTTTCAGATGCCATAATCGCGAGGTCAATATGTTGGAAGGTCGCTCTTGAGAGGGTCCTCAAGGGGCGGTTGATATCCACGACTTCTTGGATGGGGTAGAGTTTTCCGCTTTGGGAGATGTCACCGAGCTTGGTGATCTACCGGTGCCAAAGAAGGCACCGTCATCTGTAACAACCCGACTGGTCATTTTGAGTATCTGCACTTCGCTCAACATTTTGAGGGCTCGAGTATCTCCGCATGACATATTATGACTTGGCTGATTTATCCACTGGGTCAGTCTGGTTGGTTCTTTGCATCTAGTTTTGGTGTAGCATCTATATTTCGATTCATCCTATTTTTTCAAGGGTTTCATAATTGGACCTTGAACCCATTTCATATGATGGAGTTGTCGGTGTATTAGGTGTGAGAACGGGAACTCCTAGAGCTGCCGGAGCACCTAACTTGGCTCTTACCTCCTTCTACCATCGCCCGCCTCTGATCAGCATTCCAATACTCCGAAGCACACATCAAATACGCAGAGTGTAAATCATCGGTGTTGATTTTCAAGTTATTCGGAATCGATTTGGAAGAATGAACTTCAATATTTAAGCTCCAAGTTGGAAGAGTTGACCAAGTTTGACTTTTAGCATTTGACCTCGGAATGGAGTCACATTAGTCCCGTTAGCTCCGTAGGGTGATTTTGGACTTATGAGAGCGTTCGGATTGTAATTTGGAGGTCCGTCGTTGAATTAGTCTTGAATTGGTGAAATTTTAATTTTTAGGAAGTTTGACCGGGAGTGGACTTTTTGAT
This sequence comes from Nicotiana attenuata, assembly GCF_001879085.1. Classification (NCBI taxonomy): domain Eukaryota; kingdom Viridiplantae; phylum Streptophyta; class Magnoliopsida; order Solanales; family Solanaceae; genus Nicotiana; species Nicotiana attenuata. Next base: position 62,443,661 of record NC_031994.1, read on the forward strand.
ATGGGGTTTGGATTCTGATTTTGGAAGTTGGAGTAGGTTCGTAATGTTAAATTCGACTTATGTGCAAAATTTGAGGTCAATTAGAGTTGATTTGATATGGTTCGGACGCTTGGTTGCGATTCTAGAAATTCTTGAAGTTTAGTATGATCTTCATGCGTTTTAGCGTCCGATTCGTGCTTTTAGTGGTTATTTTGATAATTTGATCGTGCGAGCCAGTTTGTGTTGTGTTTCCGGACCTGGGTGAATGATTGGTTTGGAGCCTCGGGGTTCGGGTGAGTATCGGATTGGTTTTGGAATGACTTTTCATGATTTTTGAGTGCTTGGTACTTGTGTCATTGCATTTGGGATGTTTTTGTCGCAAGTGCGACTATTGCAGTTGCGACTATCGCAATTGCGAAGCCGCCTCGCATTTGCGAAGCTGGGTTGCTGGGAAAGGACTCGCACTTGCAAAGAATTTGCCTCTTTTGCGAGGCCTGTTGAGTTTGCATTTGCGGACTTAGTATCGCATTTGCGATAAAGGCTTGAGCTGGGTTAGTTTGCATTTGCGACCAACTAGTCGCTTTTGCGAGGTCCAGTGTTCCCATTTGCGATCTTTTTGGTCGCATTTGCGAAGGTAGTAGAGATTTCAAAACTTCTCTTTTGCGATAATTTTTTCGCATTTGCGGGGTTCGCATTTGCGAACCCCTTGTCGCAAATGCGACATCTGCAGCCTGCATATAGCTGAGAATTTCGAGACATAGCTTCATTTTGTTATATTTTTAACCATAACTTCGATGGGAGGCGACTTTATAAAGGGATTTTCGTACCAATTCATTGGGTAAGTACCTCTAATCAATTATCAACTACATTTCATGATTATATATAAGATTTAACATCAAGTTCATGAGAAATCTAGGAAAATTTTTGGGGATTTTGTCAAAGTTTTGAAAAAATGAAAATTTGAGATTTGAGTGTCGAAAAGGATTCATATTTGAAAACAAAATACATATTTGGACTCATGAGGTTATGGGTAGTCAAGACCTACCCTTGGACCCGGTTTCGATCGAGCGGGCCCGAGTTTTGACTTTTGTTGACTTTTTAGAAATTGTATAAAAATCAGAGCTTTATTAATTGAAAATTGTTTTCTCTTGCATTGTGTGATGTATTCAAGTCATCTTTGGCTAGATTGAGCCGAGCGGAGGTGAATTTGTAAAGAAAAAGCTAAATTTGAGTATTGAGTTAGCCGAATTGAGGTAAGTGTCTTGCCTAACTTTGTTGAGAGAATTTTTCCTACTATTTGACATTGTTTGCTACATGAGGGGGTGATACATATATGAGATGACAAGCGTATATGTATGCGCCAGGGTTAATTATGCTCGGGGGTAGATTATGTTACAATTGTGTCTTGTAGAATTACATGACCTTCTTGCTTCATGCCTTACTTGACTCCTAGATACTAAGAACATAGTATTTAATGTTAGAAATCAAGACTTAGCTTATCATAACTTGATCAAATTTGATGGGATTATGAGAATACACTGATGTGTCTAATTCGGTCATCACTATGCGTAGTCATTAATACCTTGCTACAGCCGATATTCGTGAGATACTAGATTCTATACTTTATTTGTTGATCATTCATGAGATTTGTTAAAGTAATTGAATAATACGGTTCTTGAGGGTTATTGAATTATTGTTGGCTTGGAAAGTATTTTTTGGAATTTGTTTGGAATATTCATTTAAACACTCTCCTTGACGTTATTTATGTTTCCTTCCTTGGTCTTTGTTGATATATATATGCTTGGTAAGGAAGAGTGTAAAGCACGAAGGGTGATGTCGTGCCACATTATTGAGAGTAAAAGCATGAAGGGTGATGTCGTGCCACATTATTGAGAGTAAAAGCACGAAGGGTGATGCCGTGCAATTTCATTTATATTGTTATGCTTTTATATTATCATGAGATCATGGCACGATGGGTGATTCCGTGCAGGTGAGGATGAGGGACATGCATTATGATGTGATATCTATTTCCCGTGTATACGTTCATGCCTTTACCTTGAGTTGTTATTGTCGTACTTATAGATCTTGTATGACTTGTTGTTATTGTCCTTTCCTTGACCTCTATCTCAATTATTGTTGTGTTGCCCATATCATCTACTTGTTTAACTTACAAATACTATGCCTACTTGCTGCTGTTATAATTACATCCATGTTGTATCTAGTCTATTGCACTTTAGTACAAGCCTTTTTTCTATGTTAGTCATTCATGCCTCTACTTGTTAACTTGTAAAGATCATGTGTTTCCTTCTTATTTGTTATACTTGTATCTAGGCCACCACCATGCTAGTTAGTTGAAGTTGATATTCATTGTCTTCCAACTGTCATTAGTCATATGCCTTCCGCCTAGTCTATTACTGTTGCCCATATGTATATCCTCGTTCATTATTGCTACTTGCGTATATTCCTACTTTATAATTCATGTTATTGGTATTTCAGTCATCTGGTTGGTTCTGTTATACGTATATTGGGTGGGGTTGAGATAAGAGCATGATGGGTGTTGCCGTATAATTGACTTGATATCCGAGTACATTTCTCATGTTATGAAAGTTAGGAAGTGACTGTCGTGGTTTGTTGGTTTCGTTCTAAGGAATGAAATGGTGGAGGTATTGGAACATGCTAAATTGTGATCTCTGCTAACACTCGGTTATATTTTTGCGTATTCTTTTAATGTATTCTTCTCTGTTATATCGTGGTATAGTTCTATTGCTGATTTATGGTGCAAGTTTTATTAGTGAGTATCTTTTAACTAAAAAGCCTCGTCACTACTTCGACGAGGTTAGACAAGATACTTACTGGGTACATGGCGTCGGTTGTACTCATACTACACTTCTGCACCTTGCGTGCAGATTTTCTTTTGGAGCGGAGTTGGTGGTGATGTCGGGAGTTGATCCTAAAGATGTTCATGCATTCTGGATATAGCTGCCACTTGTCCATGGTAGCTTAGGTCTTGTTAATCTGTTATGTAAATTTCAAATAGATAATGTAATTAATTGTACCAGCATTGTAAATTCCAAGTCTTAGAAGCTCATGATTCGTACTACCAGTTCTTGGGTCAATTTGTAAATATTCAGATAATTCTTTACTGTTTTCCTATAAATCTCATTTGGATCATATTTTCTGTTAGTTGGCTTACCTAGCGGATCGAGTTTGGTGCCATCACGACTAGTGGTTTTTGGGTCGTGACATCATCGGGCGCTACTGGGTCTTCATAGAGCCCAAAACTGGTGAACCGATTCCCGGACCCAAGTGTTAACCCTGATCGTAAGCGCAACATAGTGCTTTCTTTCCCGGAGGATGCCCGGGTCATCTCTCCCCCTGCGGGGATTGCTAGCTACCTCTGATGCTTGGTGACCGAGGAAGACCAAGCCGTGATGAAAGCGGTGGGAGCCGCTTGCCTGTTCAATGAGGCCCAACATGCTCTGAATTGGGTAACTTCGAGGGCCATTCTATTATCTCTTTTAAACTTGGAGTTGTAGGTAATTCTAACATCTTCTTCCTTGCTTATAGGCTTCGGTGTTGCATCACGAGGATTTCCTTTGAATCCGGGAGGAGCGCGAGGCCGAGGTTCGAGACCTCACTAAGAGAAATGACACCTACAAGCTTCTCAGTGAGAAGCTTCAGGCCGATTTAGTGACGGCTCAGGATGAACATGCCGAGATAGCCGAGCAGGTATTCTGAGTGCTTCACGATAGTGAAGATGAACTAGAGATAACAACTAACGATCCAATTCAGCAGGTCCGTCAGAGGCTCGAACAGATCGAGGATCATTAGAATAAAAAAGATGCAATTCGAGCCGAGGCCGAAGAGTTCAAGAAGAATATGGATGTCTTAGCCTCAAAAAATGAGGTCGTCCAAGCAGAGTTAGAGTCGGCCAAATTCCAGCTCCGGGTTGCAATAGAGTGAACCTCGGTGCAAGCAAAGAAAATAGAGGAGCTTCAGTACCAATCAACAAACTTGGTCAATAAGTGAAGTGGCCAAATCTGAGGCGGCCGTGGCCAACACCAAAGCCAATGCTAATGCGACTCAGTATAAAGTCGACGTTCAAGCCATTCAGGTGCAGGCCAAGAGCATGGTGGATCATGAAAAGTGGCAAGCTCGAAGGGAAACCCTCGAGGAAGTTTGTGCTTAGGGCTTCGATATACAGGCTGCACTCAAGAGTGCCAAAACAGAGGAAGCTAGGTCTCGTAAGCTAGCCTTTCCCGAGAGAGTTTAAGTGAGTCTGAAGGCAGAGAAGATTTCAAGGATGGAGATGCTGCCTCTGACGAAGACCAGGCCACTTAGCCCTTTATGTTTTTTTTTCTTTTGCATCCTTTTGAGGCCATTTCGGCCGTTGTAGATTTTGTATTAGGCCGATTTGGCCTTTGTTAAACAGTATTGTATATAAATATAAGGCTTTTCTTTCCCTTTCGGCTCTCAAATTTTTTTCCTTTGCTTTATTTTTATTATTCACAAAGGTTGGAATGCCTTAGCATGAAACAATAAGGTTGTGTTCGAGGGTTCGAACAAACCTTGCCTTTATTGCCTTTCTGGGTTAAGGCGTTATCGGGGTTTGATGTTATTAAAGTGTTCTCCCGAGGGTATCCTTAGAACTGGTTGTGAAAGAATTTTCCTTTTTTCTTTTTGAAGGCCGATTTTTGTTACGAATTTCGGACGTCTCTGAACCGCGTTAAATTGGTTGTAGCCTTTTAGTTCGGGCGTAGCTATGTGATCTTGCTTTCCCAAGTTATCTTGGCTTTCCTAAGATAACAGTCCTCGAGTGGGTATGGTCGTGGCCTTTAAAATTTGGGGGTTTCCTAAGAGGTCTTATGCCCCCGACGCTGCACTGCCCAGTCGTCGGAGACCGGTGGTAGTTCCATTCGTTCCTTTTGGAAGCGAGATACGAACTCTCACAACATTTAGTTCTCCCTCTGCTTGATCTTGAACACGTCAGACTTCCTCGTTGCTACTTTGATGGCACTGGCATGTGCCTTTATGAAGGAGTCTGCCAGCATGACAAATGAGTCTATGGAGTTGGGAGCTAGGTTGTGATACCATATCATGGCCCCCTTTGAGAGTGTTTCCCCAAATTTCTTCAATAAGACGGACTCGATCTCGTCGTGTTTTAGGTCGTTGCCCTTCACTGCGCACATGTACGCAGTAACGTGATCATTGGGGTCTGAGGTCCCGTTGTATTTTAGGAGTTCTGACATTCTGAACTTCTTTGGAATGGGTTTCAGAGCCGCTTCCTCTGGGAACGGCCTTTGCACGAACTTCTTCGAATCCACACCTTTCAGGACCGGGGGTGCGCCTGGGATTTGGTCGACCCTGGAGTTGTAAGTCTCGACCTTCTTGCCGTTGGCTGCTATCATTTTCTTGCCTGATTCGATCCTTTTGGTGAGGTCCTCGAGCATTATTATGATGGCGGGATCGGATGTCGACCCATTATTGCTTGACCTCTCTGGCACCTGTTCGGCCTGGGGAGCTGTCTCCGGTGCTACCGTGCTAGGAGTCTTCGGGTGACTTTGTAGCTGAGCAATAGCCAGCTATTGTGCCTGCATCATTTCAAAAATAACATGAAGGCTAACTTCCCATTCTTCCCAAGCTGGGGTTTTTTGGGCTTCCTATTGGTCGACTTGGTGTATGCTCCTGTTAGTCTGGGAGCTTGTTTCGACGTGTCGAGCATCACATGAGATTCCGTCCGCCGGAATCGCTCTTGGCGCGTTCTCAAGATTTTGTGGCGGCTCACCAAAATATGGAACAACCACACCATTTTTCCGTGGTTCTCAACATTGTTGTTTACTGAATAAGACATTTTAACCTGAACCGAAGATCTTGGACAAGAAAAAGCGTGAAAAATAACTTGCGTTATGTGATGAAACCCAGCAAGAAAATAATCACTGTTATTTTTAGCCCCATGGTGGGCGCCAAACTATTTACCGTGAAAATGATAATAACAATTAAATTTGTTGATGGGACTCTAAAAATACGTGATCTACTTTTATGGTAGTATTTTAAGCAGATGATGCTAAGTGTATGAAGTTTAGAGACGAAATTCAAGCTAAAATAGAGTTACAATCGAACCGATGAGCTGGCCAATCGGGGCCTCGGACTGATCGATATGGGGCCTCGAGGGTCGATTCCTAGGCTCGGGCTCGAGCTATTAAGGGTAATCAGGGAAGGGCTGACAGTTGTAAAATAATCAGCGAAGGCTATTTATGATCAATGATAAGCAATAAATGAAGAACAAGTATGAAAGTAATAAATAAGAGCAACAATATCGAGAGAGTATGTTAGAGATGAAAAAGAGAGAGTTCTTGTATATTTTGTGTTAAGTAGTTGGAGCAATAACCGCACTTAAGTAATGACAAGGATCCCCTTTATATAGAAGGGGAATCCCTACACGGTATAAAATACATTAATTGTAAAGATATGGAGATGGGACGGCTAGACATGACACCCTGATTCGGGTTCAGAGTAGGCCAGCTAGGCTTTGTCAGACTTAGTCGTGTGTCTCGGGAACTCCCCGTCTTTACCCTTGCCACGGTCAATATTGCCTCTAGGCCGGGTGTCGACGAGCCTCGGGGGAGGAAACTCGGTCATAGTTTTACGGCCTCGAAACCCCGAGATGGTCTTCTTGAATGCCTCAATGACGGGAAACTGGACCCTCCGATTTCACCGTATACAAAGATATTTATTAGTGGAGCAATATGAAATGAAATATTGCAGATTATGCATCGCAGTCCCTTAATTGTCAGGAAGTAAAAGTAGAAGATCAGAGACCAGACGGCTTAGCTCAAGTCATTGAAATACCACCATGGAACGGGAACAAACAAATATGAATTTTATGGTTGGATTACTGTGAAATTTTAAGAAACATGACTCCATTTGGGTCATAGTAGACCGACTCACTAAGTCAGCTCATTTTTTGCCAATTAAAACAACCTACACGGCTCCCAAGTATGCAGCATTATACATAAAAGAAATTGTTCGGTTGTATGGTTCTCCTGTATCCATTATTTCCGATAGGGGTGCTCAGTTGACTGCCTAGTTCTGGCATAGTTTTTAGGAAGGTCTTGGTAGCAGAGTTGATCTAAGTACGACATTTCAGCCCCAAACATACGAGCAGATTGAGAGGACAATTTAGACCTTGGAAGATATTTTATGAGCATATGTTCTTGATTTTAAAAGAAAATTGGGATGATCATCTATCTTTAATTAAGTTCGCAGATAATAACAGTTATTATGCAAGTATTAAGATGGCCCATTCGAGGCCCTATATTATGAACACATGATAATATAAAAATAATTGTATGGCATCACCCTTCGTACTTTTACTCTCATCCTCACATGATAATGTAAATAAAATAGCATGGAATTGCATCACCCTTCGTGCTTTACAATCTTCCTCTCATGGTAATATATATGAAATAGCACGGCATCACCCTTCGTGCTTTACACTCATCCTCAACAAGCATATGTATATCAATAATAAGCAATGTAGGAAGCATGAATAACATCGAGGAGAGTGATTAAGTGAATATTAAATGAACATAAATTACAGCTTTCAAGCCAATAACAATTCAACAAACCTCAAAAACTGCATTGCTCAAGTATCTGAACCAATCTCAAAAAAATGATCTTAAACTCAAGTATAAAATCCAATATCTGAGGAAAAACAGTCGTAGCGATGTATTTGTGATTAAGTATAGTGATGACCGAATGTAGCACATTAATATTTTCGCCAAAATCCGTCAAATTTTAATCAAGTTTTAATAAGCTAAATCATCGTTTCTTGCATTTAACTTTACATTCATATTAATCTAGAGGTCAAGTAAAACATGAAGCAAGAAGGTCACATATTTCAACAAGACACAAATAATTGTATAATCTACCCCAAATCATGAATAACCCTGGAACATGCATATACGCTCGTCACCTCATATATACATCACCCCCGTATGTAGCAAATAATATTAATTAGTAGGAAAAATTCTCCCAATAAAGTTAGACCAGACACTTACCTTGAACAAGTCAAATGGTACACTAGAAGCAACATCCCGCATATGCTACTACGTTAATTTGAAGCTTTGGAGCCTTATAATTAATTTATCTATGGTGTTGGTCTATTTTGCCGAGGGTCTATCAGAAACAGTCTCACAGTCTCTTATGGGACTACACTGGTTTTTTTTTTTGTTGTCGTTGTTGTTGTTGTTTTATGAATATTCAAGAACGTATTTTTTGCTTATTTTTTACTTACCTGTGTGTCTGACCTGATAGAGGATGTCATGAACATTAGAGCAATTTGTTGTACGAGGATTTTTGATTAGTTCACTTACTAAATTTATGACTTATTTCCTAAATTTGTTTCAACCACTTTGTAGAAATTTGATGTGGAAACTGAATATGGACATTTCTTTTATTCCCTCTGTTTAGAAAATGAAAAGTTCAGAGTAAAAAGTTTTTTTTTTCAGAAGAAGAATGAGGGTAAAACCACATATAATCTTGAATTGGACATCCTTATTTGTTGGAATTGTAACTGCTTTTCCCGTGTTTATTTCTGCTATTGTGACTTGCTGAGAAGATTCGTTTTGAGTTTCGGAGTATTTTGGGATACTTAGTCCCCAAATGAGAGTTTAAGCTTTAAAATTTGGACCGTAGTCGGAGGAGTGTGAAGACGGTTCCGGAATAGAATTCCGTCGATTCTGTTAGCTCCGTTGGGTGATTTCGGGCTTAGGGCGTGTTCGGATTGTGTTTTGGAGATCCGTAGCTTATTTAGGCTTGAAATGCCGAAAGTTGAATTTTTGAAGTTTTCGGATCGATAGTGAAATTTTGATATCGGGGTCGGAATCCGATTTCGAAAGTTAGAATTGTTCCGTAGTGTTGAATGTGACTTGCGTGCAAAATTTGGGGTCAATCGGACATGGTTTGATTGGTTTTGGCATCGATTGTAGAATTCTTGGGATTTCAAGTTCATTAGGCTTGGATTGGAGGGTGATTCGTGGTGTTAGCATTGTTTGATGTGATTTGAGGGTTCGACTAAGTTAGAATGATGTTTTAGGATTGGTTGGCACGTTTGGTTGAGGTCCTGGGGGCCTCGGGTGAGTTTCGGATGCTTAACAGAAGTTGAATTGGACTTAGGCAATAGCCGATATTGCTGAACCTACTATAACCGCACCTGCGTATGTGGAACCGCAGGTGCGACGCCGCAAAAACGGCTTAGTAGCCGCAGAAGCGAGTTTGGCCTTGTGCTCCAGGGACCGCAGATGCGGCTGGGAAACCACAGATGCGGGACCGCAGATACGGCCCCAGCTCGGATAAGTGGATTTCACACCTGTGATGCTTTTCCCGCATGTGCGGGACAGCAGATGCGGCCCCATAACCGCAGATGCGGCCGCAGATGCGGAAACCGCTGGGCAGAAATCTAAAATTTCGAGGGTTTGAAGCTCATAACATCAAATTCGATTTTGAGCTCGGGACAAAGCGATTTTGTGAGGTTTTTGAAGAGAAAATCAGTGGATAACGATTCCTAACTCCTTTTTGATTATATCCCATGAATCTCAGCTTAGTTTTATCATTTAATTTTGGATTTGGGGTGAAAAATTGGGAAAAGTTCTTAGGCCGAATTTTGGGATTTTGATCGAGATTTTTGTATCGAATTTGAGTGATTTTTGTATGGTTAGACCGTGAGTAAATGGGTGTTCATAATACGTAATTTTTACCCGATTATGAGATGTGGGACCGGGGAGGATTTTTGGGCGTTTTTCTAATTTCTCGCCGTAGCTTTAAATTCATTAGTTAAATTAGTTGCTTGTAGTTTTATTTATGTTATGTAATTGATTTGATTCGATTTTGGCCACTCGGAGTTGGATACTCGTGGTAAGAGCGTGATATCGGACTGATTTTGAGCTTGTTCGAGGTAAGTGACTTGCCTAACCTTGTGCGGGGGAACTCCCCTTAGGATTTTTGTGCTGTTGTTATATGAATGCCGTGTACGTGAGGTGACGAGTGCGTACACGTGCTAATTGTTGAAAAACCCCATTTTCATTAAGTAAATATCTGTGTTTTCTTTTAATTGAGCAATATTTGTACTTGAAGTTTTCTGTTTAGCTTAGGAAAGCATGACTATGTGACTTAACTGTCGTATCTGCTTTAACTGCTTACTTGGGTTTTGTGTAGCATGTTTAGAGTAGAAATTTCTATTTATTCTTGAATAGAACTGTAGATTTCTTTCTGAGACTGTTGTGTGTTTACTTTGGAACTACGGGACGGTATCCCGGGAGATCCCCCTTGTTTGTTTACTTTGGGACTACGGATCGGTATTCCGGGAGATCCCCCCGCACATTTATAATTGGGACTACGGGAAGATATCCCGCGAGATCCCCCTGTACTGGATATTTATGTTTGGGACTATGGATCGGTATTTCGGGAGATCCCCCCGCACATTTACGATTTGGACTACGGGACGATATCCGGGAGATCCTCTGCATTTCTTTATGTTTGGTACTACCGAACGTTATCCTGAGAGATCCCCTATTGTTATCTCTGTGTATTGAGTTATTTCTTCCTGTGATTTCATCCTTATTGATTGTTAGCATCTTTAATTATACTGTCTCACTTTACGTTATTTTACCTTGTTATATATATAACCTGTAGGGCCCTGACCTTCCTCGTCACTACTTGACCGAGGTTAGGCTTGGCACTTACTGGGTACCGCTGTGGTGTACTCATGCCCTTTCCTGCACATGTTTTTCGTGTACAGATCCAGGTTCCTCTACTCAGCCATACTATCAGTGAGGCTAGACGATCTCAGAGACTACAAGGTATATCTGCCGCGTCCGCAGACCTAGAAGTCCCTCTCTACTCTTGCTACTATTATAGGCTTTTTCCCTGTATTTCCCTTGTTATTAGATTTCTGGAGTTAGAAACCTTATATAATTTCTTTAGCTTGTGATTCATGAGATTTCGGGTTTTGGAAGTGTTTTGTGTTCAGTTTGAGAGAGTGAAATTGTATACGCCGAGCAGCATTTTAAACTTCTTTATTATGTTACCGTAAATTGCTAGTTTCGTATCTTTATTTACTTTTTCGCAAAATTGTTAGGCTTACCTAGTCGTAGAGACTAGGTGCCGTCACGACGGTTCACGGAGGAAGAATTTGAGTCGTGACAGGAATGTAAAATTTACATCTTCAGAAACTTAATAAGAACTTTATATCAATCACAATGTTTTAGGACTAAAATTATTTTAGAATGTATGAAAAAAACTTAGTCAAAGAAAGTTGATGACTTCCTAAATAGTAATTGTCATCATTTTAGATGATCTTGCTTCGAACCGAGTGATCATCCAATCGTGGATAGTTTAGTCTGATCGACAACCTTAATTCAGCAGGCAATGTACTAGCGATGGTATTTTGCAGATGCCTTGAACTTGAACGTTAGTGCCTAAACCTCAGAAGTAGGGAGATAAAATTGGATTTTCTAGGGCCCTTGATTTTCTAATACATATGCTTCTTTAGCTAGGAGTAATTTCAAGCTCTTTCCCCCTTGTTTTGTAGCTTTGCTACTGGTTTTATTCTGATTTTAATCATCTCAAGGACCTATCATGTTTGCGCTTTTACAAGTTCAATTTTTTAAAGTTACTGTATAAAAAATAAATAAATAGTTGTTTTAGAGTTATTTGCTTCTCTCTCTGTCCTGGGTTAGAAACCAAGTATGTTGCTTTTACATGGTTTCTCGATGTTGTCTCGTCTTGTTTTCTTGTTATTATTGTTGTACCTATGCTTTTCTGAGCTGAGGGTCTATTAGAAACAGCCTATCTACCTCCATAAGGTAGGGGTAAGGTGTGCGTACACACTACCCTCCCCCACCCCACTATGTGGGATTATACTGGGTATGTTGTTGTTGTTGCATTTTTTACTTATTTATGTTTCTTTTTCTCCGTACATCTATGAATAATACTTCTCTAGATAAAATGTTGGTGAGTGGTGTATCAGTAAAAAAAATTATTCCTTATGAATGTGATTGCCTTTAGATTCCTCTCCTCTATTAGAGAACATTAATACTTTCGTTATAGCTGTATATTGACTATGAATTTTAGATAGTTTTAATGTTGCTACATTTACTCTTACAAAGGTTCTCTGTATTCTCGCCAAGGGGTAGTGGATATAGAATTCTCTCTGTTAGAGGTTATAGAGATGGAGTGTATTGCCTAGAGAAAACAAATAAAAGATAGAGCATTCTTTAGTTTCTATACCAAGATTTAATTCTAAAGGTAATTTAAAGTACTATTTTCTTAATCAACAACCACACTGTAAGAGCATCAATATAGAGTAAATTCTTTTTTAGTTTCCTGGATTTATAGCTTATTTATAAAATCGTTACCGAAAAATATTCTCAATTATCAAGAGTACTAGAAATTTGACATATTTATTCATCCTTTATTGTTAAAATATTAAGGCTGTTACTTGGGTTTTAGACCAATGAAATGGTGGATGTGAGAAAATTTTCAAATGGATTATAAAAATAATCTTCGAAAGTAGATTGACTAATATTCCTTAGTAAAGGTGACTGATATGGTTTTGTTCGCTTATGTTCAGTTCTTCTTCATTGCTATACAATATTTTTTGGTTGAGTGTATATGTATATTAATTTTGTGCATGCATCAGATTATGGCACCTGATAAGCAATGGATCAAGCTTATTCATGATTGACTTGATAACGCTTACATACTTGGGGTGGAGAACTTTTTGAATTATGCTTTTAAAAGACTGGGAGAAACACGCGAAGTACGTTGTCCATGCGTCAAATGTTGTAATGCAATTTCAGGAAGAGCTGGTTAGGTCACATTTAATAGTACAAAATTATACCCTTTGGTATCACCATGGGGAGAGATTAGGTGAGTCATCTTCAGATTATAAGTTTATAGATGATAATATCATTGAAGAGGGTGATGATGAGGACGAAATACATGAAATTTTAAGAGATTTGCATCCCGCTTTTGAAAGAGACAATATGTACAATGGTAGTGATGGGATGTTTGAGGATGAACCAAATATTGAAGCAAAATTTGAGCAACCATTATACCAAGATTTAAAAGTTTCTAAACTTTCTACTTTGGTAAAGTTGCTTCATATTAAAAGTATTGGTAATTGGAGTAATGCGTCATTTACAATGTTATTGATGCTCTTGAAGGAAGATTTATTGCTGGATGGATCAAACTTGCTAGATTCATATTACGAAGCAAAGAAGATAATCCGGCACCTAGGACTTTCTTACAAGAATATTGATGCATGTAAGAATGATTGTATGTTATACTGGAAGGATGATAAGTCTTTTGAGTCTTGCAAAGTTTGTGGTGCATCTAGATGGAAGGAGGATAAATGGGAAAACCAAATTTAAATGTGGGTAAAAACGATACCATACAAGATTTTACGTTATTTACCTCTAATGCCAAGTACTTCAAAGATTATTTAATGTCCTCGAAAATATCTAGCTCTGACGTAGATGACATTATGACTAAAGAGTTGATGATTGAAAATGAGGTCAACAGCTGATTCAATAGCGTGGANTAAATATGGACATTTCTTTCATTCCCTCTTTTTAGAAAATGAAAAGTTCAGAGTAAAAAGTTTTTTTTTTTTATTTTTCAGAAGAAGAATGAGGGTAAAACCACATATAATCTTGAATTGGACATCCTTAATTGTTGGAATTGTAACTGCTTTTCCCGTGTTTATTTCTACTATTCTGACTTGCCGAGAAGATTCGTTTTGAGTTTCGGGGTATTTTGGGACGCTTAGCCCCAAATGAGAGTTTAAGCTTTAAAATTTGGACCGTAGTCGGAGCAGTGTGAAGACGGTTCCGGAATGGAATTCCGTCGACTCTGTTAGCTCCGTTGGATGATTTCGGGCTTACCACAAAAGAAGTTGTCTGGTGATGATATACATGGTCAAGTGGCTGATTTAGATGGGTTACAACTAACAAAAGAATCCAAAGAAGAAGATTAAAAATATCACATGAGAGTAGGGGTGATAATTGGAATAAGAAGAGTATTTTCTTTGATCTCCCATATTGGAAAACTCTTTATGTGGCATAACTTAGATGTAATGCACATTGAGAAAAATATATAGTGATAATATTTTGGGGACAATCTAAATATCAAGGAAAATCAAAGACACCATAAACACTCGGTTGAATTTGAAAGTCAATGAACATTANAATGAACATTAGGAAAGAATTACATCCGATAAAAATTGGGGATAAATATGACGTACCAATAGCATGTTACACATTATCTCCTGAAGAGAAGCACAAGTTTTTCAGTTTCTTGAAGAACTTAAAGGTCCCAGATGGATTTTCATGAAATATTTTCCAGTGGATCAACCTTAAAAATCGCAAAATTTCAAGTTTAAAAATTCATGATTTTCATATTCTTCTACAATATTTACTCCCACTTGCTCTACGGGGTATGCTATGCAAATCTGTGTGTGAACCGATTATTGAGTTGTCTTTATTTTTCAACGTGCTTGGATCGAAATGTTTAAGTGTGGATGAATTTGATCAGATAGATGTCCAAATCCCAATAACTGAGTTTAAGCTAGAAAAGGTCTTCCCTTCTACTTATTTTTATGTCATGGAGCACTTGCCAATTCATTTAGCTAATAAAGCTAAGATTGCTGGACCTTCTCAATATCGATGGATGTATTCAACGGAGCGATAGATATACTTTATGAAACAATTCATTCGTAATACGGCTTGCGCAGAAGGTTCAATTGCAGAGGGATATTTAGCAACTTGTTTACCCTAAAATCAGATAACAATTGAATTTATACACTGTCACGCGCCAAAACCGTGCGGCGCGACCGGCACTTGACCGGGTAGCCCCAGTCAAGCGAACCTGGGTGCCTTTCCTATCCCACGTGCTACCCCGTGTTTTCATTACTCATTTATCAAAGGAAATGACTATTTATCATTTAAACACCTTTTTACGAAACATACATAACATACATGGTTACTTAGCGAGGTCTACAAGTTACACTATCCAAATACAAGATACATAAGTACATAACCCACGTTTCCTGTCTACGGAGCCTCTAAGGATACAAAAGAGTTTTATAATACTTGCCGGTAACAATGCTCCGGCTATACCTTTACACAAATACCAAAAATAAGACTCCGGGAAGAAAAGCGGCATGAGCCACGCAGGGCCCCGAGAGGAAAGGGGCTCACCAATTCGGCTGACGGGAACTGAAGGAGTGCTACTGTCGGTGGACTGGAGTACCTGCTATAGAACCACCTACAATCATAACACGAATGTAGCGCCCCCGGCAAAAGGGACGCCAGTTCATTTGAATTGTACTTGTATGTATGAACAAACTTTACCCCAAGTAGAATCAATCAATACACAGATAACAAACAGTAATAAAATCAACAATCAAATGCACACGAAAGGAACAACCAAAGCCAAACAAGTTTCACAATCTCTCCTTTTCCCCTTTCAACATTATTTCATCACATCAATGATTTCACAACTTTCTCATATTTTTATTTCAATAGTGATTATGATCACTTTTCCACCCTTATTACCTCGGCCACCCTTATCACCACCACCCACACCTTATTACTTCGTGTTGCGGTGCGCAACCTGATCCCACGGAACAATCACATTTCACACAACAACAACAAATCACAAAGAATTTTCATAGCCATCAATACCATTTCCATCATATACAACAGCCCGCATACAATATAAGTCACAACGCTAATTGCCCAAGACAATCACATACGATATTAACACAGTTGGTTCAATTGCATCAATCACGATTTCTTTCCATCATTTGTTACACAGCTTTTACCACATAAACACATTCACACACACACACTTGGTTTGTTGCCATTTACTTACACCATTATATCGGGAGACTTAACCAACAACGTTCAAGGCATATCAATCACAAGAATTCACAAATAGCCCACATAGGTATCACATACCAAATACCCGTACACCAAACAAGATGACTTTACAAGGGTCAAAGTTAGCCATACATACCTGGAGTCAAATTTTCCTTTTTAACTTCTACTTTCAATTTACCAAACAGCCTAGTACCGTCAATCTAGTTCACAAGTTAACACATATATCTTAGAATTGCAGTTCACAATTACTACCCGAACTTTATTTGGGTGATCAACCGCTCCTTTTTGCAAATCTTTACTCCTACCCAATTCCTCTTACTAGATATTAGATATTAAAGAACATGCATGTATGGTTCAACTTATATTTTCAAGAATCAATTAATGAGAACACCCTTTTTGTTTAAATCTGAAAACCAACGAAAAAGGTTTGGGGATTTTACCTGCAAGAACGAAGATGAAGATAATTGCTTGAAATTTCCCGGCCCGGGTGACTTTGAAGAATCAAATTGATGAAGGTAGGACTTCCTCTCTCAAGGACTCTCTCTCCCCTCTCTCTAGTTTGTTCAGAGAATATGTTAAAATGAGGGGTTGGGGTGTTTTATTGAAAAAGGGGTCGTTTAAAATTTAGAAAAATAGGAGCCCCGAGTTAGGTATGCGATCGCATTTGCGATCGGAAAGAAGAAATGCGGCCCGCAGAATGGACTGCAAAAGTGCTCCAAGAATCTGACCCTTCTGTCTGGGTTTGCGGCAGAAATGCGGTCCGCATACACGTTCTGCGGTCGCATAATGCACCGCATAACTGTCCTTTGCAAAATTCCAAGATGATTATGCGACGACTATGTCACACCTCCTTTTTGCACACCTACCCCGAAGGATAAATTTATAAGGGAATTTTTCCATTTAAAGTGACATTATTCGAAATGGGATTATTTATTTATTTTTTAGAGTCGCCACTTGGGATAGGATTGGCTTTTGGTGTCCCAAGTCTTTAACTTGAATCCCAAATCGAGGAAAATTTCGACTTCCCAGTTGGAGTCTGCGAACCAGAAATTCTGAATAAGGAATTCTGTTGACCCGAGGGAAGGTGTTAGGCACCCCCGGATCCCGTGGTTCTAGCACGGTTGCTTAAATTATTATAATTGGCTAAAAATCTGACTTTAATACATGTTTTAACTTATGTTCTTTTTAACTTTAACCGCTTTTATTATTATTTTAAAAGAGAATTGCAACATCGTGAAAATGCGTCTCGAACCACGTCACATAAATGCACCCGCGGTTTTTGACACATTTTGACTTCGTTGGGATTTGGATTTGGGTCACATAAATGTGCACCCGAGTTTAGGAAGGTAACACTATTAAAAGGCGCGCCTAAAGCGATTAACGTGTTGATGTCTTTGTGGGAGGCCATGAAAATTCGCTAAATGGCACGTCCCGATTTCTAAGATATTTTAATAAAGCATTTAATGAGCGCCCCGCAATTTATGCATTTTATTTGGCGAGGCTCGTCCCACTTTATTATTTAAAGGCCAAACTAAAATGACCTATGATTTTCTATTTAGTTTTTGTCTCTAAAAGGCTAATTAATTTGCATTTATAAATTCGGGCCTCGAGTTCAAGTCCGAATTCAAACAAAAGGGAGGACCCTCTTAATTTGAACCCACTACCTAACTCGAAAACCTGAATTTATATTGCAAATTAATTTCCCATATTCCTAATGTAATTTTAAAAGGTTTTAACCCATAACAACTTTTGGGGCCTTAGAGGCTTGGCCCCGTTCTGATAGATGAAGCGGTCCAGACGCTGGGCCTCAACACAAGGCTGTTCAAAATTTAGGCCCCTTAAGAACAGGCCCGGTCCAGTTCTGCTATACAAATTAACTCAGTAAAAAAAATGTAATTCAAAAGGCATTGTGATTTCAGATCTGCCATAGCTAAAGCATTTATATGAGTTATGTGTCAAAAATACCGGAATTCTGCAAAATACTAATCACTTCTCTTTGATTTCAATTAATCTACACGTTTGTTTATTCACATCTAAACGTTGATTCCTGGAATTTAGCAACAAACCAGACTTCAATTGCATAAGTTCATATAAACTACTCAATGGTTGAAACCTGAACGGCTACTGGAGTTCTATCCAAATTAACACGAATTTAAGTGTTGAAAATCTCTAATAAACAGTCCAATTTTATACAGTTTTGAATGTCCCAAAATACCTGAAGCTAACATTTTCAAATAGGTTTATAAACCAAAACACGATTAATACATCATTGGTCTACATAACAAACAGGAAACTACAATCACTGTTAATACTAATGTGAAGCTAATAAAATAGAGAAATCGCTTCATTTCATCTCTAACTTGAATTCACATTGCAGGGTTCAAATATATGTACCTGGAAATTAGAGAAAAGTAAGAAGAAGGAAGAGTCGGCAGCAGTACACAGCAGTCAGCAACTCAAATCAGCAATACATAAAACCAATCTCAAGACCAAAGTGATATCACAGCCCCAGGAAAATTAACAGAGAATCAGCAGCAATAAAATAGCCGAAAACAACATGAGCTAGACCCAAAATAACTTGAAATTGAAGCTAGAACAATAGGAAACTCAGATGAAAATCAGCTTGCAATCAAACTCAAAGTTTAAGGCAACAACATTATTTTTTTTTGAATTTTTTTTATTAGATTTTGTATGTTTCTGGATTTTCAGCAGGAGGTAAGACCTAAGGTGATGATTTCTGTAGCTATACAATCTCAAATTTGAACCTCTTGAATGTTGAGGCTCAAATTTGAATTTCAGAATTGAGGAAGGGAATTTTTAAGAGCTGGAGAGCTTTTTTTTTTGGATTTTTCAGAATCTAAAACATCTTTTTTTTTTGGGGAATTTTCAGATTGTTCCAAACTTGTTAAACAAGGCAATGGTGTGCCCTTTTATTGGCAAAGTCTAGGGCTACCTTCAGATTTTCAGTTTTCTTTTTGGTCCTTACTCATTTTCAGCTTTTAGTCCCTTATTTTTTAACTTGCTACCCAAGTTACTTTCCTAAACTTGCTGAAATCTAACTTGAGCCCTATTCTAGAAGCTTCTAGAGAATTCTATTTTAGTTACTACAAGATTCATTCTCTTTGAAATGCCTAACTTACCCTTTTATCAACTGAAATTACCAAATCAACCAAACTAACTCTGAATATTAGTTAACCCTAGTTCGAACTAACCAAGGTTAGTCAAACAAGGGTTAGCCTAGTCGACTATACCAGCAAGATATGCGGAAGATGGGGGGGCTTGCCCCCTCGTTCCCTTTTACCTATGCCATGATGCTCATGGGCAGCTTATCTCTAATTGGATTTCCTTTTCTAACTNTGCCAAGGCAGGCTGGTGGTCATACCTAACCATGAGGTAGGCTGGCACACCCCTGACCAAGCCTGTTCAGCCAGCAAATAAGAGCACAGACCTATTGAAGGTCAGACTATGGTCTAGACAGTGATTAGGACACTGCCAGACCAAGGTCTTAAGCTAAAGATACATATAAAGGGGAAAGGGGAATGGGAATTGAAAGAGTTTAGGACTCAGGGAGTCCAGTCCATATACATGAACAACAATGTCAAGTGTTGTCATGTTTCTGAACCATAACTCAACATACAAAAGGGATTGGGGGATAGGGATTCATGTAGGAGTATAGCAAAGAGATAAACCAACTTGCAAAATTTACATTATGGAAGCAGTAAACCCAATAAAGAAAGAACTGGAGAATAAACACATAGGGGAGTGGCAGAAATTAAACAAAGGTAACATACCAGTTGCAGAAGAAGCAAGCAAAGAGAAGCAAGATACTTTCAAACCAAACCACAATCAAAAGAACCTTAAGCTTAGGAGTACAGAGAACTCGAATATTTTTTTTTAAAGAAAATCTGAGTGTATTTTGAGAGAAGAAGTGATGACTTGTTCATGTTCCAACTCCCTTGAAAGGGAAGAAGTACAGGTATTTATAGTTTTGAAAACAAGGTAACAAATACAGTTTCAACACATGGAAATAATCACAGTCAAAATCAATTAACACAGGTTTTCCCTTTAATCAAGGGATTACTGCTCAACGGGCACTTACAGGATTAATATAAGGAAAGAAAATCAATTTGTAAGCAGAATGATTGTTGCCATAAAAGGAGCGGTAAAACCATATAGTAGGGGATTAAGTCTAAATACAGGAGTGTACTTATTTTGGAAAGGATCTGGTAAGGCCAAACAAAGAAGGAGAATCAATTAACCCTTAACGGGCGAGTAAAAAATCCGAACTGCACAAGGAAATGTTTTGAAAATCAATCACAAATTTGAAAATCAATCACAGAAGGGACTCAGTATATAAATGAGGTGCACAAGTAATAGACATGTGAGGCCAAGCTATGGCAAGGAGAGGTAGCATACAGTAATAGCATTGTCACACCTCCTTTTTTACACACCTACCCCGAAGGATTATGTATAAGGGAGTTTTTCCATTTAAAGTGACATTATTCGAAATGGGATTATTTATTTATTTTTTAGAGTCGCCACTTGGGATAGGATTGGCTTTTGGTGTCCCAAGTCACCGATTTAATTTAAATCCCAAATCGAGAAAAACTTCGACTTCCCAATTGGAGTCTGCGAACCAGAAATTCTGAATAAGGAATTCTGTTGACCCGAGGGAAGGTGTTAGGCACCCCCGGATCCCGTGGTTCTAGCACGGTCGCTTGAATTATTATAAATGGCTAAACATCTGGTTTTTATACACATTCCCACCTATAATGCAATTTTTGAGATTATTTACCGCTTTAATTATTTTTACGAAAGTGAACGCCGTTTAAGAGCGTGTTTTTGGATCACGTCACATGAAATGCACCCGGATCCTCAGCACCTCTTATTCGACGTTTTGGGATTTGGATTTGGGTCACATAAAATGCACACCCGTATTTAAGAAGGTAATATTATTTAAAAGCGCACCTAGAGTGGCTAACGTCTTATTAACTTTGCGGGAGGCCGTGAAAATTCGCTAAATGGCACGTCCCGAATTTCTATAATAGTTTAATAAAACGCTTAATGAGGGCCCCGCAAATTTTGCATTTCGTGTAGCGAGGCTCATCTCAATTTATTTATTTAAAGGCTAGTCCTAAAGTAACTATAAGTTTCTATTTATTATTTGTCTCTAAAAGGGCTAATTAATTTGCATTTATGAATTCGGGTCTCAAGTTCAAGTCCGAATTCAAACAAAAGGACAGACCCTCTTAATTTGAACCCGCTACCTAACTCAAAAACCTAAATTTATACTGCAAATTAATTTCCCATATTCCTAATGTAATTTTAAAAGGTTTTAACCCATAACAACTTTTGGGGGCCTTAGAGGCTTGGCCCCGTTCTGATAGATGAAGCCATCCAGACGCTGGGCCTCAACACAAGGCTGTTCAAAATTTAGGCCCCTTAAGAACAGGCCCGGTCCAGTTCTGCTATACAAATTAACTCAGTAAAACAAATGTAATTCAAAAGGCATTGTGATTTCAGATCTGCCATGGCTAAAGCATTTATATGAGTTAGGTGTCAAAAATACCGGAATTCTGCAAAATACTAATCACTTCTCTTTGATTTCAATTAATCTACACGTTTGTTTATTCACACTAAACGCTGATTCCTGGAATTTAGCAACAAACCAGACTTCAATTGCATAAGTTCATATAAACTACTCAATGGTTGAAACCTGAACGGCTACTGGAGTTCTATCCAAATTAACACGAATTTAAGTGTTGAAAATCTCTAATAAACAGTCCAATTTATACAGTTTTGAATGTCCCAAAATACTACTGAAGCTAACATTTCCAAACAGGTTTATAAACCAAAACACGATTAATACATCATTGGTCTACATAACAAACAGGAAACTACAATCACTGTTAATACTAATATGAAGCTAATAAAATAGAGAAATCGCTTCATTTCATCTCCAACTTGAATTCACATTGCAGAGTTCAAATATATGTACCTGGAAATTAGAGAAAAGTAAGAAGAAGGAAGAGTCAGCAGCAGTACACAGCAGTCAGCAACTCGAATCAGCAATACATAAAACCAATCTCAAGACCAAAGTGATATCACAGCCCCAGGAAAATTAACAGAGAATCAGCAGCAATAAAATAGCCGAAAACAGCATGAGCTAGACCCAAAATGACTTGAAATTGAAGCTAGAACAGTAGGAAACTCAGATGAAAATCAGCTTGCAATCAAACTCAGAGTTTAAGGCAACAACATTATTTTTTTTTGAAATTTTTTTTTTACTAGATTTTGTATGTTTTTGGATTTTTAGCAGGAGGTAAGACCTAAGGTGATNTGGATTCGTGATGTAAGGAGGGAGGTGAACACTTTGTGTGAATTTGGTGTCATTTGGACGAGGTGTTGTCATGGCCGGAAAAGTTTAGATCTGATATTCGAGGCGATTGGATGGGATTCGAGACAAACTAAGATGGGGGTTGGAAAGAGGAGAGAAGGTGGTTCTAGGGTGTAATTTTGGTGGCATTTGGAGGTGGGCCGCCGGCGGAGACTATTTCCGGCCGGAGGCGAACGGCGGGGGTGGCGTTGATGAACAGGGTACGAGGAAGATGGATATGGTCTCAGATGTTTGTGAAGGTTTTATTACATTTTTATGTAATTTGCTTGAACTGATCTGGACCGTCGGATGAGATCAATGGACGGCCCAGATTTGCCATTTGATGAAACGGGTCGGACCGGACGGGGGGATTGGGCTGGGTTGCTATTGGGTGATTGGGATTCTTTTGGGCTGGGTAAAAAATGTAAACAAACGGCCCAAACTGAGTATTTTTAAAGCACCCTCTTTTAAATTGTTTTTTCTTTTATTTCTTTTATCTAATTTTTCCCTCTTTTTGTATTTCTTTTATTTTGCCTTTATGTTTTCATTTTGTATATTTGTATATTTTTTACTTTTGCTGATCTTATAAAAATGCTAAAATAAAGCTCACAACCAAATTACACTAAAATTAGATTTCCTAATTAATTCCTAATTAAAATGCAAACTAATACAAATTTAAACTAAAAATGCAAAAAGTATCATTTTTGTTATTTTTCTCCTATTTTGTTCTAAAACAAATTAACCCTTAATTAATCCTAAAATATGAAATTAGATCCTAAATGCAAATGCGTATTTTTTTTTTTGTATTTTTCATACGAATTAAGATGCACAGATAAAATGCAACAATTACCAAAAAATGACAGAAAATTCACAAAAATTGTAAAAATAGAGAAAGATCATTTTGTTTGAATTTTGGGAGTAATTCATATATAGGGCAAAAATCATGTGCTCACAGCTGCCCCTCTTTGCTCGGGAACACGCAGAGTTTTCGGGCAAAGATAAGTGAGCAAATACGAGCGATTTTTGCCCGTTTGAATATTCCGTATGAAGCATTTTTTTAAAGAGTTGACCGCACTCTGCTTCGGAAGTTGCCTACATATCCTTGGCTAAAAAGGTGTCACACCTCCTTTTTTACACACCTACCCCGAAGGATTATGTATAAGGGAGTTTTTCCATTTAAAGTGACATTATTCGAAATGGGATTATTTATTTATCTTTTAGAGTCGCCACTTGGGATAGGATTGGCTTTTGGTGTCCCAAGTCACCGATTTAATTTAAATCCCAAATCGAGAAAAACTTCGACTTCCCAATTGGAGTCTGCGAACCAGAAATTCTGAATAAGGAATTCTGTTGACCCGAGGGAAGGTGTTAGGCACCCCCGGATCCCGTGGTTCTAGCACGGTCGCTTGAATTATTATAAATGGCTAAACATCTGGTTTTTATACACATTCCCACCCATAATGCAATTTTTGAGATTATTTACCGCTTTAACTATTTTTACGAAAGTGAACGCCGTTTAAGAGCGTGTCTTTGGATCACGTCACATGAAATGCACCCGGATCCTCAGCACCTCTTATTCGACGTTTTGGGATTTGGATTTGGGTCACATAAAATGCACACCCGTATTTAAGAAGGTAATATTATTTAAAAGCGCGCCTAGAGTGGCTAACGTCTTATTAACTTTGCGGGAGGCCATGAAAATTCGCTAAATGGCACGTCCCGAATTTCTAAAATAGTTTAATAAAACGCTTAATGAGGGCCCCGTTTCGTGTAGCGAGGCTCATCTCAATTTATTTATTTAAAGGCTAGTCCTAAAGTAACTATAAGTTTCTATTTATTATTTGTCTCTAAAAGGGCTAATTAATTTGCATTTATGAATTCGGGTCTCAAGTTCAAGTCCGAATTCAAACAAAAGGACAGACCCTCTTAGTTTGAACCCGCTACCTAACTCGAAAACCTAAATTTATATTGCAAATTAATTTTTCATATTCCTAATGTAATTTTAAAAGGTTTTAACCCATAACAACTTTTGGGGCCTTAGAGGCTTGGCCCCGTTCTGATAGATGAAGCAGTCCAGACGCTGGGCCTCAACACAAGGCTGTTCAAAATTTAGGCCCCTTAAGAACAGGCCCGGTCCAGTTCTGCTATATAAATTAACTCAGTAAAACAAATGTAATTCAAAAGGCATTGTGATTTCAGATCTGCCATAGCTAAAGCATTTATATGAGTTATGTGTCAAAAATACCGGAATTCTGCAAAATACTAATCACTTCTCTTTGATTTCAATTAATCTACACGTTTGTTTATTCACATCTAAACGTTGATTCCTGGAATTTAGCAACAAACCAGACTTCAATTGCATAAGTTCATATAAACTACTCAATGGTTGAAACCTAGACGGCTACTGTAGTTCTATCCAAATTAACACGAATTTAAGTGTTGAAAATCTCTAATAAACAGTCTAATTTATACAGTTTTGAATGTCCCAAAATACTACTGAAGCTAACATTTCCAAACAGGTTTATAAACCAAAACACGATTAATACATCATTGGTCTACATAACAAACAGGAAACTACAATCACTGTTAATACTAATGTGAAGCTAATAAAATAGAGAAATCGCTTCATTTCATCTCCAACTTGAATTCACATTGCAGGGTTCAAATATATGTACCTGGAAATTAGAGAAAAGTAAGAAGAAGGAAGAGTCAGCAGCAGTACACAGCAGTCAGCAACTCGAATCAGCAATACATAAAACCAATCTCAAGACCAAAGTGATATCACAGCCCCAGGAAAATTAACAGAGAATCAGCAGCAATAAAATAGCCGAAAACAGCATGAGCTAGACCCAAAATGACTTGAAATTGAAGCTAGAACAGTAGGAAACTCAGATGAAAATCAGCTTGCAATCAAACTCAAAGTTTAAGGCAACAGCATTTTTTTTTTTAAATTTTTTTTATTAGATTTTGTATGTTTTTGGATTTTCAGCAGGAGGTAAGACCTAAGGTGATGATTTCTACAGCTATACAATCTCAAATTTGAACCTCTTGAATGTTGAGGCTCAAATTTGAATTTCAGAATTGAGGAAGGGAATTTTTAAGAGCTGGAGAGCTTTTTTTTTTGGATTTTTCAGAATCTAAAACATCTTTTTTTTTTGGGAAATTTTCAGATTGTTCCAAACTTGTTAAACAAGGCAATGGTGTGCCCTTTTATAGGCAAAGTCTAGGGCTACCTTCAGATTTTCAGTTTTCTTTTTGGTCCTTACTCATTTTCAGCTTTTAGTCCCTTATTTTTTAACTTGCTACCCAAGTTACTATCCTAAACTTGCTGAAATCTAACTTGAGCCCTATTCTAGAAGCTTCTAGAGAATTCTATTTTAGTTACTACAAGATTCCTTCTCTTTGAAATGCCTAACTTACCCTTTTATCAACTGAAATTACCAAATCAACCAAACTAACTCTGAAAATTAGTTAACCCTAGTTCGAACTAACCAAGGTTAGTCAAACAAGGGTTAGCCTAGTCAACTATACCCAAACAACTAAACTAAGCTTAAGGATTATTTAAAAACAAACATGGAACTAAAGAACGACCACTGATTAAATTGAAATGAACTAAACTAAGCTAATCAACTAACTAATATAGGATTACTAGTTAAACGAACCAAAACCAAACAGTGCCCAAGCAGGACCAATTAAAGATCATCAAGAACAGAGTCCAAAACACAAAAATCAAACTTAATAGAATAAACTTATATCATACATGAAGAAAATTTAAGCAAGACCAAAAATGTAAACGAAATTCTGAACATGATTAACCCTAATTTTAAAGAACTCAAATCACAACTAATATTAGCAAACGACAGATTATTTCTATTGATTAACAGAAAAGCAAACAAATAAAAAGACAAATCCACACACTTAAACACTGGTTCAGACGAGTTGATAAGAAAAGATGAGAAAAACAAGCAAAACCAAACCCTAAATTAACTAATCAGAAAAGAACGACAAGCATGAAGGAGCAGCTACTCTAAATAATGGAGGAAAAAAAAGAAAACTTACTCACTAAAACCCTAGGGTTCTGCTCCCCTTTTAAATTTGAAAATCAATCAGCTCCGGTGAAGTTCAAGTGCTACTGATGATGGATTCGTCATGAAGGAGGTGAAAGAGGTCGTGTGACATCAATTTGATAAGATTTGGAGCATTTTAGGGTTTAGGCCGAGTTTTTTGATTTAAAATTCGAGGATATGTAGGGGGATTCAAACGAAGATGGCCATGGATTTGGAAAGAAGGCCTTGGGGAGAACACATGGTGTAAAACTGGGGTCGTTTAGTGGTGGCGCCGCCGTGGGCGGCGGAGGCGGCGCCTAGGGTTTTACAGATTCGAGGGTTTTGATTGGGGTTTGAGGTAAGATGAGGGTGGATTTGGGAAGAGGGGAGCGAGGAGAGAAGACGGTGCAAATTTGGGTGTCATTGGACGCCGGCCGCCACCGTGAGGCGATTTTCAGCGGCTGCGTAAGGCGGAGCCGGCGGGGAACGACGAGTACGAGGAAGGAGGGCCTGTCTCTAGGGTTGAGACAATGTTCGGACAATTTTATTTTAAAACCATGATCAACTCAGGGCCGTTGGATTGGGAAGGATGAAGGGTCCAGATTAATTTGCTATTTCTTGACTCAAAACGACGTAGTATTCCTCTTATACTACGTCGTTTCGTTGGTCTCAAAGGCATGGGTGCTGGACCGGGTATGGGTGCGGATTTTGGGCTTGGTTTGGGCGGATTTTCAATTGGGCTGAGGGGAATAAATTGTTTTAGCCCAAAAGTCTGATTTCCTCCTTTTCATTTTTCTTCATTCCAATTTTCTTTTAATCCCTTTTTATTTATTTTTACTTTACTTATTATTATTATTATTATTTCTTTTTGAATTTTCTGATTTTATTATGTAAAATAACTTCTCCTAAAATAAGACCCAAATCAAATCTAGGGTGAGACTAATTAACTAATTCCTAATCAAAATGTAAAATTTANCGTTTGGAATTAAAAAGGAAAGAAGAGATCTGGGTCGTTGATCAAAATGATCAATGGCTCAGATTTTAAAAAGAAAACGGGCGGGTTTGGGCGATTGGATCAAGTAATCGGGTTTAAATTGATTTGGGGGTTGGGATTGGGTTGAATTGGGGTGCAAATTGGGCTGTAATTGAAATGAAATTGAGGCCAGATTTTAAATAGCCACTTTTCCCCCGTTTTATTTTATAAAAATAGCAATGATGGTTTTAAAAATAAATTAAAAATACTGAGTAAACAAATATTACATAAATATTAACTTAAAAATACTGGAACTAATTTTGTAATTATAAAATGCTATTAATCACAAAACAGGCTATAATTGCAATTATATGCAATTTAGCTTTAAAAATACCAAATAAATTTGTAAAAATATGCAAAAATTAACTTAATTATATTTTGGTGCAAATGTGAGAATAAAAATGAATTATTCGCCAAAATGATAATTTTGGGAATAATTATTGGATTTTGTTGTATTAAAATAGGCAATGAATTGGTTTAAAAATCATTAAAAATGCCAGAACTCTTGGGTGTGCTTATATATGCACATATATGCTATTTTGGAAGTATTTTGAGTATAAAATTACTAGGAAAAAATTGGGTATCAACAAAACACGCATAAAATGTAATAATTATTGTGCAAACTACGGTTAAACACGAGTTTCTAGCCTATTATCAACACCCCACACTTAACCATTGCTCGTCCTCGAGCAATAAAACTACACTTCACACAGGGACGGCCTTTTCATCAAACAACTTCCCTAACGCATCATGCCAAGAATATTTAATGCAGACTAAGCACCTTACCAAAACATCCTAGCCTCAAAGCTCGATTCCAAAGCACCATGTATTTTTCACAATCGGCTCACTTACTCTAACATAGAGGTCAAAGTCACTACCTTTCCTTCCCACACAATAAAATTTAAGAACAAATAGGAACTCAAGATAGACAGAATTCACTCACTCTTAGAACTACTATTCATATGCCACAGAAGACGTACCATAGGCTTGACCGTATTATAATACTCTACGTATTGAGCTCATTCAGTCAAAGATCAAGTAGTACTTAAGTTTGATTGTAATGTTTGCTGTGGGACGAGTAGGATACAATTTGAATAATAGTGAATACGCCTCCCTAAGCACTTTAAATGATACAATTTCACCAATTCAAACCCCATACTCATGTTGAACTAAACCTCAACCTTCACATCATATTAACACCAAGCTTCCAATATCCTTAAGCACAACCAAAATAAGATTTACCGCTTGCAAGGAATAATTTTCTTTATAATATATACAACATCGACTCTTTTCTCTTATTTTTTTTCAATTCCCTACAAGTGGCTCTCACGATCTTTTTCAAATAGCGCACCTTTCTCCTTTTCTCTAGTTCCACTCAAAAACCCAACCATACCTCCACTTAGATTTTAACAAGCTCATAAAATTTGCAGTGCTCATGAGAGGCAAAAAGGTTCAAGTAGTTGGTCAATTCAACAAACAGGTCAGGCTTGTAGTGTGGTTTCCAAAGAAAATAGGATTACATGCTCAAAGGAGCTAACTAGGATACACAATAATTAGATGGGTCAAAGGCATATAATTGGCTCAACAAAGAAATGCCTATATCACTTCCTAGGCTGAAAAAGACTGCCATTTCGCTTTGAAAACACACAGGGCAAGGTCTAGACATCAACTGAGATGCACAGAATATCAACACAAACCTTACTCATACATTTGCACATAACTCACTTAGGATCGAATCTATACCGACTCTCTAGTCAAAGCAGTTAAGCATAGTCGAGATCAAACAAATTAAGGTACTTATCCATGAGTCCAGAACCGAGCCTAGGTGTCACAACTAAGGCACTCACCACTCTCAAGGCATACGCAGTCAAGGAAAATTGCTTCAAATTAGCACTAGGACTCAAGATTCTTTATTCCTATAAAAAGAAAAAGCTAACTACACTCGGTTCAAATAAAAGCCCTTGGAAAAGAACCGCGGCACAAAGAAAAACTAAGGGAAAATTATTACACTACCTAAGAAAGTTAAGTAAAATAAAATAAAATAAAAGACATATTTTTTGGATTTTCAATTTTTTTGTATTTTTGTCATGCGACTTCAAATCCCTCAAGAAACCAGTCGACAAAATCCATCATCGGAAAAAGTCAAAACTAAACAAATATAATTACTAACTACTAGAGGCTGATAAAATTTAGAGTTATAATTACAGACCATATTGTATAAGAAAGTAAGAAACAAATCAAACAAAGCCAATTGGCAAATAGAGAACAAAGAAATACAAGAAAATAGAAGCACCCCCACCCCACACTTAAGAAATTGCATTGTCCCCAATGCAAAACAGTAAAACAAGAGTGAAAAGGTGACTAGCCGAGGCCCTCGACCTAATCCTCATCAACACTCTCAAAGATGTGCAGGTACTCCTTATCATCAGAGGGAACAGAGTTCACGTCCTCATCTGGTGGCATTTTTCCTTCCTCTACCAAGCCCAACCACTGCTGAGTGACAGCCAAGGGGGTGGTCCTAATGCAGCTCCGCCAAGTCAGTCTCCCCCCTAGAAACACGAAGGCGCATATCAGCAAATAGCAGTTGCAGTGTCTCCTCGATACGAAACAATCTCTGATCCACAAGAACAATAACAGAAGGGGGGTCTATCACAACTGTGACATCAAAAGCCCGATTATGATGCGACACCCGAATCGTCCGATCATAATGATACTCCTCATCCACATGGTGCATCCGCAGAAGCCGAGTTATTATGATCAGGTAATAAAGGCAGCGGGCCCCAAATGGTCATACTTGAGCCCTATGCTCAAGCATAATCTTTCCAAGATTGAACTTCATCCGGGTCAAGATAGCATAAATGAGACAAACCTTCACCCTTGAGACATCAGTGTCGCTCTAGGTAGGCACAATCTTTGTGTTAATCAATCAGATAAGAACCCTGGTGGGGCGTTGGGAATTGCTTTTCTTCATGTCCTTGTGGACCTCATTATCATCTCGCATCCATGTGGCAAAAGAATCAGCTCCACACAGTTGGCGCCGAATATCAGGATAGTTGGGCTGACATAGCAACCTCTGGAACAACTTATGAGAGTGCTCCATGAACCCCATAATTTTATTAATCACCTGCGAGGAAAGGGGGATCATCTTGCCTCCCACTTGCACATCATACACAGCGTCCAAACTGGCCTCATATTGCCTGTTAGCATAGAACTCCTTCACCAAGTTCACGTTCACTGACTCACCGGGACGGAACAAGCTTTCAAAACCCAGGTATCTGATGTTGTTGTATATCCCAGAGTACTTCCTGGCTAACTTGCCATCATCTAGACCAACTTCTGGGTCAGGGCTCACACCAGGAACAAAGGCCTTGTACCAATTTCTAGCATGAGCTGGCACAACCCGAATGCCATACTTGCAGCCCGGGATCACGTCCACATCTGGATTAATATGCTCTATTTCCTCCTCTAGTGGGGCGGGGGGTTGTGCCCGCCTACCTCCTCTACGTCTGCTAAAAGTGACCCCATAAGAACTAGTGTTAGCACGTTTGCTAGGACAGTGAGACATTGTACTTGCACAAGAAGAACACAATTAGCCACAAGACTTAGAACTAAAAGCAAGACCAAATGGGGTATTCACAAGTACAATGTATACTGGGGACTCAGACTACCCCATTAAAAGCACGCCACAAGTAATCAACACTTCACAAACCACCAAATATTACAATACAACCAGCGATTACACTACACTATCGGAAAGTACAAAATTAAGAAGCTATATTAGTATCTAAGAAAGGAAAAACAAGACGTTATACTACACTACTATACAAGTACTTAACATGAATCGGACATCTCACTTAGCAACTAGTGATACAATAGCATGGGGTAGTCAATCGATTAGCACTCGGGGCTAACACGTTATAATTTCACACATAAGAACATGACCGCCGAACCCACACATATCTTTTAATAACAAGTTCATTACTAAGTCACAAGATCAACTTTGCATTCATACTTCACCATTGGAGTCATTGTGGCATTTTTTCAAACATGTAATAGCCACTAGTGTCAATACTTTCTTCAACTTTAATTTGAGCACGCAACACCCAAAATTGTACACCAAACACATTATCCAATACAAGTATAACATCACCACACCATAACAATTCTATAGTTCTATAGGAAGCACAAAATACTTCTCACAAATTTGGCAAAAAACATACCCCCACAAAACTTCATCACAAAATAACTCCAACGCCACCAAGACATACCACAAATCATCCACAATCATAAGAATAAAAACTCCACAAATTTAAGCATAATTTTCGGCCATATAAGCAAAGTAGCTAAAAAAATTGAAAAAACTACCTAGGGTTATAGATATTAACTAAACTATCTAAAATTACTCTAACTAAATAGTAAGAGAAAGATAATAGAAGAAGAACTTACCTTAATGAGTGATGGAGGTAGGAAAATTTGAGTGGAAGAAATTTGAAGTAGAAGAGACTCAGAAATTTAGGGGTGAGTTAGAGAGGAAAGTTTGATAAGAGAGAAGAATGGGAAAGGAAGGGAGAAACCGGGAGGTGTTTGTTTTAGAAAGAAAACAGGCGTATGTTTTTTTTCAATTTTTTCAATTTTTTTAATTATTGGCTAAAAGATTGCACAACCGCATCGCGGGGTGCGGCGCTGCAATAGAGATCTTCAAAGAGCTATTTTTCGGTCGTAGGGGCCTATTTGGCCTAGCACGACGCCCGACGCAGCACCCCATATAGCACAACAAGCCAATTTTCTCAGAGTTCTGGCGATTTTTGCTTTTTAGCCCACTGGTTGCACCCCCCCCCCCCCCAAATATATTATTTACTTATTTTGTGTCCAATTTATGCTCATACATATCCAAATAAATATCAAAACTCCTAAACACTAGTAGTTCTACTCTACACTAATATTACACTACGCTACAAAGCAAGAAAAAGGGTTAAAAGTAGTTTTGAGTTATAGTCGTTGGCTTGACTCAGTCTCTCAGGCTCATCTGATCACGATGCTAGAGTATTGTTTGTCAAATCATCCAACAAGATACGGTTTCAACCTGTGCCCATTCACCTTAAAGCTTTCATTCCCTTTCTCATTCTGTATTTCAATGGCGTCATACGGTGTGTTTCACCATATACGGACCTGTCCATCTTTACTTGAATTTTCCCAGGAACAACCTAAATCTACTATTGTATAACAAGACTTTGACCCCTTCATGAAACTCATTTGGCTTAATCAGAGGATCATGCCGCCTCTTTGTCTTTTCTTTAAAAATTCGCGCATTTTCATACGCGTCCAGTCTAAATTCCTCCAACTCGTTCATCTGTGCCAATTTGTGTTCTCCTGCAAGACTAAGATCAAGATTAAGTAATTTAATTGCTCAATAAGATTTATGCTCTATCTCAATAGGTAGGTGACACGATTTTCCGTACACTAGTTTGAATGGTGAAGTCCCTATGGTTGTTTTGAATGTAGTTTTGTACGCCCATAGAGCTTCATCCAACTTTACAAACCAATCCTTACGAGAAACACTAATGGTTTTTTCAAAAATTTGCTTAAGCTCACGGTTAGCCTCTTCAACTTGCCCACTAGTTTGGGCATGGTACGGGGTTCCTGTTTTGTGTTTGACCGTATACTTTGGCAGCAGTACAGAAAACTGCTTGTTCACAAAGTGCGACCCATTGTCACTGATAATCACTCGAGGTGTCCCGAAACGGGTAAAGATGTTATTCCGTAAGAACTCACACACCATTCGAGCATCATTGGTCCTAGTAGGGATTTCTTCGACCCATTTAGAGACGTAGTCAACGGCCACTAGGATATAATCATAAGAATAAGACGATGGGAATAGACTCATGCAGCTACATACACTTGTGCTTCTTTGTACAAAGTAGGCCAATAGAAATCGGCTTCCATGACCTTTGCAACAGTGCGATTTCCACCATAGTGTCCTCCATCTGCTCCATCATGACAATGAGACAGAATGTTTGCCATCTCACCTTCAAGCACATATCTTCAAATCACACCATATGCACACAGTAGAAAAGGTCATTCCAAAAATAACTTTTTACCTGACCTTGAAGCTTCCTTCTTTGATCACGAGAGAGGTCACTCGGCAACCATCCACTAGCCAAAAATTTAGCTACATCAGCATACCAAGGCGGTCTTTTAGAGATTGCAACAATGGAGAAAATCTGCTCATCAGGGAACTCTTTCCTTATTTCAATTGTCTCAACCGGAGGTCTATCAAGTCGAGATAGATGATCTGCGACTTGATTTTTTGTGCCCTTCTTATATTTGATCTCTAAGTCAAATTTTAGGAGCAACAATACCCACTGTATCAGACGCGGCTTGGACTCCTTCTTACTTGGCAAATATTTCAAGTCTGATTGATCAGTGTGCACAATCACTTTACTCCCTACCAGATATGATCTAAACTTGTCAAAATTAACGACCACAACAAAGAAATCTTTCTCATTAATGGCATCAAAGTTATCACCAAAGAGAGTGAAATCATCCATGAATATCTCTAGACACTTCCCATTTAGATCAGAGAATATAGACATTATGCACCTCTGAAAAGTGGTCGGTGCATTACGCATCCCAAATGGCATTCTCCTGTAAGCAAAAATACCTGACAGGCAAGTGAATGTAGTCTTCTCAACATCTTCTAGGGCAATGGGTATCTGATTGTAGCTTAAGTACCCATCTAAGAGACAGTAACGGACATGTCCAGCCACTTTCTCGAGCATCTGATCAATGAAAGAAAGTGGGAAGTGATCTTTCCTTGTTGCATCATTTAGCCTTCTATAATCAATGCATATTGTCCACCCAATGACCGTTCTTGTTAGGATCAATTCATTGTCTTCATTCTTCACCACTGTCATGCCCCCTTCTTATGTACAACTTGCACTGGACTAATCCACTGACTATCAGAGATGGGGAGAATCACTCTTGCATTTACCAATTTGATGATATCCTTGTGCACTACCTCCTCCGGATTTATATTCACCTTGCATTGGGGATACACCACTAGCTTGATATTTTCTTTCAACAAAATTTTATGCATGCAAATGGCTGGATTGATTCCTTGAATATCAGTTATGGTCCAGCCAATAGAATTTTTGTACTTTCTCAGCATCTCCACAATCTTTTGCTTCTATGTACGTGTCAAGTAAGCAGAAATAACCACACAAAAAATTATTAGTTTCAAGAAAAGCATATTTCAAGTGAGTAAGGAGGACTTTCAATTCCAAATTAGGCTTAAAAGCCTTTTTTTAGTTCCTCCTCATCCTCAGTCTCAAGGGCTTCAGACTCTTTCTTTATTTCGGGATCTTCATCCTCAACGGTGCTCGACTAAGTAATACACCTCTCTAAAGTATCCACCACAATCTTGGCAAATTTGTATTTTTCATCCAATTCCGCAACAACATCTAGCTTGAAACATGAGTAGGGAAATGCCTCATCACTGGGGTATTTCATCATCCTCTTCATCTGGAACACCACTTTCTCATTGCCCCTCTGAGCATAAGCTGCCCCACGTAGATATCAAGAATAGCTATGCTTGTACATAAGATTGGTCTCACTAGAATTACAGGCACCTCTTTGTTCACTTCCATATCCACCATAATAAAGTCTACAGGGAACACAAACTTGTCCACCCGTACTTGAATATCCTTATATATTCCCTCTAGCAAAATGGTGGTCTATCAGCCAGTCATAGGGACACTAGTATTAATTTGATCACTCCAAGCTCACCTTCCAGTTTCCTAAACACAAACAAAGGCATTAGATTTATAGAAGCGCCAGAATCACAGAGGACCTTGTAAAAATTTCTCACTCCCCAACGAGAATGGTATGGTGAAGCTTTCGGGGTCCTCACACTTTTGAGGAATTTTATTTTACAATATGGCATTCAGCTTGACCACTGTTGTCTCCTCTAATTTCCTCTTGACGGACACATTTCCTTCAAGAACATAGCATAAACAGGCATCTGAGTAAGTACCTCTATGAAGGGAATGTTCACATAAAGTTGCGTGAGCATCTCCAAGAACCGCCCAAAATACTGGTCAAGTTTTTCCAGCCTCATCTTTTGAGGGAATGGTAGAGCTGGCATGTATCTACTTTCTTCAATCTCCTTTTGTACCCCAGTACTCTGGCCTTTCTACTCTTTACTCTTTTCTCTTCCAATGACTCAGTCTTCCTGTTCACCACTTCGGATCTAGCTTTCACAACTGGGTCAGCTAATGTTTTTCGACTTCTTAGAGATACAAATTTGATTGTTTCCTTTGGATTCTTTTCAGTATCAGAGGGTAGAGTCCCAGGAGCACTCTTAGATAATAAATTTATAATTTGTCTCATTTGTCTTTTTAAATTCCGAATGGTCATGCCGTGCTCCCCAATGGTTGTGCCTGTTCTCGGATAGTTGTGCCCTGAGTCTTAAATTTTTCATCTGATTTGTTGATAAACGCCTTCATGAGATCTTCTATGCTATACTAATTTGATTGTTGTTGCTGGTACTGCCGCCTCTATTGGTTCTGAAAACCTACTGGACCTTGGGGTCTAGGATTATTTTGCTGCCATGAGTTCAAACTCCCACTAGGTGAACTCCAAGAAATACCTGGATGTCTTTGTCCCATAGCATTATAGATGTTCCCACCTTGGTAGTTTCCTCTATTAAAGTTCCCCACAACGCTAACTTACTCAGCTGAAGTTTGACACTGATGTGTAAGGTGTCCCATTCCACAAAAGTCACATGTTGCTTGCAGCTCACTCAGTACCTTGGCCAATGTCAACTTCTTATCTCCTTGACCATGGTGTCTAACTGGGCTTGCACTGATGTGTTAGAGTCCAGCTGGTGAACCCCAACTGATTTTTGTCTATCATTACTCTTAGCACGCCACTGGTTAGCATCCTCAGATAATTCATCAAGGATTGAGACAATCTCATCCGGAGTTTTCTTCATTAGTGGACCTCCACATGCAGAACTCAAAGTTCGTCGCGAGGAAGGTGTCAGTCCATCCCAAAAAATCCTGGAGTGGCATCCACAATTCAATTCGGTCATGCTGACACTTTTTGACTATCACCTTGAAGCTTTCCCAAGCTTTGAAAACCGTTTATGTCTCCTTCTGGCAGAAGTTTTGGATTTTCCTTCTCAATTTCGCTGCTTTTGCGACTGAGAAGTACTTGTAAAGAAATTTTTTATTCGTATATTCCCATGTCCTGATCGACCCCGTGGGTAATCTACGAAGCCAGTGCTTCGCGTTATCCTTTAGTGAAAGGGGAATTCCCTTAAGTACACCGCATCTTTTGATACTCCATTGTACGGGAAGGTGTTCATGATTTCCTCAAAGTCCATCAAGTGAGTGTTAGGATATCCATTCACCTTCCCTATAAAGATACAATAGTTTTGGATGGTTTGAAGCAAGCATTGCTTCAACTTGAAGTTGTTTGCTGCTATGGGTGGAGGTCTGACACTTGACAGTCCCTGATTCTAGACTGGTCTAACATAGTCACCCAATTATCTCGCAGTCTTAGGTGTTGCATTCTCGAACTAGTCATCAACCAAGGGTCGGTTTAGATTGAATCTTCGACCCTCATCATCTTCGATAGTCTCCTCAGCAGCTCTAAGGTCCTCCTCATCTGCTATTTGTGTAGCTTCTTCTCCATGTTGTGATGCCTTTCTTGCAGCTAAGTCTACTCCATCAATCTCTTAGTTTTCCATTTTAGCTTGAGTCGACGTATGACCCAAGAATTTTTTTGCAAATCCTCTTTCTTTTCCCAGTTGTCGCTGGTATTTCTTCAACTCCGGTTCGTAGGGTATCACTTCCTTTGAAGAAGATCGAGTCATACACCAGAGACGTTAGACATGTATTCTGCACACAAATGAGAAAACATAAATACATTAAAGTAAAATTAATTCCTGAATTAGTACTAAAAACTATTTTGAACACTATTGATTGTCAATCTCCGACAACAGCGACAAAATTTAACGAGCGCAACATAGAACACAAAATTATTGCTCGCTAGTCAAAGATAGTATAGTTTAATTATCATCTCCACATGGATTGGATTTAAACAGTGTTCGAATATTCTTTTATTAATTACTATCCAGGAAAATTAACACTTGTGTGAGGATTTTTAGAGGCCAAATTTCTAACAGACAACAGACATTGTACAGCTGCACCGCGCCCAGACATGCCCAATGCGGCGCGACAGTGTTGTTTTGTTAGAGTAAATCGTTTCTTCCACTTTTTGATATCCAGACTTGGTCCTCAACCCCCGAACGCGATCCCAACTTAATTTCTTGGAATTTTACTCAGACTTCAAAGCTCCAATATGATCGACTAAGCTCTAAATTAACTTCTTAACTTGAAATACTTCCTGCAGGGCATAAAACGCGTAATAAGTGTAATTCACTATCATTTTAGCTCAAACACATGTAAAATGCAGTAATTAGAGTGCAAACTACAACTAAAACACGGGTTTCTAGCCTACCATCGAAGATGTAATTCATTTGATCTTCAATCCTTCCAAACACTTTGGACTTTGTAACCTATAAATTGTGGCCCATTATGACAGCAATTTCTTTTAGTACTCCAAACCGACAGATGATGTGATCTCATATGAAATCAATCATTTATTTCTCTTCGATCTTTTTTGTAAGCACCTGCTCCAACCCATTTAGTGAAATATTCAATTAAAATCAAAAATATTTTACCTGCCCGAGCCCTTCCGGTAAGGGACCAACTATGTTCATTCCCCATTTCATGAATGGCCATGGTGTTGATACCCAATTTTTACCCTCATATTTTATAAAATATTCTGTATATTTTCAAAATATCATTTTGCATCATAACTCAATTTACAAGAGTCATATAAGTATTTTCTATAATTTTTCATAGTTTTAAAAATTTTAAATTAATTTTTCTTGCATTTTAATTGCATTTATTAATTATCCTTTTAAATTACTTCATGATGACTTAATTATCAAAATTTATTATTTACACCCACATATATGTTTTATAATATTTTTGCTTCATTTCATGTAATTACATTTGTATTTTTGAGTTATTTATATAATTTTGCAATACCATATTCTATACATAATTACGTTATTTACGTTGTTTATGCTAAAATAGTATTTTTATAATGTTAAGCTATTATTTTTAATTATGTTATTGCAAAAATAATATTTTTTTATTTTTTATATATTACTTTTTATAAATTATCTCAAACAAATTTTGAATAGCTAATTTATAGCCCAAATATAGGGCTAATTTTCGGACCAAATCAGGTCCAAACATTTAGCCCTCTTCATTTTTATTACAAACCAAACAACCCCATTGACTTAACTCAGTCGGAACCCATTTCCTTGACCTGCCCCGACTTCTTTTAATCTTGACCGTTGATCTCTTAAGATCAACAACCAACAATAAACCAACCCTTCTCTTTATATCTCCATAACCCAAACCCTAAAGACAACTCTTCTCAAACCACCCGCCTCTATACTCTCTCAAACTTTCTCCTCTCTTCTGCAAACCCTAGCAGCCGCTGCTTAGTTCCTCTCTGATTCCGACCTAGAAATGGAATCTACCTATGATCTACTTACCTTACTAGCCATACTTGCCTAACTTAGGCAAGTACCAATTCCAATATCGGACTAGAACGACTTGAATCTTCGAATTTTGGGCGGTATTCCGTTTATATACGATCAACAAGGAGCGATTTGCACTTTTGGTTTGATTTTCAGACGATTGAACCTAACTAGGGTTTGAGACTCTCCATCTTCGCTACTGATAAACAAATTGTTGCTGGCACTTAATTTTCTACCTTATTTTCTCTTTAATTCATCAAATTGGTAAGTACTGAGACTCTCGCAATCACGTTCTCTCTTGCGTGTGTTCATGCATTGTATGCTCGTGTTATTTTGACTTTTTTAAATAAATTTGTTATTATTTGCCTCTGTTGGTATTCTTGTTTGCTATGGAATTATTCTGTGC
The DNA here is from genome assembly GCF_001879085.1 of Nicotiana attenuata. Classification (NCBI taxonomy): domain Eukaryota; kingdom Viridiplantae; phylum Streptophyta; class Magnoliopsida; order Solanales; family Solanaceae; genus Nicotiana; species Nicotiana attenuata. Next base: position 62,483,068 of record NC_031994.1, read on the forward strand.
TTTTGTGTGTTTTTAGCATCTGAACCTGTTTGAACTCTAAGCTTCAATGTATGCCCACTATATGTGTGTAAATTTGACGACTCTGACTATTCTGATCACCTATTGTATATTATGAGCCTCTTCTCAAGCCTTGCCTTGGGTTCCCATACTGAAACTCTTAGGAGATCATCTCATGCCCAGAACTTGCTTGAATGAACTTCTTCATACTGAATCCTTTATGCATAATGTACTATCTCTCTACAAACTGACCATGATCATTTGAACCCACATGTTACAATACTGTCTAGCCAAAAATGTTTTTTTTTTGCTATTTTTAATTCTAGTGAATGTACTCCTCGACCTGTTAATCTTGTATTCTTTAGCAGTGCCTAAGACTTCTAGGCCAGTTTTCAATATTTAGCTTCCTCTCTTATGTATAGTCAACTGGCATGAATCCCGATGCCTCCTTGTCCTGCTAGAATAGAGTTGATACATGTTTTACCTACCATGAGCTCTTTAGGGTCTTTGTGCTACGATCAATGCTTAAAGTGTTATGTCTCGTGTTAAACTAAGTGGCAAGATTATCAACTATTGGAATTACTGTTAGATATAACTTTAAGAACTAAATATGTTTACTAAATTATGCTACTAGTATGATTGCTATGCAAGTCATTCATGTTAACATCCTCATATGAATATTGTACTCCACCCTATTCTTGTGTATGATTCTGCTTGGCTGTCATATGCAATTCTTTGAGTTGGTTCTACTTTGAAAACTATTTGCAGTGGTTTGGTAGTTTATAATACCTTATCTTGTCCCTGTTAATCTTGTTTTTCTGGATATATTTGCCCGTCTGTGTCTTAGATGCCTTCCAACTTAGCATTGCCCTATCTATTTGCTGCAACTGCAGTTTTTTCAGTTGTGAAAACTAAGTGTTTAAATTAATCCATGCATAGTTCTGTTACCTGTATGGCTAATCTGCTATCCATTAGCTTAATTACTGGAATCGTTTGGGCCTGGTATGATGGGTCTACCTTAGGTATTAGGGGTTCGAAGTATACTGTCTACACCTTGAGTTTGGGCATGTTGTCCACATGAAGTCCTAAGCCTATTTGAAGGCCCAGATGTGCTGGATTATTCTATATTTATATTTGGGCCTGTAATTGTTTAAAATGATCTGTAATAGCTTGTAAAGCTGAATGATGGGGAAAGTAGTAAAAAGGGGGCTGGGGTATTCTAATTCTTGCATGACATGATAGAAAACATATCTATAGGATTTAATTTCCTTGTTTGCTAGGTGTTTGACATGTTTCGATTCTACATATTAATAGAAGTCATGCCTATAGGAAATCATACATTTCACTTAACTTGTCTAATACTTGTACACTATTCAAAGCATGCTAGTTTAAGTGATTGCTATATTTGTTTCCATTAATGTGCGCTCTTAGACAGCATGTATATAGGGATCAAACGCCTTATTTAATCATTAGACAGCATGTAATAGTACATACCTTTGCTAATGTTCATCTAGATACCATGACTATAGGGTTTTTACTAATTAATCAGCTGCTTCTGTCACTTTCATTTTACTTCCCCACCTAGATGACATTCCTATAAGAATAAAGTATTATAAAATCAAGCTCAATTGTCAACTAGTAGAAATCTTGCCTATAGGATACTGTCACTTGCCTAAGAAGCTCAATTGTTAGAATTATATAGAAACCATGCCTATAGAACTTAACAACTCTAATGCATCTGAAATTGTCTACTGCCTAATCTGCCCGCGTGAATTTGTTGTTATTTGTGGAGGCTAACTTGAGCCATTTATTGTCTTTATGTGAAGTCCTATATGTTTTGAATGTGCGCCTAGTTTTATCATTTTGAGCACCCTAAATAGAGTCTAGAACCACCCAAATAGTAGGTCCAAAGCCTCCTGGACCATAGGCATGGGACGACTAGTGCACGCATAGGACACAACCTAGAATTGAATTAGAGTGCTTTAGGTACAACTTTAACATAGTAATCGGGTAGCAGGAGATAATAGTTTGTGCCCGGTGAATAATATGAGCAACCCCTACCCTAAGGGAGTTGCAAAATATTATTTATGTGCACCGGGTGATCCTTTAGGCTAAAAAATTTAGGACCCCCCTCCTTTATTTGCTTATTGTTCACAGTTGTTCATTGAATGTAAATAATTAATTTGTACCTTGTAATCTCTAAAAACTTGTACTAATTATCTGTATAGTTTGATTGTTGTCCGCTTTTTCTTTCCACTCACTCATAATAAAACCTTTAAATTCCTTGTTTTTCCTCATTTATATGATCACTTAGGACAATTATAATCCGATAATCTCACATATTGTAATCTTCGGCGGGGAACCACAGTCGTGGACCTTGAAGAGTGCCTAACACCTTCTCCTTGAGATAATTTGAGCCCTTACCCAATCTTTGGTGACATAGACTAATCAAACAGAGTGATTTATAAATAGGTGCCCTAACATCACATGTCGAAAGTCGCTTTTGCGAGAAAAAGGGGTGCGACAGCATTGCGACTCTGCTGAGGATTTACACTTAGGCTCTTACCATAATGATGTTGAATTACGTGGATTAACGGATTATTTGATGACATGTACATCCCTTTCCTCATTTTCCTGAATTTGCTTAAATTGCTATGACATGAACATCTCTTCCTTTATTGTCCTTTATTTGCTATGACATGTACATCCCCTCTCCATTTCCTTCGTTTGCTTAAAACTTCTATGATATGTCTCTCCCATTCCTACCTCCCTATTTTCTTAATTTAATTACGTTCTCGCACATTTTCATGAGTTGAATTGACTTCTGTCTTTTGTCTTTCCTTTTTCTTTGCTTTCTCCTGATTATATTATTTACTATTTTTATGCACTTTCATCATGTAAATATTTGGCAACGTGTTACTATTTTTGCATAAAGCATGATTTCCACATCATACTCCACTCGTGCTTATTATTAATATAGTGGCGCTTGATGAGTGTTCGCGCTTTCCCTAAAAACACCATGTTAAACCGAAAAGAATTATTTGCGGTAGACTAGTTGATCATCGGTGCACTCGACGGTCCCGTGCCTTTCCCTCTCAAGTTGTCCACTTGAGAGTATAGGTCTAGACCCTTCTAGAAACTACACTGTGACTTGAAATGTACATACATAATGCTAAACCTAGTTTGGATTGAGACGTCATTGACGCAAAACCCGCTTAGATGAAACTTGTCCAAAGTCCAACTGGATTTCCATAATCCCAAAGGACACCATCATATTATGTGCATTACTTGGAGGAAACGTGCCAATATGTTAATCATTATGGCATAATTATCGAATCTGGAGGGGGGAGAGAGCTAACTTTTATCTCTTTGTAGAAAATGAAGCATGAAATCACCAGGTTCGGTATGGTTCAAAATATCCCGCTCTGCAAATTGACTGGTGGAATGACCTTGCACCCTGTGAAAGAAGTTGTGTGAGGTGGGTACTGTTAACCTGCCATCTTTGTTGAACATTCAACCAAACATGGAACTGACCGAAGCTGCTACCATGTTCTGGGATGAAAAGAGAGCTATTTTTCTGATTCGGAAATATAGAAATGACTCCTCTCCTAGAAGAAATAGGGGACTTCACCAAGTTGCATTGGGATAGTCTAGGACTATTGGTGCCAGAAAATCGCACCCCACACGGTTTTTTGAAAATGTTGGGTTTTAAGAAGAACGACAAACTGGTCTGCCTGAAGAAATCATATATCCTGTTTGAATTTCTCTATGAGCGTTATGGGGATAGAAAATCATATCACCTTCATCATGAGGAGCTAGCCATTACCTCTTTGGATGGGTGCACCGCCGAGTCTATGTCTTCATAGTCTGTTTCTTGGGTTTGTTGATCTTTCCAATGCAAGGGGAAGAATTCATACTCTCTTAGCCATGGTCACTAGGACCTTAATAGAGGATACGAAGGGTAGAAGTACACTATCATCTCGATGATCTTAGCTAAGATGTATCGTGCCCTGGATCGGTGCATGAATGGGTTCAGACACTTCGAGGGTTGTAATCTCTTGCTATAAGTTTGGCTGCTAGAACACTTTCAGAGGAGCGATTATCGCCAGGAGTTTCTAAGAAGGCCACTGAATGACTACATAGCAGTCATCATCCAAAGAAGATGACATTTATTCCAGACATGTTTGCAAAACCTGGAAATGTTGTAGGTTGGGTATGTTTCTTCAGCAATCTAACAGACGAGCAAGGGCATTGTATGTTCGAATGGTTTCCTAGTAGTGAGTTCATCATCATGTCCAAAGGAATCACTTACTTAGTATTGATTGGGCTGCGAGGTATCTACCCTTACGCTCCTATAAGGGTAATAAGGCAAGCTAGGAGGAAACAAGTCATACGTCGGGTTTCTAACATGGTTCAGTATAAAGCAGATTTCAAAGGAGATGTCATTCCATTCAAATTTGAAACCCAACACGTGTGGAACCAAAAGATCATCGTGGAGGTCAAGAGTATTGAGCCAAATAGGTATCGCGCTGGTCATATGTACTACTATCTCTCATGCTTGGAAGACGATATAGCCGGGGACATCAAACCGGGGGTCAATCTTAAGGATAGGATCATAGATGAGGTGGCTGAGGCACGGGTGAAATACAAGAGGCTACGTAAAAGAGTGTACGAATCTAAAGCTAAGCATTTAGAACAACATAAGGTGGATATGGAGGCGATCAGAGAATTGAAGGAGATTGCAAATAAACCGACAGAGAGGTTGGAACATCTAGAGCAAGGATTGATGGAGCTAGAGGGGAAGAAGATAAGGAGGCTCTAGGACTGTCAAGGCATGGATCCTGATGAATGAGGGAAGCTGGCAATGGCTTACCTTCTACTTGACATGCACGATCTAGGAAATGTGATTGATAGGGTCAAGAGAGCCAAGCATGCAGAAGGTCCTTCGGGAACCAAGTAGACTAGTAGATAATGTCTTTTACTGCTTCTAGATTAGATTAGATTTTGATGTAATAAGGCTTAATGCCATTAGTAATTTTATAATTATTTTGATTTAGTAAAAGATTGATTTGGCTTATTTTCGCATTAATGGAATGAGGCAAGTGTTGCCATGAATTTTCTCCAAGTCTATGTGTCGCATAGGCCTACCTCAGGCACAATGAGGTCCCCAAATTATGACGCGAATTTTTGCATGACCTTACGTGATAGCTGCTTAAAGCTATCTACCAACCCCATGTGTCCATCAGTAAAGCAGAAGCTCAGGAAATCCAAGCCAGATATGAGTCTGAAGATAAAAGAAAAGGTTACTAAGAAATTCAAAGCCAAGGTCATTCGAGTGGTCGATTACCCAACCTGGCTAGCCAACATTGTGGCGGTTCCAAAGAAGGCTGGGAAACTTAGAGTGTGTGTTACCTATCGAGATCTGAATAGAGCAAGTCCTAAGGATGATTTTCCATTGCCCAAAACACACATCGACAATTGTGGCAAGCATGAACTCCAATCCTTTGTAGATTGCTTCGCAGGATACCACCAGATTTGGAAGGACGAAGAGGATGCCAAAAAACAACCTTTATCATACCATAGGTTATATTGTTACAAAATAATGCCATTCAGTTTGAAGAATGCTGGGGCTACCTACATGAGGTCCATGACGACTCTTTTCCATGACATGATACACAAGGAAATAGAGGTGTGCTGGATGATATTATCATCAAATCTAAGAGAAGTTCGTATCACATAGAAGACTCGAGGAAGTTTATTGATCGACTTTGAAATACAATTTGAAGTTGAATCTTACAAAATGTACTTACGGAGTCCCTGCTGGGAAGTTGCTGGGTTTCATCGTCAGTCGTTGCGGTATTGAGCTAGACCCATCAAAAATCAAAGCTATTCAGGACTTTCCACCGCCAAAGAATGAGAAGAATGTGATGAGTTTTCTACGATGCCTCAATTACATCAGCCGTTTTATAGCACAGCTGATATGTGAGACAATCTTCAAAATGGTGAGGAAAGATGTTGTGACGGGCTAGAATGAAGAATGTCAAAAGTCTTTTGACAAAATCAAGGAGTACTTGTCTAAACTGCTCGTATTGGTCCCGCCAGAGCCAGAAAGACCTTTGTTATTGTACATGTCCGTGTTGGATGGAGCCTTTGGTTGTGTCCTGGGGCAACATGATGAAATTGGGAGAAAAGAGCAGGCGATATATTATCTGAGTAAGAAGTTCACACCTTACGAGACCCGATACTCTTTGCTAGATCGCACCTCTTGTGCTTTGACGTGGATAGCCCAGAAATTGAGACACTACTTTTGCGCATACACTACATATCTCATATGAAGGATAGATCCACTGAAATACATCTTTCAGAAACTCATGCCTACGAGTAAGTTTGCAAAGTGGAAGATATTGCAAAGTGAGTTCGACATCATCTATGTGACTCAGAAGGCCGTCAAGGGGAAAGCATTCGCCGATCACTTGGCAGAGAACCCCGTAGACGGAGAATACGAAGCATTGAAGACGTATTTTCTTGATGAGAAAGTGTCTTTTGTAGGTGAAAATATTGTCGAAACATATGACGATTGGATGATGTTTTTCAATGGAGCAGCAAACTTCAAGAGAGTGGGCATCGGAGCTGTTTTAATATCAGAAACCAGTCAACATAATCTGGTATCCGCAAAGCTCAGGTTCCCATGCACCAACAATATGGCAGAATGTGAGGCTTGCATCTTCGGACTCATATTGGCCATTGACATGAATGTTCAGGAGTTACTGGTAATCGGAGATTCAGATCTATTGGTACACCAAGTATTAAGAGAATGGGCTACCAAGAACACTAAATTATTGCCATACCTACTGTGAGCACGTGATTTTTTCCCTATATATGAATTATTCCCAAAAAATTCAAACAAAATAGTTTTTCTTTCATTATTTTACACTTTGGTGAGTTTTGTGTTATTTTCTGTTAATTGTTTACATTTTATTTGTGCATTTTAATGCATATGAAAATATAAAAATTACACTTGACATTTTCATTTAGTATTTAATTTCATATTTTAGGATTAATTAGTGGTTAAGCCGAAATTTAAAGAAAATAACAAAAATAGTCCATCTTTGCATTTTTAATTGTTAATTGTTGAATTTGTCATGGGTTTGCTTTTAAATAGGATTTAATAGATTTTTAGGAATTAATTAGTTTAATTTTTGAAACTAAAGTAGGTCTTTGATTTTGCATTTTAATAAAGTTAGCAAAACCATAAAAAATACAAAATGAAAACAAATAAGTAAATAAAATACAAAAAGAAAAAGTAAGCCATATCCTCAAGAGTTCTATTTTCCCTTTCAACTACTCCATTTTGTTGTGGAGTCCTAGGTGCAGAGAAGTTGTGATCTATGCCATTTTCATCCTAGAACTCAGCAAACTTAACGTTTTCAAACTCAGTTCCATGATCAGACCTAATGGATGCAGTTGATTTCCTAATTGTTTCTGAGTTTTCCTAACTAAACTGTCAGTAAAAC
>NC_031994.1:62490598-62503408 GCF_001879085.1 Nicotiana attenuata
GAGACTCTACTAAACCGGCTCATGACTCGCGAGGCCTAGTAACCTACGCTCTAATACCAACTTGTCACGACCCCAAACCCGGTCGTGATGGGCGCCCAACACAATTGCTAGGCAAGCCTGACCACAGTCGTTCCCAAATCAACCGTAAACCTCAAAACCGACAATTCAAAAAAGAATATAATAGTTTTAGAATAATAATCCAATAATTTATCGAAGAATAATACTAAGAAATACGAAGTCTAATAAAACACTCCCAAAAGATCTGGGGTCACGAGTATAGAGCCTCTAAAACAATCTGAATAACAATATCTGAACGAAAAATACTCAAGTCTGGAAATGTATATATAAATAAAAACTGAAATAGGAAGAGTAGTCAGGTCCTGCGAACGTCAAGCAGCTACCTCAACAACTCTGATAAGCTCTGGAAAACAAAGACTGCTCAGCTAAGCCTCCGGTGTACCTGAATCTGCACACAAGGTGCAGGGAGTAGGGGTGAGTACTACCGACTCAGTGAGTAATAAGCATATAAAATGTCTGAAGATAAGAAATCCACGAAATACCACAAAGCAAAGCTAAAACTAACAGTCCAACACCTAACTACGAACTAACAGCAGAACAACTTCAAATATATCAGTCAAGTATAATGTAAAGATGCAATGCAATGCACATGACCGCTACGGCGCGTAGCCCGATCCATTTAACGTCGACGACGCTCACTGGGGGTGTGTGCAGACTCCGGAGGGGCTCCTTCAGCCCAAGCGCAATATAATCATATCATTCGCTGCGGCGTGCAGCCCGATCCATACTCAGTCCACAATATGCATATAAGTCACATAACAGATTCAATTAATTTTCCCAGTTTCCAATTTATTAAGAAGAATATACTTTAGATATTTAACTTCAGGAAAAGTGACTTAGCATTTTATAACAATGATTAAACACAGGACTGAGATCAATGATTATACAAAGCATGCTATCACAATGACATTCATCCTCTAAGGATGCTACAGATCGGCACAAGGCCCCAACCACGGCAATAAGCCCAGATATATTCAATACAGGGTGCGTATCAGTCGCCAATATAGAAACATTCTTGTTCGGGATGGACTAAGTCTCAATCCCCAGTCATAACTAATCCTGCACCTGCCATGGGGTGCGAGTCACGCCCTACAATAGCGTCACAATGTGATAAGCCGGGGTTTCAAACCCTCAGGCCATCATATACACCAACTACTCACCTCTAACCGGCCGTAGAATGGTCCGCAATGCCTTTTCCTTTCGTATCGACCTCCTCGCGCGTCGAATCTAGTCAAAATCACAATCAATAGATAAATATGGGTTAAAGAAACATAACCCAATCAAAAATACTCGAAAAGTACTAAAATTCACGAAGTTGGTAAAACCCGAGCCCCGGGCCCACTTCTCGAAAAATTCCGAAAATCACACCAACGGATTCCTCGTCTCGCCCCGATTCCGTGCATATAAAGTTTACCAAAATCGGAGCTCGTTTGACTCTCCAAATTCCATTTTTACATCACAGCTTTCCAAGCCCTAGCTTGACCCGTTTTTGATGAAATTCTACTGATTTCTATGATAAATGTACCATAAACTCGAGTAATTAGGCCAAGAGACTTACCTCCAAGTGATTCTCAGTCAAAACCCTCGAATTTCCTTGTTCAAAGCTCTTAAGAACGTCAACAATGGAGGAAAAATATGAAAGGGTCGCGGATGAAATATTATTTTAAAACCCTTCTGTCGCCCAGCGATTTTCGCTTCTGCGGTCCCGCTTTCGCTTATGCGGGACCGCTTCTGCGGCCACATTTCCGCTTAAGCGGTTTTCACTTAGAAGCTCGGACTTCGCTTATGCGACGCGAAGTCCGCTTCTGCGGTTTCTTCAAAACCGCTTCTGCGGCACATTGTCCGCTTATGCAGACCCGCTGGTGCGAGCCACCTTCCGCATCTGCGGAATTTCCCTAGCCGGCCACGACCGCTTCTGCGACCACGTACCCGCTTCTGCGGTCCATTTCCGCAGAAGCGGAAACACCAGATGACAGAAAAATCTGACCTGCAATTACACCTCAAAACTCTCGTTTAACCACCCGAATTCACCCCGGGGCCCTCGGGACCTCAACCAAATGCACAGATATGTTCTATTACTTCATGCGAACTTGCTCGTAACATAAGAACACTATCATAAACACCAAAATCATCGAATTACCACGGATTCAAGCCTAAGTTAAACTAAGACTTCCGAAACTTGCATTTGATCTAAAACCCGACCTAAACACCTCCGAATGATCTGAAACTTTGCACGCATATCCAAAATCACCTAACGGAGCTACTGCAACTCTCGAAACTCCATTCCGACCCTCAGATCAAAATCTCACCTACCATCCGGAATTCGCCAAAATACAACCTTAGCCAATTCAAGCCTAATTCTACACCGGACCTCCAAATTCAATTCCGATTGCGCTCCTAAGTCACAAATCATCCCCCGGAACTAGTCATGGAAATCCATTCCGAGCCTTCTAACTCATAAGTCAACATTCGGTTGACTTTTCCAAACAATCCTTCTCATAAAGAGACTTATTGTCTCATTTCTAACCGAACTCTATCCGAATTACTTCAAATTTTCCAAACACACATAATGAAACATATAGAAGCATAAAACGGGGAAAACGGGGCGGTAACTCCCGTAACGACAGGCCGGGTCGTTACATCCTCCCCAACTTAAACAAACGCTCGTCCTCGAGCGGGTCAAGAAACATACCTGGAGTCTCAAACAAGTGAGGATATCTGCTCCGCGTCTCCTGCTCGGTCTCCCAAGTGGCTTCCTCCACGGGTCGACCTCTCCACTGTACCTTCACCGAAGCTATGTCCTTAGATCTCAACTTTCGAACCTGACGACCCAAAATAGCCACCGACTCCACATCGTAGGTCAAGTCCTCACCCAACTGGATCGTGCTGAAGTCTAATACATGAGACGGGTCCCCAACATACTTCCGGAGCATAGAAACATGGAACACCGGATGAACTCCCGACAAGCTAGGTGGCAAAGCAAGCATATAGGCCACCTCCCCAATCCTCCTAAGTATCTCAAAAGGTCCAATGAACCTTGGACTCAGCTTCCCTTTCTTTCCAAACCTCATAACGCCTTTCATAGGCGAAACCTTCAACAAGACCTTCTCGCCCACTGCATAAGATACATCTCGAACCTTCCGGTCCGCATAGCTCTTCTGACGCGACTGAGCTGTACGAAGTCTCTCCTGGATCACTTTTACCTTCTCTAAGGCATCCTGCACTAACTCTGTCCCCAATAATCTAGCCTCGCTGGGCTCGAACCAACCAACCAGAGATCTACACCGTTTCCCATATAAGGCTTCATACGGCGCCATCTGAATATTGGATTGATAGCTGTTGTTATAAGCAAACTCTGCAAGTGGCAAGAATTCAGCCCAAGAACCTCCAAAATCAATAACACAGGCACGCAACATGTCCTCCAATATCTGGATAGTACGCTCGGACTGTCCATCCGTCTGAGGATGAAATGCTGTGCTCAACCCTACCTGTGAACCCAACTCTCGCTGAAATGTTCTCCAGAACTGAGAAGTAAACTGGGTACCTCTATCTGATATAATAGAAACTGGGACCCCATGCAACCGCACAATCTCTCGGATGAAAATCTCTGCTAACCGCTCCGAAGAATAAGAAGTGCATACAGGAATGAAGTGTGCGGACTTGGTCAGCCTANATCCATTTAACGTCGACGACGCTCACTGGGGGTGTGTGCAGACTCCGGAGGGGCTCCTTCAGCCCAAGCGCAATATAATCATACCATTCGCTGTGGCGTGCAGCCCGATCCATACTCAGTCCACAATATGCATATGAGTTACGTAACAGATTTAATTAATTTCCCAATTCCCAATTTATTAAGAAGATTACACTTTAGATATTTAACTTCAGGAAAAGTGACTTAGCGTTTCATAACAGTGATTAAACACAGGACTGAGATCAATGATTATACAAAGCATGCTATCACAATGGCATTCAACCTCTAAGGATGCTACAGATCGGCACAAGGCCCCAAACACGGCAATAAGCCCAGATATATTCAATACAGGGTGCGTATCAGTCGCCAATATAGAAACATTCTTGTTCGGGATGGACTAAGTCTCAATCCCCAGTCATAACCAATCCCGCACCTGCCATGGGGTGCGAGTCACGCCCTACAATAGCGTCACAATGTGATAAGCCGGGGTTTCAAACCCTCAGGCCATCATATACACCAACTACTCACCTCTAACCGGCAGTAGAATGGTCCGCAATGCCTTTTCCTTTCGTATCGACCTCCTCGCGCACCGAATCTAGTCAAAATCACAACGAATACATAAATAAGGGGTAAAGAAAACATAACCCAATCAAAAATACTCGAAAAGTACTAAAATTCACGAAGTTGGCAAAACCCGAGCCCCGGGCCCACTTCTCGAAAAATTCCGAAAATCACACCAACGGATTCCTCGTCTCGCCCCGAGTCCGTGCATATAAAGTTTACCAAAATCGGAGCTCGTTTGACTCTCCAAATTCCATTTTTACATCACAGCTTTCCAAGCCCTAGCTTGACCCGTTTTTGATGAAATTCTACTGATTTTTATGATAAATGTACCATAAACTCGAGTAATTAGGCCAAGAGACTTACCTCCAAGTGATTCTCAGTCAAAACCCTCGAATTTCCTTGTTCAAAGCTCTTAAGAACGTCAACAATGGAGGAAAAATATGAAAGGGTCGCGGATGAAATATTATTTTAAAACCCTTCTGTCGCCCAGCGATTTTCGCTTCTGCGGTCCCGCTTTCGCTTATGCGGTTTTCACTTAGAAGCCCGGACTTCGCTTATGCGACGCGAAGTCCGCTTCTGCGGTTCCTTCAAAACCGCTTCTGCGGCACATTGTCCGCTTATGCAGACCCGCTGGTGCGAGCCACCTTCCGCATCTGCGGAATTTCCCTAGCCGGCCACGACCGCTTCTGCGACCACGTACCCGCTTCTGCGGTCCATTTCCGCAGAAGCGGAAACACCAGATGACAGAAAAATCTGACCTGCAATTACACCTAAAAACTCTCGTTTAACCACCCGAATTCACCCCGGGGCCCTCGGGACCTCAACCAAATGCACAGATATGTTCTATTACTTCATTCGAACTTGCTCGTAACATAAGAACACTATCATAAACACCAAAATCATCGAATTACCACGGATTCAAGCCTAAGTCAAACTAAGACTTCCGAAACTTGCATTTGATCTAAAACCCGACCTAAACACCTCCGAATGATCTGAAACTTTGCACGCATATCAAAAATTACCTAACGGAGCTACTGCAACTCTCGGAACTCCATTCCGACCCTCGGATCAAAATCTCACCTACCATCCGGAATTCGACAAAATCCAACCTTAGCCAATTCAAGCCTAATTCTACACCGGACCTCCAAATTCAATTCCGATTGCGCTCCTAAGTCACAAATCATCCCCCGGAACTAGTCAAACCATCGGAAATCCATTCCGAGCCTTCTAACTCATAAGCCAACATTCGGTTGACTTTTCCAAACAATCCTTCTCATAAAGAGACTTATTGTCTCATTTCTGACCGAACTCTATCCGAATTACTTCAAATTTTCCAAACACACATAATGAAACATATAGAAGCATAAAACGGGGAAAACGGGGCGGTAACTCCCGTAAAGACGGGTCGGATCGTTACACTAAACCCTCCAAATCACATCGAATCAACATCATGTGATCTCCTCGTTCCCCTCATGATGAATCCACTTTCAGTTATGTTCAAATTTTGCCGGAGTTGTTCAAATTTTGAATCTAAGAGGCGGCAGAACCCTAAGACTCCACAAGTGAGTTTTTCTTCGTACTTCTTCAGTAATTTCTCCCTCGAAACTGATATTTCTTCCTGGCTAGTCAATTTAGGGTTTGATTTCTATTTTTTCTCATTTTTGTTTCAATTCGCCTGAACCAGTTCAGTATGTGGATCTTTTATTTGCTTTCCTGTTAATCAATAGTAATAATCTGTCGTTTGCTAATATTAGTTGTGATTTGAGTTCTTTAAAATTAAGGTTAATCATGTTCAGGATTTAGTCTACATTTTCCAGTTTTTCTTAAATTTTCTTCATGTATGATTTAAGTTTATTCTATTAGTTTGATTTTATGTCTTTTTTTTTAGTCTTGATGGTCTTCAATTGGTCCTGCTTGGGCACTGTTTGGTTTTGGTTTTTTTACCTAGTAATCCTATATTACTTAGTTAATTAGTTTAGTTTAGTTCATTTAAATTTAATCAGTGATTGTTCTTTAGTTCCGTGTTTGTTTACAAATAATCCTTAGGCTTAGTTTAGATTAGTTTGGTTATAGATGATAGTTCAACTAGTGTTAGTAATTTTGGGTTGAATTCAAGGGTAGCTTAGACATTTAGGATCGGATAGCACATGGTAGTTGAAACTAGACTCTTCTAGAACCTTCCAAAGTGGGAGTTTAGTGTAATTTCAGTAATTGTAGTGTATTAACTTGTGACACAAGTCAGAAAAAAAGAGGTTAAATGAGTAAATAAGGAAGGACTAAAAAGAAAACTAAAAATCTAAAAGCTGCCCCACTTTTGCCTATAAAAGGCAACATACTTGCCTTCATTCACAATTTTTTTGGGAGCTCAAAATTCTCCCCCAGATCCATTCTCCAAAAAATCTGAATCCCAAGTTTGAAATTCAAAAATCCAAATCCTAGATCTAACACATCCAAAACCAAAAAATAGAAAACCTTCAAAAAATCCAAAAGGTACTGATTCATTATTAATTTTAGGTTGGTTTCAAGCTTTTAGTCAGGGATTCACATTTTCTAGTGTGACCTTTGGTTGCTGAAGTTCAGAGTGTAATTTCGAGTTCATTTGGGGTTTTAATCAAGCTGTGTTTGGTTGACTTACTAATCCTGTTGATTTCAAACACTTCCTGGTTATTGAGTTTGTTTCTGGGCTGTTTGATCTATCGCTGCTTGTTATTCAACGCTGTTGAACATCACTTATCATTGTTGTTGCTCGATTTACTGCCTTAGCTGACTTCTTCTACTTCACTTCTACTCGAATTCCAGGTACACACACTTGGAACTGATTGGTGTAATTCTTCAAATGAAATGGAACTGCAGATTGTTTGCTTGATCTTCCTTGAATTTTAACTGTTGTATTAGTCATCTGCATCACAGTTAACTTTAGGATGTGTTTGGACAAGTTCATCGTGTTAGTTATTTATAGTAGATCAATTGGACTGATTGAATTTTCGATTTGTATTGGACTGTACTAAAATGATGTGCTGCTGGGCATGAACGTGTTTGTTTGAACTATTAGGTGTGTGTTCGTGCCTTTAGCAATGCATATGAGTTTAGTTGAGTAATAAGTATAATAATTCCATGCTAGATTAACTAGAATAGTCTCTATTCGTCCAGCATCACTGTTTGTTTTCAAGTTCAATTCTCATATATACGAATCAGCACCTTAATAAATTAGTAATAGTAAGGAATTTAAAGTTGAACCAGTATGCTATATATCCGAAATTCTGATCACAGACAGGTTGTGTGAGTCATGAAATATGAAAATCATTTATTTTCCAATTCATGTTTGTTGTTGCCTTGAATTAACGTGTCTGGCCAGTCAATTTTAGAAGTAGTTACATTAAATCAGGTTTATACTTTTAGAATTGGAATTCTATTTAGTGTAAGGACAAGGCTTGACAGCCTAGCCCCAAGCGTTGGGCCTCAGAGCAAGTGATGCACAGCCCAGGCCAATTTTGGCTCCTTTCTCGTTTGGGCCGGGGCCAGGGTCTGTTTTGGCCGATTCGCAGTGTGTATCTGATTTTAAATTGTTTTCGCTGGGCTTATCATGGAGCCCAGTGGCTGGACTGTAGTGCGAAATTACCAATTAGTCCAGTGACAAAATTAATTAGGACCTTTTCTTTTATTTAGAGACAAATAAAAACAGAAAATTATAGATTGCTTTAGGTTTGCCCTTTAATAAAACGATATGAGCCTCGTTAAATAAACAAACAAATTGCGGGGCCCTCGATAAATGCTGATACAAAATACCTAGACTTCGGGATGGGCCGTTTAGCGAATTTCACGGCCTTCCCCAAAGATAATAACGCGATAGTCTCTTTAGGCACGCACTTTAAATAATTTTACATTCCTAAATACGGGTGCACATTTATGTGACCCAAATCCAAATCTCAACGAAGTCGAAATGTGTCAAAAACCACAGGTGCATTTATGTGACGTGGTTCGAGACGTGTTTTCATGACGTTGCAATTCTATTAAAATAAACAATAGTAATAAAAGCGGTTCAAAGCTAAAGACATAAATCCAAAAACATGTACTAAAATCAAATAAATAAGCCAAATATGACAGTTGAGCGACCGTGCTAGAACCACGGAACCCGGGAATGCCTAACACATTCTCCCGGGTTAACAGAATTCCTTACCCGGATTTCTGGTTCGCAGACTGTTAACAGAGTCATAATTTCCTCGGTTCGGGATTCTAAATCGGTGACTTGGGACACCATTTAATCTCCCAAGTGGCGACTCTTAATCTTAATAATAAATCCCGTTTCGATTGTACTTTAAGTGGAAAAACTCCTTTATGCCCTTGCGGGTGTAGTGAAAAAGGAGGTGTGACAGCTCTGGCGACTCTGCTGGGGACACAAACCCAGAACTTCGGTTCAGGGTTTAAGAATTCGAGCTTAGAATAATTGTTATGTTTGGCTTTATCTGATTTTCCTACATGTTTTCATGCTAAATGTGCAAACTGTTGCTTTTTACCGCTTTGATATTATGTGAACTGTGTATATAAACTATGCCGAAACCCTTCTCTTCTCACCTCAGGGGATGTGCTCACTGGTGGAGACTCCCTATTCTGTTAGTGTCATACCCTGAAATAAGAAAGAGGCCGGACAAGTTACTAAGCCGGACGATCCCGCGGGTCCCCGGTACGTAGCCCCCTCCTCGACTCGAGTCGTCCGCTTGGGTACACAGTCTAGAACCTATACCCAGGTTTTGAACCTAGAATAACTTGACCTCATGCCGGATCCCTATTAGGAACGCTTATTTGCATCACGTGCATTTTGACTTAGGGGACTCAACACAGGGGTTGGGTCCGTTTAGGACAGGTGTTCCCGAAATAATGGACCATCCTGATGCATCCTATTTGTGCATTTATTTGTTTTGGACTCGCATGCTGACCGACTTTGAATATCTGGGAAAAAGTGAAAACGAAAAAGAGAAGATAGCAGTGTAGAGAGTTAATTACCTATATTAGAAAAACCAATGTCCAAGTAGTGCCGAAATGCTGCCGGATTTTTGAAAAATGAAAGAAAAAAGAAGAAAAGTGTTATAAATAGAATTGTATTTATGGTGAATGTCTATATTTAGAGAGATTCTAGGGTTTATTACTTGGTGGCTAAGTCACTCTCTCCCTATAAATAGAGGGTTCTATTCCATTGTAATTCATGCTAATATCAATAAGAATTCTCTCTCTCTACTTTGCTCTGCAATACTCTTCTTCTTCTTTTATTGTTTCATAACACGTTATCAGCACGAGGCTCTAACAAATTGAGTAGAAGTTTTGGGATTGAGCATAATGATTGTCAATTATTCCATGAACTTCCTTTATGATTAAATTCTGGATTTCAGGTAAGTATTTTACTTTATTTTTCTCTTTTAAATTCTTGAAATTCTATAATTTTATTTTATATACAAGCAAAGACAACAAAGTTTGATTACAACTCTAATGGAGTTTGTAAGAAATTATAACCACCTGAAGTGGTAAAAATTTCTATGTCTTGCCATGATCAAATTCATGTATGATTATGGGCACAAAAAGTGAAAACCCGTCCCATTGAATTTGCTCCATTCTCATTCCTCTAAGAGAATGTGATAGCAGTATGTGATAAGTCTGAAAGAAGACAAAATTATCACTATGAATGTATCAATGGATGTGGACGTGGCAATAGACGAAATTATAATCGTCATCATTGTGATAATGAGAATAATAAGGATTCTCAAAATAATCCCCCACTTTGTGAAAATATTTGTCATCGATTTGACATGAGATTTTATAAAGCACATATAGATGATTATGGTCAATTCATGATGTGAATGTGACAACATCTGATTTATGAATACATATTCATTCTTCAAACAATATGAATGTGCTAGTGGTAGTGAATATACCGCACTCACCTCTAAAAGGAGGTTTGAGATGATATAAGAAAATAACGTCATTATTATGGCATGAATGGTCATTGGTCACGTACCTATTGTACGCCAAAATATTTTGGCATTGTGATTATTAAAAGACAGCGATAATGCAAGAAACAGAACTTACGTATAATTTTGACATAACCATAATGGTATAACTTTCTCTTTAAAAGAGATATTCCCCATATTGATGTTGATGAATATGTGGTAGTACAAAATTAATTGAGAGCTCAAGAAGAGCCAATTATTACTATTTTGGAGAAACACAATTGATTACCAATAAGGTATTGTGTTGTAGTAAGTCTCAAAGAAACTTATTTAGTTTCCAAAGTATACGCGAAAGCGGTTGATTATATTGAGACTATAAATCAAGGAAAGATTTGATATCTTCTATTACTACAACTTGTAGCTGGGTAATATGTATGTGAAAAGCTACCCGTTTTATTCTCCAGTTTGTACTACACAAATAAAAGAATACCACAATAAAGTGGATATTTATTGATATAAAAACTCATATCATAATAAACTTGGAGTTTATTGATAATTGCACACGTCATGGCGTAAATCTGAAGTTTATCAATATTGATAATTTATTCAGTTGGCATAATTGGTTTAGCCATATCAATTTAAGTATGATGTGCAAATAGGATAGAGAATTCACATGGGTAAATGTTAAAGAACTAGAAAGTTCTTTACGAATTCTCTTATGTTGCTTGTTCTCATTATTTAATGGACCAACTAAAATTGGGATTGAATCCCATAAATACTGGAAATATCAAAGGTGAATACGGGCTCATTCACCTGCCATGTATACCACATAAGATGCATCTATGAGATGGTTACATATACGATTATTATTAACCCGCAACATGGTGTTGCGAGGTAACTTACTTAATAATTTGATTTAGAGCATAATTTCCAGCTTTTTTTATTCAAGATAGTTCATCTTGATAAGTTGGTTTACATCACAGTTGGTTTAGCAAAATGAATTATTGAGTGCCTCCACTTAATAGCTAAACTATTGCTTATGAGAACAAAGTTATCTATATCAGTTTGATATACATTATATACCAAAGTATATTACATTCTCCCCTCATAAGTGGTTCATGATCAGGAACTAAATAATTCCATCTTATTATTATTGATGTGCGGTGTATATTTTGATTAACACCATAACGCACAAAGGTGGATTCTCAAAGTTGAGGAAACAATTTTCTAACATGAGAGGGAGACATGATAAACAGTTGAGAAAAAGTTACATGGAATGAATTATCATTTATACATCTAGATCCTCAAATAAAATAATATGAACTTGAAGTTCATAAAAGGATAATTCATCTGCAATATAACGCAAAGCATGCAAGACGCATTTGCTGACCCAAAGAAAGTAACTATATTCTCATTGCAAATGCTCCTATTAGAATAGGTCCTAGAAGGACAAAGTCTATGGTACGCTTAAAGCGTATAGACAAATCGGTTTCAAATAAACTTCTTGATAAAGAAGATGAGCAAATGATCCAAATGATCATAATAAATGAGGCAAGTGATCTAGAAGATCACATGACATAACACTTCATAAAATATCAAGAGAGATTCAGGTACCTGAAAATATAAATGAAGAGATCTCTATGTTATGTCTTTATGAAAAAAATATTGAAACTGATATAAAATATTTGTCGACGACATCTATGATAGCGCTAAATATATATATATAAGGATCTTAAGTCTGAAGAAACAATTCAAATAGAATTGGTTTCATATGAAAGACATGTAGTTTTGAACATGTAGTTCAAACACTTGAAAGTATAAAGTAAATGGTATGTGCAATCAGTTTTCGATATCTTATATGTCTAGCATGACATTAAAACTTGATATGCATCTAAAGTCTATTATATGACTTAACTTATGTGACAATCCATGAAGGATTTAAGTTGCTTGAAGCATATACAATTCTTGATCTTGAAGTACCACTTCCTTAGTGCAATTTGTGCACAAATGTTTCTTGCTATAACTATAGGCATGATAATATGATAGCAAGATTTTTTTACCTCTTTGTGAAGATATTGAACTGACGATTCCAACAAGATCATATGAAGATAATTCATCTCTATCAAGAATGATGATTTCAAGGTGCAATATATTCATTCAAGTTAATATGGCTGATTTGTTCATCAAATCTCTACCAAAGATCTTTTGAAGATGATGCACAAGATTGGAATGCAAATTCTCAAGGATGTGAATTGATGCTCTCATCAGGGGGAGTTAATACGCGTTGTACTCTTTTTTCCTTACAAGGTTTTGTCCCATTGGGTTTTCCTTGCAAGGTTTTTAACGAGGCAACCAAAAGGCGTATTATTAGATATGTGTACTCTTTTTCCTTTTCTAGAATGTTTTCCCATTGGGTTTTCTTTTAGTTAAGGTTTTAACGAGGCACATTATCTGTTGAATAGATATTCAAAGGGGAGTGTTATAAATAGAATTGTATTTATGGTGAATGCCTATATTTAGAGAGATTCTAGGGTTTAT